>NC_046220.1:47818309-48153309 GCF_011004875.1 Balearica regulorum gibbericeps | reverse complement strand
GTCTTCTGGACTGATTCTGATTTCAGACAGGTTTTACAGGCTTCGCAGAGGTGTATCAAGAAGCAGAGTTAGTCCCCTATAGCACTTAGATACTTTGGCCTTTTAAATAGCTATAAATGCCTTCTCTCTCAGGTCCCAAGATCAGTTATTGGAAAGAAGCACACTGACATTGCAGTGAAGCCACAGTGACCTTGAAATCCCTTAGTCATTGGTTCTTTATTCATAGCTAAGGGTGAAATTGCTCCTTCTGCTATTTAGCTGTTGCTGAGTCAAAGCAAAGGTTTTTTCCCAATGACTTGTCTCCTGTGAATATTGTTTATAGTATGAATCAGAAAAATGTATTATTTTACCATTTTTTCTCTAATTCCTGATGTTCTTAGCATTATCTTTGATGCATTCAAATTGTCTTACCATACTGGAAAGTATATTGTATGGAAAGGAACCAGGAATCCAGCCTCAATCAGAGACATTCAAAACCTGATTTTTTTACAAGAATATGATGTTGAAAAATGTGCGTTTTTTTTTTTTTTTAAGTGCACCAAGATTACTTGATATCAACAGAAAAGAAGATGATGAGGAATATATTTTTGGTTTAGATCAGTGATGGGCAGCAGTCCAGGAACCTAGAAAGGCAGATTTGGCCAGTGGCAGAATATGGGAGCAGAGAACAACAAAAAACTTAGAATATTGCTTTTCATCTTCGTGTGGTGTAAACTGAAAACTGCCAAACAAGTCTTGGGTTTTCTCAAAGCTCTTAATGTCATCTCCACAGTTTTGAGTCCCTTCTTCAATATCAGTTTTTAATAACTCTCAGGCTGCTGAGGGAAGTGATCAGTCTACCAGCATGGGCAGTATTCAGCATTTACTTTAAAGCAGTCTGCGTATCATAGAATCATAGAATGGATTGGGTTGGAATGGACCTTAAAGATCATCTAGTTCCAACCCCCCTGCTACAGGCAGGGACACCCTCCACTAGACCACATTGCCCAAAGCCTCATCCAGCCTGGTCTTAAACACTTCCAGGGATGAGGCCTCCACAACCTCTCTGGGCAACCTGTTCCAGTGCCTCACCACCCTCACAGTGAAGAATTTCTTTCTAATATCTAATCTAAATCGACCTTCCTTCAGCTTGAACCTGTCCTGTCACTACACTCCCTGATAAACAGTCCCTCACCATCTTTCCTGTAGGCCCCTTCAGGTACTGGAAGGCTGCAATTAGATCTCCCCAGAGCCGCCTTTTCTCCAGGCTGAACAATCCCAACTCTCTCAGCCTGTCCTCATAGGAGAGGTGCTCCAGCCCTCCGATCAGCTTCGTGGCCTCCTCTGGACTCTCTCCAACAGCTCCATGTCTCTCCTGTACTGGGGCCCCCAGAGCTGGAGGCAATACTCCAGGTGGGGTCTCACGAGAGCGGAGTAGAGGGGCAGGATCACCTCCCTCAACCTGCTGGTCATACTTTTGATGCAGCCCAGGACATGGTTGGCTTTGTGGGCTGCAAGTGCACACTGCTGGCTCATGTTGAGCTTCTCATCAGTCAATACCCCCAAGTCCTTCTCCTTGGGGCTGCTTTCAATCCATTCCTCACCCAGCCTATAGTCGTGTTTGGGATTGCGCCGACCCACGTGCAGGACCTTGCACTTGGCCTTGTTGAACTTCATGCGGTTCACACGGGCCCACCTCTCCAGCCTGTCAAGGTCCCTCTGGATGGCATCCCTTCCCTGCAGCATGTCAACCACACCACACAGCTTGGTGTCGTCGGCAAACTTGCTGAGGGTGCACTCGATCCCACTGTCCATGTCGCTGACAAAGATGTTAAACAGTGTCGGTCCCAGTACCGACCCCTGAGGAACGCCACTCGTCACCATTCTCCACTTGGACATTGAGCCATTGACTACAACTCTTTGAGTGTGGCCATCCAGCCAATTCCTTATCCACCGAGTGGTCCATCCATCGAATCCATGTCTCTCCAATTTAGAGACAAGGATGTCATGTGGGACAGCGTCAAATGCCTTGCACAAGTCCAGGTAGATGATGTCAGTCGCCCTTCCCTTATCCACCAACGCTGTAACCCCATCATAGAAGGTCACCAAGTCAGGCATGATTTGCCCCTAGTGAAGCCATGTTGGCTGTCACCAATCACCTCCTTATTTTCCATGTGCCTGAGCATAGTCTCCAGGAGGATCTGCTCCATAATCTTGCCAGGCACGGAGGTGAGACTGACCAGCCTGTAGTTCCCTGGGTCTTCCTTTTTTCCGTTCTTAAAAATAGGGGTTATGTTTCCCCTCTTCCAGTCAGTGGGAACTTCGCCAGACTGCCAGGATTTCTCAACTATGATGGCAAGTGGCCTGGCCACTTCATCCGCCAGTTCCCTCAAGACTCACAGATGCAACTCATCAGGTCCCATGGACTTGTGCACCTTCAGGTTCCGTAGATATTCTCGAACCTGATCTTCTCCTACAGTGGGCGGTTCTTCATTCTCCCAGTCCCTGCCTTCTATGACCTGGGCAGTGTGGCTCAAGCACTTGCCAGTGAAGACTGAGGCAAAGAAGTCATTGGGTACCTCAGCCTTCTCCATATCCCAGCTAACTAAATCGCCCGTTTAATTCCAGAGGGGACCCACATTTTCCCTTGTCCTCCTTTTCTCACTAACATACCTGTAGAAGCTTTTCTTGTTGTCCTTGACATCCCTGGCCAGGTTTAATTTCTATCAGGGCTTTGGCTTTCCTAACCTGATCCCTGGCTGCTCGGACAGTTTCTCTGTATTCTTCCCAGGCTACCTGCCCTTGCTTCCACCCTCTGTAGGCTTCCTTTTTTTTGTTTGACTTTGCCCAGGAGCTCCTTGTTCATCCACGGGGGCCGCTTGGTGTTTTTGCTTGACTTCCTCTTTGCTGGGATGCATCGCTCCTGAGCTTGGAGGAGGTGACCCTTGAATATTAGCCAGCTGTCTTGGGCACCTCTTCCTTCCAGGGCTTTGTCCCATGGTATTCTACCAAGCAGATCCCTGAAGAGGCCAAGGTCTGCTCTCCTGAAGTCCAGGGTAGTGAGCTTGCTGTGTGCCCTCCTTGCTGCCCTGAGGATCTTGAACTCCACCACTGCAGTGGTCACTGCAGCCAAGGCTGCCCTTGAGCTTGATGTCCCCTACCAGGCCCTCCTTATTGGTGAGAATAAGGTCCAGCATGGCACCTCTCCTCGTGGGCTCCTCTGTCACTTGGAGGAGAAAGTTGTCATTGACACATTCCAGGAACTTCCTGGATTGCTTGTGCTCTGCTGCATTGTCCCTCCAGCAGATGTCTGGGTGGTTGAAGCCCCCCATAACTACCAGGGCTTGAGAATGTGAGGCTGCTCCTATCTGTCTATAGAGGGCCTCATCCGCTCAGTCTCACTGGTCAGGTGGCCTGTAGCAGACCCCCACTGTGATGTCCCCCGCCCCAGCCCTCCCTTTAATCTTGACCCATACGCTCTCAGTGGGCTCCTCCTCTGTCCCCAGATGGAGCTCCATGCACTCCAGCTGGTCGTTGACATAGCGGGTGACGCCCCCTCCCTGCCTGCCCTGCCTGTCCTTGCTAAAGAGCCTGTACCCTTCCATCCCAACACTCCAGTCATAGGAGCTATCCCACCACGTCTCTGTAATGCCAATAATGTCATAGTCTTGCAGGCACACACACGCTCCATGCATTTGCATAGAGGCATTTCAGTTGTGCCCCCGATGAGGCTGACTTACTGGCTGGGGTGGCTGGGACTCTTTTGATGTATCTTCCCAGTGTTACCCTGTTAGTTCCTGTTGCATCCAGGGCCCCTGGCTCATCTCCTCTAGGCTTCGAGCGTGCTGTAGTGCATCCAGCATGTCTCTGAGCAGTAGGCTGAGGGCCCTCGCCAGCTCCCTGTCCCTCCAACCTGGACACATCATCCCACAACATGTCACTGGCAAGCCTGATGTTATCCCCCTCCCCCTTCAAGCCTAGTTTAAAGCTCTGTCAATGACCCCCGCTAGTTCCTGGGCAAAGATCGTCTTCCCCCTTTGAGAGAGATGAATCCCATCAGGGTTCATCAGGCCCTGTGCTGTGTAGGCCACCCCATTGTCAAAGAACCCAAGGTTGTGGAGCTGACACCAGCCACAGAGCCATGCATTTATGGACTGTGTCCGCCTGTTCCACCCAAGATTGCTGCCCTCAGCTGGAAGGAGGAAGGAGAATATTACCTGCGCTCCCGAATCCTTCAGTGACTGCCCTAAGAGCCTGAAGTCCCTTTTGATCGCTTTTGTGGTGTGTGCCTCTGCTTCATCCTCACCCACATGGAGGAGCAGCAGTGAGTAATAGTCAGAGGGCTGTACCAGGCTGGGGAGTTTTCTAGCAATGTCCTTGACACGGGCCCCAGAGAGGCAGCAGACTTCTCTGAAAGGATGGTCTGCCCTGCATATTGGGCCCTCTGTACCCTTCAGATGGGAGTCCCCTATGACTGTAGATCTCCTTTTCTTCTTTGTTGGGGTGGTCAGGACCCAAGACATGGACCTTTTGGGCCTAGGTGCTACCTCTGGAGTAGCTTGACTGTCATCCATATCCTCACTTGAGTGGCCTTCCACAGGCAGAGCCTCATACTTATTGCACAGGGATATGTGGGATGGCGAGGTGGGTGAGGAGGAGAAGGTTCGCCGCCTGCCACGCCGCGCAGCTGAGCAGCTGAGTTCAAAAATCTAAATTTTAGAGATGTATCCCTCTGAAGATCCCTTTCCAAGATTTTTTGTGCCTCAGTTTCTGGATGTACAATGAATACATCAATACTTCCTTGCCATGCAGAGCTGTTGCGAGGATCAGCTTATTTAAAGTGTCTGAGGGATGATGGGCACAACGTACTTGGAATAAGCAGACAATTTGGGGGCTTAGAGATTTTTAAAGGATTTACTTTAAATATGTGTCAGAGAGTTTCTGTTGTACAACAGAGCCACAACGTGCTAGCATCACACACCCTGTTAGCAGCATCTAACTGCACTCTGCGTGTTGAGACATGTCCAATGCCTCCAGCCCGGGCTGCCTGTCTGCAGCCTGTTCTACTGGGGCAGCAAAAGGACTTTCCTGTTTGTAAGACACGGGCCACATTGTGTGGGCATGTGTTTGTGTCCTTTCACTCATTTTTCACTTTTCTTTTCTGTGTGAGCTTAAAACTGACTTTAGATGACTTCAGATTTCAGGCTAAAGTCAGTTGGGTCTTGAAGATCCAAAATCTATTAAATGATGGCATGGGCAATCTGCTTTATTTCTCTGTGTTGTCCTTCCTTTCTCCCCATTTCTTCTTGTCATCTCCTCAGAAGGTTAGAGCCTATCTTCATTTGTGTACCTTCCCATTGCCTGCTATGATGGGACCTTGATTATTAGATTCTGTTCTGGTATTGGTAATTCTTTATTTCTATATTTGTTGAGACAAATATCGCCAGTTTGGAAGGTTATAATTTAACATTAAATAGTTAATAATACAACCCTAGGGCCTGGCAAGCAGAACACCCTGTTTTTATTTCCCTTTGAAGTTGGACTGCATGAGGAACAAGGGTAGGGATGTTACATTACTATTAAAAGCAGTATTTCACTAATGCTGAAAGCAGCAGACTAGACAGTAGTCTGTCTAATGTTGCAACATTAACCTTACCATTCTATTCAGAAATAGAATTTACAAGCTGACTATGATTGACCTAAAATTAAAAATCAGGTTCCTTACTGTTGTGATCAGGAAAGTGGACAGGGAACGTCTGTGTTGTGTTTGTCTTCATAGTTGTTTTATATAGATTAAAAGAGAACAGGGAGGACAAATTTAGTGTTAAAACTGTTCAACACAGAAAGCAAAGCCAAGGTTAGGAAGTAAGAACAGCCATGATCTGCTTAGGTCAAGCATTATTTTATGATTCAGTAGAATAAACAAGAAAAGTAGTATTCTTTTTGTCTGCAGGAATTGTTATACATGGTAATCAGCTAATCCCAGATATGGCTACACAGGGACAACAGGCAAACTAGCTACAATCATTGTGCTCTGACCAATAGCTTTTTGCACAGTGTCAGAAATTAGACTTTGTTATTGACTGTTGCCTGGATCTCATTGAAGATTGCCAGGGGACTTTTTCATAATATATTACAAATGCTAATAGATTTAACATTGTTCTGTTAACTGAAGATTATGTATTTATACAACAGGAAAAAATAAAAATTCCTGAAAATACAAGGAAGCTTTAATAGAAAAGTAAAGTGAACATACATCTATTTTTTTTAGGGCCAGTACTCTTTAATGTTTTTATAAATGATCTGGATGTATGAATTAAATGCATATTAAGTAAGTTTGCCAATAATATTAAGCTAGGAGGAGCTGTGGACTTCCTTGATGGCAGAGAGGCCTTACAGAGAGATTTGGATAGAGCTGGACAATCACCAACCATATGAAATTTAACAAGAGCAAGTGTTGGATTCTGCACCTGGGACAGGACAATCCTGGTTATACATACAAATTGGTGGATGAGAGGCTGGAGAGCAGCCCCACAGAAAGAGATCTGGGGGTTTGGGTTGGTGGCAAGTTGAATATGAGTCAACAGTGTGCCCTGGCAGCCAAAAGGGCCAACCGTATCCTGGGGTGCATCAAGCCCAGCATCGCCAGCCATTCAAGGGAGGTGATTGTCCCACTCTACACTGCGCTGGTGTGGCCCCATCTTAAGTACTGTGCGCAGTTCTGGGCACCTCAGTATAAGAAGGACATCAAACTGTTAGAGTGTGTCCAGAGGAGGGTGACCAAGGTAGTGAAAGGCCTCGAGGGCAAGACTTATGAGGAGTGGAACTTACGAAGCTATGTCAGCAGAAGTTCAGATTGGACATTGGGAAAAAGTTCAATGAGAGGGTCACTGGAACAGGCTTCCCAGGGAAGTGGTCACAGCACCAAACCTGTTGGAGTTCAAGGAGCACCCAGATGATGCTCTTAGTCATATGGTTTAGTTTTAGGTAGTCCTGTGAGAAGCAGGGAGTTGGACTCAATGATCCTTATGGGTCCCTTCCAACTCGAGATATTCTATGTTTCTATTATTCTATGATTCTATCATAGATATTCATATCATACGGTATGAGCCACAGCATTCCTATGAGGATCAAATAATTTACAACACGTAATAGTCAACAGATAGTAATGCCAAGATTTCCCAAACTGCTGAACAGGTCCGTGTTGTTCAACAAACCCTAAAGCTGTAGTCCTGCCTTTAGATACACTGCCATGCAGAAAACCTGCAAAACTCACATCACGAGTTCAGTGAGAATTCTTCCCCTAGAATCATGCTCAGAGCCTATGGACACACAGGAGGTCAAACCAAGCATGACTTTGTGGAGCTGTGACTCTCCTGAGCCTGTGATGAGGGTTGATTCTGTCTCACTTCCAGTCTGTCCTGCTAAGAATGGAGAACCCTTCATCCCATGCCTTTATCTCAGTGATAACCAGCCTCAAACAGCTGCTCTAACAAACTAGGAGAACCTACTTCAGACCTACATAAAATGTGCTATAGCAATCTCAACATGGAGACCATCCCAAAGAGAGTTAACTTGATTTAGTAAATGAGTTTTGAGAGAAAATAGGCTACAGATAATTAAAGATGCATTGTGTAAGGAACTAATTAGTGTTGGGTGGGGAAATGGAATCCCTTCTCCATCTCCAGCAACTTTGTATGCCACGCAGAGTCCTATTCCCTGCTCATGACAGTAACATCTAAGTGGCTTCCAGTACTGCAGTGAGCAACAGTTTGGTCTGTTACACATCTTACTATTTTAAGTTCTCTCCCTGAGAACAAATGTGTTGCGGAATGTTTCTCATTTTGAGTTTCCTTCTGGGTAACGTAATACATATGTTAAGGGAAGAAGTTCAAAGAAAAGAACTGTTCATGTAAGCTATCTTATTCCTCCTCCCTCACGCCCAGAAATCATATATCTAGATGCTACTTTAAACACCAAAATTTGAACTTCACCATCTCAGATTACCCAATTAGCTGTCACCCAATCATTTGGTTGCCTATAGCTGCTCAGACAAGTTTCTAGGTGACACTTTTGGGAGATCTTTCTTTCTTACCACATAAGAAAACTCATTCTCACTTGGCAGCTGGATATTGATAATGGTGGAATAATTCCCTACATTTTTGACTATTTATGGGATAAATAACTATTTACTATGAAAGAGAGACTGAGAGAGACTGAGATTCTACCTGCCCATTGTTAATGTTTTTTCACCAGTAAAACAGGTGAGAAAATTAGAGGTAAGAGAAGGAGGTAAGAGACACAAGTCCTCTAACTTGAGAGGAATTTGCAGCCTTTGTCTTGCATTTCATGGTATTCTAAACAACAGGATATTGTTTGAGAAGCACTGACCCCTGCTTCTAAGATTAGCTAAGGTTCACAGCTGCAAATCTTGGCTGGGGGAGGTGTCTCCCCACCACTACAATAATTGTTAGCATTTCAGGCAGGCTGATGAAAAAGACTTTGGATTAATATCTTTCTTGCTATCAGAGTGCCTCTGACCCAGAAACAAGAGGAAAGGATCATCTTCAAGTTATCTATTTAGACAGGAAATGAAATGTATGTTTTCTGAAAAGGGCAGAAGGAATTAATAATAAGACCACAACGAGGTCTTATTAATAGCTTTCCAGCCTGCCTTCTCTTCAAGGTCTGGGAAAGTATCCTCTTAAACCATTGGTATTTACAGCTTAATGTTTCAGAGCTTTCTGGGTACTTATGGCCTATCTTACTTCAAAGAGACACCAAAGTTATTGTCGGTAGGACCCAGATGAATTAGTGCTGGCAAGAGCTAACCAATTTTTACAAAATACTGAACCAGAGTCCAGCAGAAATCAAGGAGATACAGCTGTGTTAGAACACCCCTTGATTTTTCAACACATTCATTGCCATTTGCAGGTTTCTTGGAACCATAAGCCTTAATGTGATAAGTTTTGTGGGCTTGGTTTTGTTTTGTCAAACCTCTGTGCAAACAAATGAGAGGTCAATATAGATCATGGCAGCATTCCCAGAAGAAGTAAGTCAGTATATAAAATACTATGTAGCAGGATGGCTTTGTTAATCATTCTTCACCCTCAAGTACAGTGATTCGGTTTAGTTACAGAAGTGTTATGCAGCTGGAGGGAGAATGAAGTCTGCTGAAATGTTGTGCTGCTGGGCAAGACAACCACATTCAAAAGCTTTTTTTTATTATTTATTTTTATTTTTCTTCCTCTGGGTGCTCTTCCTCAAGGATGTTCAACTTGTAACCCCCAACTCCACCCCACCCCCATGCTTTTGGCACTGCATGTACTTTGCAAAGCTGCAAGGTAGGTAACCCTAACACCGAGAGACTATTATGTTTCTTTAGAACAGGTAGGGAAAATTCCTTTTCTATTTAAAAAAAAATAAAAATCTCTATGCCACACCTCTATCTTTCATTTAAAAACAACCACAAAAAAATCACATCAGCCTCTTCTTTCCCAAGGCTACCTCATATACAGTTTTCACTGTTATGCGTGAAGGATGACAAATTTAGCTAAGGCTTGAAGAAAGACAACTCAGCTGATGGCAAGTAGACAAAGCCAATTGCCTTGGTTATGGATACATAAAAAAATAGGGCAAAAGGAGAGAGAGAAAAAAAAATGGAAGAAGAGGATGCATGTTAACTGATGTACAATAAGAGCTGTATCTCAAGTTCCTCTCCCCCATGACTGTTTTTCAGGAAACACATCCCAGGTAGACGTGAATCTTGCCTGAATCTATCGGAAATAATGCTTCTCCTATGAGACTCAGCCCTTAGCCTTTCTGGTTTTCCAACATAAAAAGACATCTCCTTTGGGAAAATGTCTATGGAAGACTAGATTCCTAGATCAGGCAGCTCTTGAGAAACTGTTGAACTAAACCCTTTAAAAAGGAATTTTGGCTGCCTTAGCTCTTCAGAGGCCAGCTTGAGACGTGCCCACTGCTGAGGCCCACTGGAGCAGATGGTGTTCCTCTCTCAGCCAGTCATGCTGAGCAACTGGCAGAAATGGGCACTTTCTAGAGGCACCACTGATTGCTTTCTCCATAATTATTTAACCTTCATACTCATGTGGCTTCATTGACATCAGCAACATTTCAGTGGCATGGAAGCAGTGCAACAGAGTGGGAAATTGATCATGAGCCTCTGAATGCATTCAAGCAAACCTGTTTTTCTTCTTCCTAGCTTTCTTTCTCTCTGTCCTTCTTCTTTACATTCAAATACTGATATAAATTGCTTCTGATAATTATGTCTTTTTCTCCTTGTACTTAATTAAAATTTTTAGTAATTTTTATTATTATTATTATTAGTGTTACAATTTAATTGAAACATACAAAGAATTGTTACAGTTTGCTGTGCTGCATTTGTGGCAGACGGAGTGAAAACTCAATTTCAGTTATAGCAGATTAACTTGGGGGGAAAAAAAGTACATTTATATTAACATGGTTGCATGGAATTTTTTTAGTAGGGATATTGCTGATTATGGGTGAAGTTCAGGACAATGCTGCGATGCAGGAGTTACACTCGCTTCACAGATTGATGGCTGCAGCTTACAACCAGCAAGCAAAATCAATGATTGGATTTAGGCTTCAAATAGTGATCTCATCAGTGTAGACCCAAGGCATGGATTTACAAGGAGTGCCAAGTGACTTTAGCATCCTCATTGCTACATGGTCCAGTGCTGTAGTTTTACATATTTTGTGGTGTAGTTATATGACAGTATATTTCCTTTCCTCTATTTTAGCATCAGGAGTTCACCCACTTCTAGCCTGTATGACATCACTATTAGTAATTTGCAAAGTTCCCCAGAACTGTTGCATTAGCCTGTGCACAGTTATGCTACAAAGAATGTCAGAACAATAAGTTGTGGTTTAGCTGCTTATGAGCAATGCCAGAAATGTAAGAACAATAATTACATTTGTCTTTGCATTTGCTTGAAATTTAAACATTAGTTATGATAAAATCTTATGTAAATCATTCTAGAATACATACAGGTCGTGTCAGAACAAACATCTTTACTTTCAGAGCATTTTGAATGAATAGCCTTTTGTCTTAACTTAACCAACTCGGTGACTTGGTTGCCAGGAATCAAAGCGTACATACTTTAGCGAGAAAGGAATATTAAAACAGTTCTATGAAATCTTCTCCAGGAATGACCTAAAACCATTTCCAACACAGAAAAATACCACTCATTTAAAGTCTGATATCTCTTAGCCCTGGAAAAATCCAGTATTATAATTTTGACCAAAAGGTTAGGATCCTTTCTTTGCTGAGGTTCCCATAAAGACCCCAGCAGAGCTATGACAGGTCAGGTTTTAAGGACCTGACAATGTTACATAGAGGAAAAACTGCTGGTCATTCTTCTTAAACACTGCCCACCAGTGTTTAACACCATCATGTTTCAGAAGGATGTTTTGTGTCTGTGGAAGCAAGAACACACCCTATGGCAGGTGATTTACATGCTCAATTAGTTGCTCTTTGGAACTGTTGAGGTTTGCAGTGGGTACAGTGAATCTCCAGGATGCTGAATACCTGATGGCAGAGCCAGACCCTGAATTACAGCCCTGCCTTCGACTGTGGCGTGTCCCTCTGAAAGAGAGGTAAAGCCTGAGTTCTATCTGTCCTGCTGTAGGACCGGTCAGGGTTCTAGGACAAGATTTGGCACTGCTGTACAGAGCACCAGTTAAAGGAGTGTCCCAGGGAACAGAGCACCTCCTCGTCCTGCTCTGCACACAGGAAATCGATCAGGCAGTACCTGCTGCCTTCCCCTTTCCCACAGGCGGTGAGTTCAGTTCAGCACTGTGAGGAAGGGTTCTCAGCCCAGCACTTGCAAACCTTCCCACCCAAAACCAGCACAAGTAGCAAGTGGATGCGCGGACAAACAGCGGTCTCCTACCAACTGAACCCCTGTCCCACGATGTCACAGGGTTGGGGTTTTTTCTATGTATTGTCTGCATACAGAGTATTTCACAGTAAGCTCATCTTCTTTAAAAGCAACAGCATTTTACTCCCATCAATTTACTGTGCAGTTGGAAGGCGTTAAAGTTGCAACATCATCTGCTGTCAGGATGGATGTAACATGTAAGGTTTGCCTTGCTTGATCGCAGTCCACAAGATCACTCACATAAAAGTGCCTCCTTTCAGGCAGTGCAAAGGAGGTAGGGAGGACTTCATGCATGGGTAGCTGAAAAGGTATAGTGGGACACACCAGACTGCTTCCTTGCAGTGGGATGCGACAGACTTGAGTGTGCATCAGTTCCCCACCTGTCAAATAGGACAAAACTTTGTCAGGAAGGCTAGTGTTGTTAGGAGGGCATGTATTTCTCTTGAAGGTCACAGAAAGCTGAGAGCATATGAAGAACACTGGCAAGAAACAAATGATGGATTTGCAGAATTGTGGGCATCTTCAGTTAATCATACAATACCTGTGCTCAATGCACATACTACACAAACAGTGGTTTATGCCCAGCTTTTTGCCTGAAACTGAAGAAACTGGAATGTTTACCAGCTGCAGCCACAGTGCCTCCTCCAGGATGTTCAGGATGTTTTACTGACCAGAATTCAGAGAGTGAAAGTACTCATTAATGTCTGGAAGAATTTATCAGGCAAAAGAATAATTTTCATAAGGTACTTAATATTTCATACCTAATTGGGCAGAGAAGAAAATACTTGGCAGGGATCTGTTTTACATGCTGTATCCACTTAAGGAAGAAGAAAAACATGACTCCTTGGAGGAATTTTCAAAATTACGAGCAGTTCAGTAAAGCATCTCGGGGACTGCATTTTCTGTGCATTGCATGGAGAGGTTGGCACACGACTCCTGCACTCCATAAAGTCTTCAGTCTGAAGCTCTATACTGACTAATAAAAAAGTAAATAAAACAGTATTAACAAGTTAACGATGCTCCAGTATTCCACTTTTACAACTGATTCTGAACCCGCTGAGTCAAAAACTACTTTAAATTGTCACAAACACCTGACAAACTAGGGGAAAAGGGTGAGCGTTTTCAAATTCAAAGGAAGTGGTTTGATCTGGGTTTGCAATTAGATGAGACCCGCTGCAGATGGGAGATTTAGATTGCAAGGAGGCAGGCTCTCATGCTCATAGCAGGTTGGGGACAAGGGAGAGACATGAGGCAAGAAGTTGAGTTTACATTGCAGAGGAAGGAATTTCACTGTGCAGAAAACATTAATTCAGTTATGAATGGCAGTCAAAAAGGGCAAGTGTACACTGAACCATCCTTATTTTGTTATGATTTTCCTTGTATTTCTGAAGGTGTAGGTTGCTGCATGATAAGTACTCTTACGTAGGACATTAATTTTCCTTCTTTGCTGCCTTCACATCTTATTCATGGGATGTTCGGGAGACAGCCATGTATTTGTAGTTTATCTAATATAGCTTTACCTTTACTCCTTGGTAATGTGCTTCTGCAGCCAATTGAAATTGTCAGCTGTCTCAGAAGTAAGTATAAATTATGAGCAAACTCTTTTGTTCATATACTTTTGCATGAGAAAAAAAATTAGGAGAATATTTTAATTTTCAGAATGGGGCTGTTCTGAAAAAGTGTCTAGTATTATGGTTCAAATTCTGGTTTTCAAATACCAAACTGCTTCAGTTAAGGAAAAAAGCATGAGTATTTTAAACACTGAAATTTGAGGCCATCTTTTTTTAAAGCAATTGCTGTGTCCTACATATAATAGATTTTCAGGCAGTGTAACCAGCTGACAGTCTGCATATGATCAAGCCCGGATATGGTTGGTAATGGACTAATAACTCATTAGGTGTGAGTAACTAATGAGTTAGAAGAAGCAAGTTTCAAAGAGGGATGGGTATGAGATTAGTATATTTATAGAGTGATTCCTGTGATACGGTGTGATGAACAGGGAAGACTGAAGTAGCAAGGAGGAAGGGAGGGAGGGAATGAATGAACAAACAAATAAACAAACAAACAAACAAATGAGTGAATGCAACCTTGTCCTGTCTCAAACATGGGCTCCATGGATGACAGCCAGAGACAGAAATGAGCCTGGATCAAATATCTTTTTGCCTCTGTGGAGCTTGGAAGTGGCAATATTGCCAAGCTAAACTGAAAAGGCTCTCTTAGTGACTGAATTGACCTAACGATTCTATGGCTTTATTATTTACATGAAAAGAACTATGCAAAAAAAATAAAATCCTCGCTTCAGTTGTGAATTGAAAAATGGAATAGCATGATGATTAGGAGTTATTTATGGGTCAAAATTTGGGATTTAATTCTTCATTTCCTTTCTCTGATTTGAAAATAATTAATCCAGTGTGTCAATCTCAAACAGCACAGCCTGAAAATCTCCTCCTTCCATGTGTAATGAGATAGGCAGCTACTGCCTGACTGATTTCACATAAAATCATGATATGTCATGATTTGCTGTGATATATTCCTCTTGTGGCAATTCCATTCAGTCCAGGCAGATTTCTCGCACTGTTTATTCATGTTCCTCTTTTCTTCCAAATAAAGCACTAAATATTGCATTGCAGTCAAGCACAAAATCTTCTCAGATTAATTCTATACCTCTTATAGAAAAAGTTATGATATACTCTACCACTGTTACTACTGTCTTTATTATACTGCCTATAATTACTACTGAAAATTGTGGCTGTTTGCAATCTGATGGTCATCTAGATCACATTTGATTATTAGTTTTCACCATGGCTAGGGGTTAATTGGCAAGCAGGTCTGCGGCATACACAGAGTTAACACAGGAGGCGCAAGATGGATGGAAAGGAAGTCATAAATCGTTGCCACAGATTGCTTTATTCTTTGGCATGGAGCCAATGAGGAGTGTTATCTCAGAATGCTAATACATTCCAGGTCATTTAAGGATGCCGTCGATGACAGTGATGTGTTGGCCAAGACATGGATTAGACATCATAATAAAACTCTTTGATATCTGGATTCACTAAATAAACAGAAGCTGTAATAATAACCTAACATGCATTAAAGATACCCTCTGATAATGCAGTTTGGAAGAAGAAGTAGCAGGTCTCAGGACTGGTTCTAGCCTGGGTCAGTCCAGGGCGACGGTGGCCCTGAGCATGACTAAGGGCCAGGCACCAAAAGCATGTGCCTAGTTACTTCCAGCTGTTCTTCATGCTCAATAAGAGAGGTGAAGGAGGGCAAAGGCTCTGCTGTGCAAGATGCTGTGAACATGCTGCAAGGCTAAATGCTGCTTGTGTTTGTTTGACCTTAGAGAGCTTCAGGAGGCACAAAAAAGCAAAGAAACAACCTAGCACATGCTACCAAGACTCCTTATAGGCTTGGCCAATGTTCAGCGTGCTATGTCCAGATTCTCATGCAACCTAAAAAGCAATCCTGAGAAGGAAAACGGGATAGCTGCAGTTAGCATTGTCATCTCTCTCCCTCTGTATCAAAATTGACACCAAAGACCTCCCAGCTAGGATTTGCATGTTTTCTGGTTAGTATTGTTTAACTGTGACAACTTGCAGCACCATAGCAGTATTTCTACCTGTACCAAAGGGATTGTACCATAGCGAGTCTTCTTTTACAGAGGATAACTCCCTTTTTCGCTGGGGTTAGTACACGTTACATACATTTAAAGTCTTTATGGTTTTGTGGATTAAACAACAAGGTGAAAAATGATCCACAGCATTAGATTTTATTGTGGAAGACTCAGATGTAAATCCTACTGACCAGCAGTTCCTCCTTGTGTCAAGGGTGTACCTGAGCCACTCCCTTGGCCGAGCTTAAAATTGAGGAAAAAGAAATACAAAATTATTACATTCCCTTCTCAGCCAGGCCTAAGACAAGAAATTAAGAAATTGCATAAAAATTCTTTTGCTACATGAATAGCTATGTTAAAACACTGGGAACCCATTTGCTCATTTTGTAATAGACATGTTTCCCAATAAAGTCAAAAAGAAGAAGCTCACATCTGCAGGGGTTGAGGTCAGAGGATTTCTTTGCAGGGGTGCTGCTCCCTGGTGTGTAATTAAAACTCTAGAAGAAATCTACCTAAACAAACAATAGTTCTGTTGTGACAAGAGTTGCCAGATGGTGCTTGGTCATGCAGGTTTACAAGTTGTTTTTATGTTTTAACATATAAGCGAACTTCCTTTGAAGTAAATTTCTGTTGCTTTAAGTGGATTTATGCAGGGGAAAACAGATAGCAGGGGGCTTTGATTTCTGCTTTATCCTTCCTGTATTTATGCGGTTAGGAGGATAAGATAGCAACCTTGCATGTCAGTGGAGAGTTCCTGCAATCGAGTGGGGGTCAGAGATTACCACCCTTCTTCCAGTGATACAGCTGCCCACAGACCAGCGGGCTCAGTGGTACCGTGTGGTGGGATACTTCATGTCATTTGCTTCTCTCTTGGTCCCAGGAAGCACTGCGGGTCTTTGACGTCTGGTTCTGCTCAGAAAAGAGGCCTCCTGAGAGCATCTCATGACAGGTTTTGTGATCAAAAAGGAACTTTTTTTCAAAAAGGAAATGTTATTTGAAAAAAATTGGGAAGATCTTGAATTCCCAGTTGGGACCTATCTGTTTTCTCACTGAAGTGTTTGATGGACTCCTGTGAAGAAAAGCACTTCAAGGGGGGTGCAGGCTGAAGCCGGCTGCCAGTGCCCTCGGTGCTGGATGCCAGATCAGGTGGCAGGGTTCCCAGTGTGCGGTGCCACTGCCCCAGCATTCCTGTCCCAAGGGGACATTTTAAATCCAGAAATCGCCTCCCCTCCACATCCCCTGTGCCCCCTCCCAAATTCTCTTGTCTCCACAGTTCTCATTTTTCTTCCTCATCTTTTGAAAATATCAGCATTAATCAGAACAGAAATTCTGCATTTTTATTAGTTATCCTCAGAAAAGGTGATGTGCTTTGTGCTTTCAGTAAACAGATAGTCTGTCCTTGCTTTGCAGATGAAGAAGGTAAACCACAGATAAAATGGCTTCTTTGAGCTTGCACAGAATATAATGGCAAAATGGAGAATGGTGGCTTGGTCCCTCAACTTTCCCTCTGTAGCTGCTGCTCCAGGGAAATATCATGGTTTTATTGCAGAGATCACGTAATTAGAAACTGTGTTGAAGTGTTTCCCGAGTCAGGAAAATTAGCTTAGTTCTGCAGTGCTAAATCCTGGTTCATCTCAAACCTTCTGCTTACGGAAGAAGTCAAAAGTGCATGCTGCATGTTTGGGTTGTTTCAAGGAGTTTGAGATATCCAGATGTGCAGGGAAGCAAGGGCTGGAGATAAAACTAGGCTGCACCACATGAGTTGCTAACTCATTGGTAAATAACATCCTCAAACCTTATGATTTGTACTGGACCAAGAACTGTCACTGATCATAAGTGAACTATTGTATAAACAAAGCCGTGGCAAAATATTTGGCACAAATATTTGATGAGATGGTGAAGTATATGGCAATCATGTGGTATCACCTCATTAAACTATTGTTCTGTGATCAGCTCCATCTGCCTGCCACAAAGGTGTTTCCTATTGTAAGCACTTCATTTTTAAGCTGTGTTTTTCTGATGCGGTTGCACGGATTTGACCTCAGAATTAATTTAAAAATTAACCCATATAAGGTCAATGTGCAAACCTCTTCTCCACTGACTTGTCATCATCTGCTATGTATGCCAAGGTGATGGATAACTTTAAAAAACACTGAAAAGGAGTTTGTTGAGTTCATGGGCTTATGGTTTGTTCTTATCTTGTCAGGGCTCCAGAGGAATGAAGGTATCCAGTTGCTCATGAACCTCAAAGAAGGACAATGTTTGCTTCCTGTTGCTTTTTGGGTGTGACTAGGTCACCAGATGCTGGTACACTCAGAGGACAGCCCCACATGTATCCTTTTTAAAATAGGGCTGTTTCATTACAATGATAAAAGAGTTACTAGTATGGTTGTACAATTAAAAATTTTAGAAACAGAAATTATTTATTTCCTTCACAGCAGTGGATGAAAAACACAGGAGTAAATAACAATGGAACAAAAAATGTGAAAATAACATGGAATGTAAAACTATTAAGTACAATGAGAGATATGCAACAGAGGTAATTAGAGGCAGACTGACAAGCTTCTGTTCCCTTGATAGGGAAACAAACAATTCTCCCTAACATCTCCCACATGAGTTGTCACTATACATTGCTTATCTGCGGTTTCACATATTGTTTCTTCTTGCACTATCTGCAACTTGACTGATATGTAACTGATAACTGGACACAGGTATTGTGCAAGGTTCAGAAGTCGCAGCAGGACTTTGCAGGGAATTCAAGACAAAGAGATTATCCTGTAGACCAGGAGGTGTGGAGCAGGGGCTCTCCAGAATTAGACTTACTGGCCTTTAGCAACAAGTCCCAAGAGCACAAAATGAGCAAAATGCAATCAGCACAGGGTAAAAGGCATGGCTGTCGTGGGGGGAAAGAAAAAGCAAGACACAAGTGTTTCAGTCCTCCCAAGGTTCCTGAGGTCTTGTGAGTGGAGAGACCTAGCGGTAAGTGATGAGAGTTTGGTTATGTGGAGCTGGAAATAGGAGTTAGCTCTCAGTCAGGGTTTGAGCAAGAGTCTTATTTGTCCCAGAGCAGGACCCTGTGCAAGACTGAGTCCAGCCCTTGTGGCCATTGGCAGCAGCCAGTGCTTTACATGGAGCTAATGACAATATAAAAGAAAAAGTTAATACTTCACTTCTTTCATGTATTACACTTCCAAATTTTCACTTGCTGTTTAAGAGTCAACTCAAGACAGATACACGGAAGGGGTAACATCTGCGTGGATGTGCCTGTCTACCACAGCCATGTGTCTGTTTGCATGGTACTTAGAATACTGAAAAATACTCTCTGATATTCGTGAAATGAAAAAAAGATTAGACCATGCCTTGTCTGAACCTGATATGTTACTTCACTGGTTGTTGTTTTTTGTTTATTGGTTTACCATCATCCTGTAATTTGTTTCCAATGACCTCTAAGGGAAGCCCACTGATTTATTTGAACTGTCTCCATGCTACTACTTTGATGTTAACCTGCAAGACTTTTCTCCTTTGAAGCTGCTCTGTTTCTGCCTTTGTCATGATGTCTCTTGACATTTAGACAATAAATAGCAGGCTGTAGGAGAAGTCCCAAGGAGTTCATGCTCTTTTCAAATCCAACTTTATGTTCTCATTCACCAAAAAAAAAAAAAAAAAAAAAAAAGATGAACACTTTTACATATCCTGCTTTAAAGGCAAGTTGCTGTTATTTGCTTCTGCCCCTCTTCTGCCTGTCTGAGTCTCTAAGTTCTTCAGTCCAAAGATCACGCCCAGGGTTATAAAAGCTTATATGAAACCTAACAGGTTTTATCCTGATCCCAGCCTATGGTCCTTGTGCACGATAAACAAGCACAAATTCCAGTTATTGTAGTGGAAGTGTGTTGGATATAAAGGCTTCAGTATTGGATTTACAAAAGGGTTTGATGGGAGCTGGTCTGAATGTATGTATGTCTCCACTCTGAAAGGAATGAGACATTTTTTTAATGCCAGCAACAGGGTATATCTTTCCAAAGTTGTTTCCAAGCACTGCAGAAAAAGGATCCATGAGCAGATTTGGGCTGACTGGCTGAAAAAGTCTTTGCCTTTACTGCTGAGGCAGGTTAAAGTAGGTGATGTGATGGCATGTAAAAGACAGTTTCTTAAATAAGTTTGTTTTTGTAGGCCAGTAATTTTTATACTTTTAAAAATTTTGTGATGAAACCACATTGTTCTAGCACAACAACAAATAAATTTAACATATTATTGGGACCGCTGGGTGCTCAGATGAATGACGCAGTCTTTGACATGCTGGCTTTGCTACCCTGCTTGCCTGCACGGAACAAGAGGGAGGCATTTTTCCCTTCTCTAACAGTTTGAGAGGTGAACTGGTTCATTGTTTAAGTGACACTGACATAAAAAATTAAATAAATGCATCCCTTTATGCTCAGCTGTTGCTCACTTTTGTCTTCAAATTATACTTAAACTGAGTACTTGGTAGGATTCCTTTTCTACTGCTGCTATTGTTGGTATTGCAGTTCTTTCAGCATCTGTGGCTTCTTTAGCTCAGGGCCACAAAGTCAATGAGTATCCATTTCCCCTGGCAAAAAATTATTGAATGTCACTGTGTTAAATCTTACTCCAATCAAATAATAAGATGTATAATTAAGAAATTATGGCATTGCTTAAGTGTCCCAAGTTCTTTGATCAAAAGGTCTAATTTAATTTGAAAATATGTGGCTGTGCTGATGTCTGGGCCAATCAGTCTAGACTTGAGCAATGTGTGTGGGCCAGATGCAGAGTTTGGCTGCTCTCTTCACTGAAGTTGCAACCCTCCTTTTAAAATTCTTGAAGTGCTGGAAGAGGGGGCAGGGGGTGCTTTGTTTTCATTTATTTGTTTTGAACTGAAGACAGCAGCCAGCTTACCTCTGATCATGGAACTCGGTCAGCCGTTGCCTGCTTTATCTGGTAGGACAAGATGAACTTTGAAAAAAAAAGAAACTACTCCCCAAAAACAATGAAATTGCAAAACTGAAATGTGAGAAATTAAATGCTCCTGGAAGTTGAAACCTTGGATGCTCTTCCCTCTGACGTGAGTGCTTGGCATTGCAGAGCTTCTGTCCAGCTTAGTGTGGCGCAGGATGTGTCGGGAGCACGGGACGGTTGCTCCAGGAAGCCCCTGCGCACACTGACAGCTGCCCAGCCACGGTGCTGGTCCCGCAGCCCCATGCCTCTCATGCCAAACCTCAGGGCAGGGACAGGAGGAATGAAGCTGTCTTATGTCTGGTTTACTTACACATCTGCTTAGTTTGGTTTCCAGCCTCCAAGAGTTAACCGTAGCATTCTGTCTAGGTGACTGTGTATTGGCAGATGGTACCAGACCTTTTGAGGACTGGTAGCGTTCAGGGTCTAACTTCATTGTAACAATTACTGATGCAGAGAAAAAGCACTAATTCTCTGGAGCATCCCTATCATCTGAGCAATTTTGAGGAACGCAGAGGGTGACTACATACATACATATGCCAGTAACTGAGGTTATATATATGCACCAATAACCATGGCTTTGCCACAACTCCACCACATCCTCTGGCCCATTGTGCTCCTGGATGTCCTTTCTCACTTCAGCTTTCTTTCTCCTCTGGGAAGGGGGAAATAGGTTTTATAAAGAAACTCACATGGAGGAACAAATGTGGAATGCTTGTCTCTGGCTTATATTTAATAACATTAAAATTGAGTGGTGGCTGTGTTGATATGAAATATCAGAATACCAGCTTGAAATCTGCTTTATTAAATAGCTTGCGTGTGGGCAAAGTATATGTAATTTTTAGCGTTGTTTAGTAATTCTCTTTTTATTAAATTTTTCAAGTACAACAAGACGTGTTACAATGTTATCATTTTCAAATAATGATAGCCCATTTCCCTTGGGCACTAGTGGTTTATAAAACTCTTGAGCTAAGACTTGTTACATTTTCATAATTAAGGCCCTATCCCATATTCTTTGACATTCCCACCTTGTATTACCTTTAGTGGGAGTTTTAGATAGATTGTCTAATCTGATATGGAGCCCGTAAGAACAGTGAAAAAAATTAGCTAACTTTTTTCTTAGCTACAGCTGTATACACCAGTGAAACAAAGTCTGCAAGATGTAATTAACTTAGTTATGGACCGTATATTTAGTAAGTCTAGAAAAAGATTGTTCACTTTAATTAAAGACAAACCAATAAACAAACAAGAAGAATAAAAATACTTCATTAGCAGGTCACAGCCATACAACATTGCTATCACAAATGACACTCAACTCAACTACTGCTCTAGCATGTCTCTCAGAACCTATGTCATGGATTTGTGACAAAGAGATTTTTGTTCTTGACTCTATGCCTTCCAATGCCTACTTAAATCATTCCTGAAGATGAATCATGGTGTATCCTCTGCATATAGTGCTCTGTGTCTTTTGACTTAGAGGTGGATAACAAGATGCAAACACCTGCAGACTTCTCACTCTGCCTATGACAAGATTGTGGCATATTCCCCTTCCTAGAAATTGCACACAGAGAAACCAAGCCACACAAAGTGAAATTATTTTCACCTGTTTCAAATTATTTGAGAGATATTCTCATGTTTTCCTCAAAATGGAAATATGAGGATTTAATTCTCAATAATGTAGCTTTTCTAAAGCTAAGAGTGTTTTAGGCTAGAGAAATGCTATTCTTTGTGTTATTTTTAGCTAATTTTATAGTATACTTGTATGTCATCTTGTTCCTTTTGAAGGCCTATGTCTGGACTGCAGGAAAGTCTAGATACATAAAACTATTTTCTGTAGCTCACTAAATTCATTCTGCAGTTGCAGATCTTGTGAAGTTGAGGAATTTTGCTTTCACAAATGTATATCAAATTCTCAGCAGGAAAGCCAACACCATGAATCACAGTTCAGCAGTCACCATTGTTTCAGAAAACTGCCACCACCTTAAGCCCTACCATGTGGCTTGGAAAGCAAGCAAAACGTTTTCCCTCTGAATAGAGTGTGTTCAAGAATATAAAAAATTCAGCTGAAAATACTTCCTGAGATGATAAGATGAAGAACAAAAGAGAACTGAAACCAGTGCAGCCTCATTAAACAGAGCTAGATGGAGGATTTCCCTTTTGCAAACCGGAACCCTTCTCTGAGGGGTGCAGTTGTCTGCACTATGCCAACAAGAGAGGCCACTCTGGTGGTATTGGGCTCTTCTGAAGACTGGTGGTGTTGAACAGTGTTCATCAGTGGACAAACCCTAAAGACACGGGCTTATCTGGAAAACAGGAGACACTGATTTTCAACCTTTCTACAAACCAATGTCCTGCTTCTCCCAGTAAAACCTGTCTTGCTGGAGTTTTTCCATGTAGCATTGAGTACCATAGAGCACACGGAGGGAAAGCTCTGTCTTCTTTCTAACAGAGCCAACCAGGCTGCCTGGGCTCGATGGAGGTGGTGTTTCACTGGATGACAGATTCAAAGGCTCAAGAGCTCTGCCTTTACATCAGCATTTTTCCCTTGCTCATTTTGCTGTTGAATACATCCCTTCCCCTGCAGCCCCTCTCATTGCCTCCAACCTCTTCTAGTCACAGTCATGAACACTTTTCCTTGCTGAACTGCCCTGAGCAGCAGAAGAGGGATGAAAGAGGATGAAGATACTGTTTGGGTGAGATCGAAGGCTGCCAAGGCACACTGGGGAGATTGGCAGCATGGTGGTGTGCCGGGAGTGGCTTTTGTACCTTTGCCTGTGCCTGCTGAATATATCTGTAGACCAGGGTTTCAGAGTTCTCGAGACTGACTGAGATATCTTGGTGGTTAAAGCATTCATTGCAGAGCTGGGAAGTGATCCAAAGTGAGTGCCAAACCCATGGGAAACCCACTGTGCCTGTCCTGAAAACCTGGGCTTTCATTTCCAAAGGCATTCCCAAAACTGTCCCCAAAGGAAAGTTTTTTATTTCTAGTTAAATGGAACATCTGTTTCAACACAAAATATATTTCTCCTTTTTATTTTCATTTATTCCAGCACAAAAAATTGAATCCATGTAAATGTTGAGTTTTCCTTAGTTTTCTCTCTATGCTTCTGCTTTTTGAACAAAATTGGTAGTTTATTCACATACCTTTGGTCAAATGTAGGTGCTTTCTTATGCCATACAGTTTCTTGTTGAGAGGAGACTAATTTTTTTTTTTTTTAAAAATTCCCCTTATTGTTTTATTTAACAGTAGTGGTACTCAAGATGCATTTTTACAACCAAAGGAGCTCAGCAGAATCCTAAAACATAACCTGTAATTGTTGGATAAATGTAATGTTCATCAGTCCCAGGATTTCACTGCTGCTGATCCGAAATAAGCAATTGCTTCTGAGCAAGCGAGAAAGACACAAGTGCAAGCAGAGGACATGACTCTAGGAAAAATAATAAAGAAAGCTGCAAAAATGAACCAATATCTTCACTGACTTGGCAAGGCTCACAGGGGTCTAGGAACTTGCTAATAAGGCTGCCAGTTTTCCAAAGTTTGGACACCACTCTTTCTAAATAAAAGTAGCTAGGGGTATATCTCCTAAAGTCAGAACAGTTTCTGGTATGTGAAAAACATCCCTGATAATCCATAGCTATTGGTTTATTACAAAAAACTGTAATTCTACCCAGAGGTATAACTAGCAAATATCATCAATTGTAAGAGCACATTTCAGGGGAGTACAAAAATTAAATTGTAAGAAACATTCCTGAGAGTGCATTTCAGTTCTTGCTTTTCAGCTGAGAGCAAAGATTATTATTATTACTGTTTTGGCATTTGTGAGGAGCTCATGCGGCAAGGATAGATTATTGCATGGGGAGATAAAGGAGACAATGGCTTGAAAAGTGTAGTGATGACAAATCCAGATTACAAGGAATGAATCAAAATTTTGGTGAGTGGCAGAAAATGAAGGTACTACCAGCAATTTCTCTGCAATTAAAGCTGTCACTGTTTCATTCATCATTTTTAGATCATGGGTTAGATTTTCTTGTCATTTATGAGCAGGTTAATCTGGACAAACTTGAAAATAAGATTTCCAAAGATGAAATACAGCAAGGCTCTGACATATATTTCCAATTTGTCATGCCAGGAATTAGTGAACAAATTGCTTTGTGGCAATGCTCTACCATCAGGTTCACACTGTGCAGCTCTTTCGACATCAGTAGTGCTACATGGCATAAACCAAGAAACAATTCAGAGACTCTGGGGAGGAGATGATCGCCATGTGACCAGATATGACACTTTTGGTCTTGATATTTTAAGATTATTTTATGTAAATTTTCTCTGCATGCATCAGAATTACAGTATTTGTAAATACAATGGATGACTCATTAGCTTCCATTTATAGAAGACATTTTACTTCAAAACATATCATAAACTCTTCCCAGAGTCTGTCATTTTACTGTGGTCTTTTTTATGATAGGAAGTTTATGTATGTGTGTCTCACTACTGATTTTAAGAGATTTTTCGATCTGAGTGCAAACCAAGAACGGCTGTACCAAATAATTGAATCTCTCAACACTGGATTGCCTGCTCAACCCTGGACTGGCTGGACAGCAATAGAAAATTATTGCTTCTTGGTGCTTCACACAGTTTAATGGGAAACTATTTTAATTCTGGCAAACTGCCCAGTGGGCAGATGGAGTAGTGGGTAGTTTCCACAGTGATGTGAGGAAGTGGAGGAGAAAGTGCCACTCCTGCTGCTCAGCACTGAGGCTCTAATGTACATTTGCTGTGCCTGTGCCTTAGCAATCCCTGATGGGACTTTTTTTTCCTTTGAGACCTTTGCAGGTGATTCTTACTCTCCCTTCCACCCCTACTCAGTTGTTTCACATAGCTTCTTGTGCAGCCAGGCAGTGACCTAGGCCCTGAACTAAAAATAACCAAGGGAATCACCTACAACATGAGATGGAATGGCCAAACGACATCTCAGTAATTGAAGGGCTTTACCAAACCGGCTGTGGTGAGATTAAGAGCTTCCTATAACCAGCAGAATTAATCAGTTGCCTTGATGCTGCAGTTGTAAATCTACTTTATGCAACTTTAAACAACCCCAACAAGGCAGATTATGATCACAATGTGTGAGCTGGGATGGTGCTAGGTTAAATAGCTAAATGCCAAGGCATCTAGGCAATGTAAAACCGACTGCTTTATTGAACTAGTACTTTATAAGTGTGGCAACATTTCCACATTCTGCAGAGTGATGTTACAGATTAAGATGACTGAAGGATGCCCTTGGCTAGCTCAAAGCCATGGAGGAAGGAGCTGGAATAAATAGTTCAAAGGAAGTTTTAAATGGAACGTTTTGAAGATCAGTCACCAAAGAGCATAGCAGTGCTCTCCTAGCACCAGGCCTTCACTGACTCCTTGCCTGCATATTAGTACCGCTCAATGCAAAACCATCTCCTATCTTCCTGGGGCCAAATCAAACCCCTGCTGGAATGGTGGGAGTGCTGCAAATGGCTTCCTGTAGAACAAATGTGTCACTAAGTTAAGCACACACCTAGGCCAATAACTATTCGTTGAAGTTTAATACTTTGGATTACAGAAGGAAATCACAACTGCTTTTTTAAAAACATGGCACATTAGGGTGGGGTTTCTATCTTTTCACAAGCATTCCAGCTGAAGATTGGACTTTCCATGAGGCATGCCCTGAATAGTACTACCAGGCCATCAACATGTTGTCTTGTTAAACTGAAAGCATTTCTTTTTCTGCTGAGTTATACTCAGTGGTTTCACCAACCCCACCTAATACAATCTGACTACCTGAAAGGGCCTGAAAGCCAAGGGATTCTTCATTTGTTGCATGCTCTATTGGCCTTTGGACAGTTGTAGTTCCTGATCTCATTCAATAGCATCAATGCAGCTACTGTGATCTATTTCAGAACCGGAACCAGAACAGGAGGTGATCATCATTCTAAAGTCTTGTAGAAATGAAGGTCAAAATGATTTACACTGCTCTTACTGACTTTTTATTACAGAAACAGATGTTGGAGTTTTACTGACTGAAATAATCAGCCACAGAGCTAGTAGGTCATCAGCCCTGCTTTTCCCACCAAGTGCCACAACTGTAAAATAACATGTACATTCCAGAAATTACAAGTTTTATTGGATATGCCAAAAACAGCATCTAGAGAATAAGTGTATAGGTGGGGGGAATGGAAAAAAATGTGATAGCTTTGCATGATGTTACTTAGAACACCACATTTTGTAAATCCACTGTGTCTCCATCCAAAAAAACTTAAAGTGTTTCTCCTTTGGGAGGGAAAATTGGAAAGAAAAGTAAGGGTGAAGTTTTATAATAGAATAACTGAGGTGGCACAGTGCTTAACAATACTTGTTACCTTCAAAACACTGCAAATCTTGACTTTCACAAGTATTAATTGAGTATTCCCCCTGGTATTGTAGAAACTGAAAAACAGAAATATGAAAGAGATGTTGAAGGGAAATCGAAGTAGAAATTGGGATTTGCTAGCTCTTTTGCCTGTGCTTGGATTATATATGTCCCCACATGGGAAATTCTTACTTGTGAGGTACAAACAAAACAAATACAGTCCATTGGTTCAAACTGCATGGGATTTTTTTTTCTACATTTTGGAAAAGGTATCTGGTTTTCATGTAGTTTATAGGAAGGGAGAGTGAAGGCACTTACTGAGGCAATAGGAAAGCAGTGAATGAAAGACAAACTGCAACTGAGAAATAGAAAGGCTAAGTGAATGCACTTGCAGCTGCCTTCTTTAGATAAGCTGATGGCAATTAATAAGCATTTTACCTAAAAGATGTGTGGCTGGTAAATCTTGTTGAAGATACAAAATAATTCAAATAAAAATAAGGTCAGAGGAAATTTTCTAACATGACTACAGGCCCAGCATCTTACTGACAATTCAGGGGATTTCAATTCATAAATGCTTAAAGCTCCAGGGTGGGGGGTTTTTTTAGAGTAAAATAATGGGAGCTGAGCGTCCTGAATTTCTCTGTAAGTTTGGTCCTAAACCATTCTGAAAATTTTACCCAGAGTCTGTATGAGTTTGCAACTGGCAGTTGAGATGAAGTTGCAATGTATACATAGCATGTACAAGGCAAATTGGAATGAGCAGGAGGATGTACGCAACTTACTCCTAATGACTGTCTTTACTTGGAGGAAATGAGCAATTTTTTGCAAGGGGCACTGCGCCAGAAGAAATAGCTTGGTAATGAAAGGTTATGGGTCCTCTTCAGAAAGGAGAGAGGTCAAACTATTTCCCAGTTATTGTTCTCCTAATTTCCTGGTCATGCAAGAATCTGTGTTTGCTGAGACAAAGCAGTTTGTGTGCAGGTGTACAGTACAGTTCATAACCACATTCCTCCCCCTGTGGGCATGAGCTGTGAAAGCTTTTATGTCTGTCTTGGATAAGAATAATCTGCACGTACTCCCTTTAGGAGTTCAAAGCCCAGACTGAATAGTATCTTCCTAATCATCCCTTACAAAAGCTCCTCAGATGAAACCTAAAGAACTTCAGTTACAGTCTTGCAATTAAAACCCTGGCCCTGGTATGCTGAGAGCACTCGTTGCATGTGTGAGCAGAACTGCTTCTGGAGCTGGCGGCCTGCACCTGCCAGAGCTGAGGCTGAGTGCCAGTTCACGGGTACCCAGCAGATTACAATAACAAACAGCTGAAATGATGCTTGCCTCAGAAGTTAAACAATGGGTTAAAAGTTTAAGTGGCTGATGAATCTTTTGGACTTAACCAGCAATCATAGTATGTCATTGACAGAGCAGAAATAAAGCTTTACATCAGAATGTAGCATTTTTCCTTCTTGGCAGAAGATATCAAGTTAGGACACTTCTGACATCTAGATTTGTTTGGCTGTCCCTGCTGCATTGTTAACAGAAATGAGATGGGGAAGAAAGAAAGAGCTCCTGTTGAAGCTAACCTGCCTTAAGCAATCATCAAAGGACCTTTAATAAAAGACTGTACGGGGCAGTGCGATATGTTGTAGGATTTCCCTCACAGCTGTCCCTCCACTGTGGTCCATAATGGCATGAAACAGCTACACCCTACTCTCAGTCAGGCTCCCCATGGGATGGCAGCATCATAAGGCATTGGTGTAGCTACCTGACCAAGAGAAATGTGCTTCATCTGTGGCCACTAATAGATGTGGCATTTCCCACGGAAACGTAATGTGAGGAAACCTTTAGGGGGAAGGGCAAACATAGCTTTGCCTAAGATCATAGAAGTAATCCACCTCACATGCAAATTTCCCAGACAGGAACAAAATTTATGACCACAGTGAATCCAAAGACAAGTGACAGGTTGGGGGTTTTTTCCTGAAACAAATGGTTGTTGCACACTGGGCATGACTCTTCACCACCTTCGTGCAGCTGATGTGATGCTATGTAAAGAGCAAGTGGCTATACCTTATAAGGATGATAAATGAGGGAGTTTGGTTTCTGCAGACTTTACTTTATCTGAAGTTTGGATTATTTCAGGGAAAGATTTAGCACTTTTACTCAACAGTTTAAGAGGCTCCTGTACAGTATTTTGTGTGACTCATTTGTCTGTGTGCTAATGCCTGCTTCAGTAGGATCTGGTTGTCAATCACAAACATAAAGTTACCTGTAAATGATCTTTCAATGTACCACACTAGCATCTATTTAATGTAATTTGGACTGGTTTCCCCCCCACACACACTCCCAAAGAAACTTTGAGCTCATTTCCAGCAGATCCTGTAAGGGGTGAAAGGGTCATGGCAAAGTGCTACATGCAGGTGAGGTCTCTGCTCTGGTGGAGTTCCTTAAAGCCTACAGGGAGAGAAGGGGGCTGTCAAAACTCAGTGGGAAACAGGGCTAGCTTGCCAAAGAGATCTATAATAGAAGTTACACATGTTAGTGGCAATTCGTAGTAACTCAGAAAAGCTTACAAAAATCTACCAAGTGAATTGCCTCCTTTATTTGCTTTTCTGTGTTCTTAAAAAAATGTCTGTTGTGATTATTCAGCTGTCACCGTTTGGCAGCTGGAAGCTGAGACATGTTAACATGAAGGCAGACCCACGTGTGATGATGTGTTTTCCACACACATTGAAGACATCACCCCATAAACAAAATGCACAGTGCACCATGGCTTATGTAGCTTGCATGGCTGCATTGAAGGTAGTGGGAAATATCACCTAAGCTCATACTATAAAGTCCTATCTTGCTTCCTGAATTGCATCTTATGAAGTTATGGGTATAAAACTATAGATGTTAACATTATGAAAACTGCAGCCTACAGAAACGAGAATTTGTCCTGGTAACACTGTACGGCTATGAACACGACCTGAAAACAATACAGCTGAAAACAACCTGAGGACAACCCTGGAAACCAGTCTCGCACCTATCACACTACCAGCTTGAATGTGCAGCCTAAGAAGCAGCTAGGTTGCACCTTTTGAAGAAGGGGAGGGTGATGCGTGTCCCGGTGTACCTGATACGGTGAGTGTGCGCTCTTGGTTGGAGCAGGCGGTTAGCTAGCCAGGGGGGGAGGAAGGAGTGGAGAGGAGTGAGCTCATGGCGATTGCAGTTTCTCTTGCACAGTGTAAGGTCTGATAAAACAATTATCTTGTATCAGTGGTAGGTCCATAAATGATGTTAGAATGAACTTTATGTAATAAAATGGAGAAACTGATCTCTAAATATGTTTCTCTACATATCGTGGAATAACACCCCTGTGTTTATCTTGTAAAAGAGTGCATAATGTTATGTTGTAACTAAAGAACATTATTTTAAATTGAGACTGAACATTTAGTTATACAGGAATGTGCATTCTTGGACAGAATTGAGAATGCATACTGTATGATTTACAAGTGGTGACGAGACCTAACAAGTAGAACTAACCAGTAACTTTTAACAAACTGTTTTCATAAGAAAGTCAATACAGCCAGACCTTTTCATGAAAATGCTTCTTAGATTCCGAGTTGTCCTCAGAAGGTTTTCTGGGCCTGGGATGGAGTCTGTGATCAGCAGGAACCAAAGATCTGAGATCAGGGCCGGATATTTTACTTGTGTGAGGAACAGCCTTTTGAAAAGTCTTTTTGCTAGTACAATTCTGAGCAAAATAAATGCCAAAGCCAATTCCTGTTTTTCATTGGGTTTAGGTGGATTTCTGCACCTAGAATCTGAAAGCATCTAGTGTCCTCTTGTACTTACTGATGCCTGACCTTTATTTTTGTTATGAATATTTAACTGTAACCTTATCATTAAGAAACAGTGCAGTTAATACTGAATATTTATAGAATGCACACAGGAAAACCTAGCCTGACAAGTCTTTAAAAGAAGGCTGACCTTGTGATGGAAATACTATGATTAATGGTTTGGCACTTGCATTTTTTTCTTAAGATCCTACTGTTTTCTGGTTTAGACTTTGATACAGCATGATAATTTTAATCAAATGAAAGTGCATGTGGTTAGAGAGGTAGGAACTGTTCGTAGGGAGAGTTTTTTAACTTTTCTCACCTGTTTTCATCTGAAGCTTATTTGCAAAGGCTTTGACAAGCTCCATGGTGTGCATGCCCTGCAAAGACAGAACACCTTTGCCTCTAATAATTTGCAACCTAGAGAGATTGCATTGGGCCAGCTACAATCTTTTGTGTTTCTAACATTTAATCCAAGGAATCAGAAGGGGAAAATAGCTGTAAAACGACATGGCCATCTACTGATAGAAAACTGTATAGCTTCTGAAAGGTGTGCAACTAGAAGGAAGGGAGCATAGATTTCAGTACTTGGTTAATGGTTCTCTGAAGATGCCATCCTCCACAGGGTGGAATTGCATGAAGAGCCAACAGCATTTAATGAAGAGCAGGTGTAAACAATGGATCATCAGATTACTAGTTAGAGTTTGTCCCCCTAGGAAAAAAATACCAGTAGAATTACAGCAGCATAAATCCTCCTGTAGATAATCTGTTGTTGATATGTGTGTGCATGCATAAGTTTCACTGCTCAAACTTTATGCAGGTAGTTATACCTTCAAGTCTCCAGTGGGAACATAGCCCTAGAGGTAGGTAAGCATGTCGCTGCAGGAACTCAGATGCTTAAGGAACTCCAAGGTCCCTTCTTTCCCTTTTTCTATCTTTACACCATTGGAAGTGAATAACTATTGTAGAAATCTCCTGACTATGAAGGCAGTTACACATCTTGCAACATAAAACTTCAGTCAGTCTTCTAAGTACTCTGCAAGGAATAAAGACCTCTATTCAAATCTAAGGCATCTCCAGTTTACATTTTACTAAAAAAAGCTGAGAAAAAGGTTTGATATTTAGGCACTGCCTTGGTAGAAGCAGTATAGGAAACACCTAAGTGAATGAATATTTTGAGAAATAAAGCTGTGCCAGTATTTAAGGGGTTACCTATCAGATTTGTTTGTGACTCATCCTTCCTGGCCCTTTTGAAGCCCCTTCAGCACTGCTGTGATACAAATGTCAGCAAAGCAATTATCTTCAGGACTTTCAGGCCAATTCATCTCTGACAGCTTTGTGAATATACTTTTCTCTACAAGGATGTGTAGAAACCAATTAACGGTTCTTCTGTGAGTGGTTCTGCAAAATAATTCTTGCACTTAAGGATCAAGTCTGATATTGGCTGCAGTCATTTCAGACACGGTGAAGTACCATCTTGGGGGAGATTATACCAGTTAGCCCAGGGGTTTAGAGATCAATATTTTTTGCCATTAAGGAGAGGGAGAGGGCCTTCCAGAAGGAAATCACCTCTTTACTCCATACACTGCGTGAATATCAAAATTATCTGAAGAGAAGGTGAGATCAGAGAAGTAGGCAGAATTTAAATGCCAAGCAGAAAGTAGAAATAGCAACATTTGACAGAGGTGAAAAGCTGCTAGAGATTGAGGCAGAGATGCAATATCTTTCAATGAGCATTAACATGCTGTCCTAGGACTAGAAAAAGAAAGTTTAACTTTCCCCCTGTAGAGTGACATCATGTATTTGATCTTGCATATGAACTGTGCACTAATAGGTGAATGCTTATGTGGCTATATGTATACTTACACACATACTTGGACTCTGTGTGTATGTATACACGCTCCTCGTGAACACGATGATGCAGCTACCTTCTGATGTACAAGTATACAGCAAGAGTTACCTTCCCAGTGTCACGTGTTTCTGTTATGTCCAGACAAGTCCCTCAAGATATGCAAACTAATTTAAACATGTAACTCATTTCAGGGAGAGCATGGACATGAATGACATATGCACTTATATATGTGTGTGTGGAGAAAATGTACTGGCAGTTAAGTCACCCTCTGTGATCAGACGGATGAGGAATGGGTGAATGGAATGGTTCACAGGCTGAGAGCTTCTTAATGTCTATGTAACTAGGAGCCCAAAATGAGCTACAGACATCCTCAATGTCTGACAGGAAGATAAAGGCAAAGTTAGTCTTTTCCTGTCCTACAAGTGCTGTCTGAGTTACTACATTTTCTGACATGACTTCTCCACAGATAGAAATATACTCTGATCTATATTGTATCACAGTGGCTACCTGTCAGATGGAAGCTGGAAAACACATTGGCAAAAGAGGATGACAGCATTTGGTATCTAGCTCTGAGTGATGCCAGTAAAATAATTGCACTAGAAAGCTACCTTAGACAACTGCTACTTGTTAGGAAATGCATATGGTAGGATGGTCACCCAGGGAAGGAGTGTATGTGGCACAAATGGGTGAAGTAATGTGACACCAAAGGGATGAAATTCATCTTGTTCTGTTATTTGTCCCGTCTTCTCTTTTCTTTTCTTCTGTAGCTGAAGCCTTCCTGTTAACGAAAATTTTCTGCATCATTCTTTTAGAAGCACTCAACAGTTGCATAGTCAGACTCTGTGGTTAATGAGTCACTTCAATCCAATATAAATTCATCCTAATTCTAGGAGAAGCGATGCTGCTTCACCGCCACTCATTGCTCCAGCTGGCACAGTCACTTGTGAGGCCGTGTGTCAGGCAGGGTAAAGGAAGTGATTCCTCTGAAAATGGTTGGGGTGTGCCTGCAGGGCCATGCATTCACGCTGGATTAAAGTGAACCGACCACTATAGCCTGGGGAAGGGGGGCTTGTGGCTTAGGTGTCTGCAAAAAGCTGGTTGGGGATGTGGGGGCCAGTGTACAATCAGAATGGGCACATGAAGTTGGCCGTCTAGAGACCCTAATCAGAAATTTTGGCATAGCAATCAGTAGTTCCAGAGCAATGTACATGAGGCTTTATACTTCCCCCCTTTTTTTTTTTACTTTTCTATGAAAGTTGCTCTGAACTACGTTGAAATAAATGTGGAGCCCTAGCCTTTATATATGCTGTGTTTTCATAGAAGACGGGGCTAATGGTGATGGAGGATACAGAGAAGGTGGAGCTACTGAATGCCTTCTTTGCTTCAGGCCTACTACTAAGACTGGCCCTCAGGAATCCCAGACCCTGGAGTCAGGAGAGAAAATCTGGAGAAAGAAAGACCTTCCCTTGGTCAAGGAGGATCAGGTTAGAGAACATCTAGGCAATCTTGACATCCAGAAATCCATGGGCCCTGATGGGATGCACCCACGAGTGCTCAGGGAGCTGGCAGATGTTATTGCTAGGCCGCTCTCACTCATCTTTAAAAGGTCATGGAGAACAGGAGAGGTGCCGGAGGACTGGAGGAAAGCCAGTGTCACTCCAGTCTTCAAAAGGGGCGAGAAGGAAGACCCGTGAAACTACAGGCCAGTCAGCCTCTCCTCCATCCCTGTGAAGGTGATGGATCAACTTATTCTGGGGGTTACCAATAAGCATGTGGAGGAGAAGAAGGTTATTGGGAGTGGTTAACATGGATTCACCAAAAGGAAATCATGCCTGATCAATTTGATAGCCTTCTATGATGGCATCACCAGCTGGATGGATGAGGGGAGAGCAGTGGGTGTTGTATACCTTGACTTCAGTAAGGCTTTTGACACCGTCTCTCCTAACATTCTCATAGGTAAGCTTAGGAAGTGTGGGCTGGATGAGGGAGGTGGGTGGAGAACTGGCTGAATGACAGAGCCCAGAAGGTTGTGATAAGTGGCACAGAGTTGGAGGCCAATATCTAGTGGTGTGCCCTAGGGGTCAGTACTGGGTCCAGCCTTATTCAACGTATTCATCAATGACCTAGTCGAGGGGACAGAGTGTAGCCTCAGCAAATTTGCTGCCGATACTAAGCTGGGAGGAGTGGCCAACACACCAGAAGGCTGTGCTGCCGTTCAGTGAGACCTGGACAGACTAGAGAACTGGGCAGAGAGGAACCATATGAAATTCAATAAGGGCAAGTGTAGGGTCCTGCACCTAGGCAGCAATAACCCCAAGCACCAGCACAGGTTAGGGGTTGACCTGATGGGAAGCAGCACTGCAGAGAAGGACCTGGGAGTCCTGGTGGACATCAAGCTCTCCATGAGCCAGCAATGTGCCCTTGTGGCCAAGAAGGCCAATGGTATTCTGGGGTGCATTAAGGAGAACATGGCCAGCAGGTCAAGGGAGGTTATCCTCCCCCTCTGCTCTGCCCTGGTGAGGCCAGGAATATTGCGTCCAGTTCTGGGCTCCCCAGTTCAAGAAAGACAAGGAACTACTGGACAGAGTCCAGCAGAGGGCTGCAAAGATGATTGGGAGCCTGGAGCATCTCTCTTATGAGGAAAGGCTGAGAGAGCTGGGACTGTTTAGCCTGGAGAGGAGAAGGCTGGGAGGAGATCTCATCGACACGTATAAATATCTAAAGGGTGGATGTCTAGAGGGAGGGGCCAGACTCTTTTCAATGGTGCCCAGCGACAGGACAAGAGGCACTGGGCACAAACTGAAACCCAGGGAGTTCCGTTTCAAAATGAGGAAAAACTTCTTTACTCTGAGGTTGACCGAGCACTGGAACAGGTTGATCAGAGAGGTTGTAGAGTCTCCTTCTCTGGAGATATTCAAAACCCACCTGGACACCATCCTGTGCAACCTGCTCTAGGTGATCCTGCTCTAGCAGGGGGGTTGGACTAGGTGATCTCCAGAGGTCCCTTCCAACCCCTACCAATCTATGAATCTGTGAATCTGTAATGCTCAGCTCAGACTGGTGTTCACCTATAAACGTTGACAGTATGGACACGTGAGTGCCATTTCGTGACTAAGGGCAGGAACGCAGCCATTTAGATTTAGCTGTGTGTGCTAGGTAAGAATAAGTGTAAAGCACAGTGCCTCTGCCTAGAGATTATGTTTTCCCATAGTCAGCAGGCATGGCTGTGTGCACGTCTTGATGCTCTCCCAGCACTCTGACCTTTACAGCTGGGATGTGTGCCTTGATTTTTACCTTAATGTGTGCAATAGGATTAATTATCACTTGTATAGAAAATAGAAAATATTTGAAACAACAGATTCTTTTTTAAAATAGCAATATGAAGATAGCAATAGTTGTTTGAAGGTTTTCTTCTTTTTTTGTCAATATTTTATGAATTATAAAAATGCTTTCATGCTCTTTTAAAAAAAGGTTGGCAGGAAAGTTATCTTTGTCATCTGTTTTTAGCCTTAAATTTGTATTTTCGTTGCTTTCCTGAGGGTTATTTTCACAGTTATGAGGGCTAGAAATGTCTGAACTTTTAATAAAAAGTGTACTGAGATTCTCACAAAAGATCTTGACTTCTGGTAGCTGAGGCTTGAAAGGAAAAAAGACAAGTATCACAGAACTTACATTAAAATTAAGATAGCTGGCAATGTAATAGTGTGTCATGTTTAAATGTTTATTTCTGTTTTTCTACACTTTTACCTGCAATTTTTCATAGATCGTTATCTGCAACCTTAACTCTTTTAAAGAAGTGCACTATATTATTAAGGTGAAATAAATAATGGGAATTAGGAAAAAAATAGGAAAAAAATGTGAGGTATGGGATTATGGTTTAACAAAGGCATTAACAGAAGGAAACCCCAGTCCTAGAAAACAGTGATTCAGAACAAACCAGAATATAGCTTTAAATCCTCTCCTAGGTTTTGGTTGGTTGGTTGTTGCTTTGTTGTTCTGTTTTGTTTTTCTGGGGAAAATAAGTTCCACTGTGGCTTTCAAACTGCTGACCTCTGATCATCATCAGGTAAGAACCTTATCAATTACCATAAATGTAATCACAGTGCTTTTAATATTATGCAGAAAATCATGCATGGCAAAACTTGTGCTTCTTATCTACTTCTATAAATATGTTTTGCTGAAAGCAGATATTTTTTTCTTTTCTTTTTCTTTTTTGTCTGTAAAGATGAAGAATGCCTAAGGGATTTTTTTAGAAATGAGTTAAGAATACTCAGTATTTCTCCTGATAAAAAACTTTTATTTCCCTTCCCTATTTTCTCCCAGAAGAAATGACTACTGATTCCTTTCCTTGAAGATTAACACTTTAATCTTCTTAAATGATTGATGTTATTTTATTTGAAATAGAAATTTTGGTTATCATTCAATTCACAGGACCAAGCCCTGTTGGTGTCATCACATCTTGTGACAGAAGAAGATTTCATTTGGCTCCCTGCTGTGTCATGGGAAGGGAATTAAAATACTTCACCAAATCACACCTCTTAATTTTTCCAGATTTCTCCTTTCAGTCCCGCATGGCCCCCTTGTTACATCTGGACACCGCCTCCAACCTAAGCAGCTTTTCTATTGCCTTGAACTTTATCCAGGTTTCTGACCCAGGATCTGCTTTTGTGGTCACTTATATATTTATTGAAAACAATTATCTGAATAGACATAAGAAAGAGATTTATAAATGATCTAGGTGTTAGCTAGATGTTGGATTCAGTTCATGGTTAGCTATCAGTTGCTCACTTTTCCAAGGTTTTCCCTTCTGCATTGCTAGTTTCTGGTGGTAAACTATGGTCCAGGTAGCTCTGATAGGCCCTGTACAGTCTTGCTTTTTGTTTTACAGTTGAATGCATGACTGGTGCCTGTCCTGGTTTCAGCTGAGAGGGTTAATTTTCTTCACAGTAGCTAGCATGGGGCTGTGTTTTGGATTTGTGCTGGAAGCAGGGTTGATAACATAGAAATGTTTTTGTTATATAGAGATGGTTTTGTTGTTGTTGTTGAGCCGTGTTTACGTGGGGCCAAGGCCTTTTCTGCTTCTTGCACCACCCTGCCAGCGGGATGGCTGGGGGTGCACAAGAAGTTGGGAGGAGATACAGACAGGACAGGTGACCCAAACTGACCAAAGGGATATTCCATACCATATGATGTCATGCTCAACTTATAAGAGCCTTGGGGAATAGGAGGGACTGGGGTGCAGCAGTGTTCGGAGTGATGGCATTTGTCTTCCCAAGCAACCGTTACGTGTGATGGAGCCCTGCTCTCCTGGAGATGGCTGAACACCTGCCTGCCCATGGGAAGTGGGGAATGAATTCCTCGTCTTGCTTTGCGTGTGTGTGTGGCTTTTGCTTTACCTATTAAACTGTCTTTATCTCAACCCACAAGTTTTGTCACTTTAACTTTTCCAATTGTCTCCCCCATCCCGATGGGGGGGCAGTGAGCAAGTGGCTGTGTGGGGCTCAGCTGCTGGCTGGGGCAAAACCATGACAATGCCACATGGCTTGTAGGTAACATTTTAACTCCATTTTTGGAAGTATTAAAAAAAATCTTTAATTAATTGAATTGACTATCCTGACTAAAATAGGGGAAGTTTCCTCTGAAATTATAAAAAGAGGGCCTTACCTGAGTGTGGCTGAGGCAAAACCACTGCTAGAAACTTTTGCATGAGCCTTATGTTAAGCTTTCACAAATTTCAGATCTACAGGGAAAGTATGAATCAGCTGTCTCATAACAGTTAAGAATAATATGTTCCCACAAAAGTAAAGCTGCTAAATCTCTCAGTGCTCACATTACTTGGGCAGTTGGCTGGCTTCCAGCAAGGATAAACCGATGCTCAGCCCACAGGGATGTGAAAGATTTGAGGGCATCATCAACAGAGAATTAAGTGTCAGCTTTTTGCTGACAGCGTGCTTGTGTAGAGGCGGCAAGTGCCATGACACTTCTCAAAAAAGGTCTTTTGCAATATTAAAGTAAGGTTTGGGGTTTTTTCTTTTTCAGGAGAGAAAAGGCCTCAGAAAAAGTCTTGTATGTGAACCTTTGTTATCTTTGAAAAAATACCTTTGAAATGTAAGTTTTCTGTCACAATATTATGAAATTAAACTGCTGAATGTAAGGTGGTTGGCACACCTGTTACACTCCCAAGAAGTTGCCAGAGTTCTGAGATCGTGGATACTTCTGAAATTCCCGGATTGCAAAGACGGAGAAACTATTGTTTTATCTATCCAACAGGCAATAGTGAAGGACCCTGGAAAAATTCTTGGTTAGTCTTACCTAAGGAACCTTACAAATGCTCATAATAAAACCAATGAAAGCAATGTTGCCATTTACCCCTGGCTAATCATCACCAGTGGGTTAAAACTCTCCACCCAAGACTGGCCTCCAAGGTCTTGGCTCAAAGTGCCTGGGTGGTTGCTCTGGAGCAAGATGCTGTGATGCAGGAGAGGATCAAATCTGTGATAAAGACTTCCAAGGAATAATGATGAATACCTGGGATTCGCAAGCCTGTGTTTTAGTGAAACAGAAAATGTATTACAGTCAATGGTTAATTTTGGCTATGTGTTAGGGAAGGACTGCTAGAGAGGAGTTTGTACAGTCACAAACTCAGACTTTGGAGGACAATATAGATGTTTCAATGGCAATACTTTTGACATTAAACCTAACAGATGCTACCATAACACTTTATAATTAATAAGATTATTTTTAAGCATAAAACAAACTAATCAAAGTTAAGGTTGAAATATATTAAAGGTCATGCTAGTATTTTTTAAAGAAAACATAGTTCTAACCCGTTGGATTTCCTCTATGCCATGGCATAGAAACTTCAAACTCTTGCAGTACCAAACTTTGGATTGCTAATGTTTCTGCATCTGAAGCACCTCCATGAATTTCAATATTGAATGTAACCACAAGGGAAGGAGAGGTACTTTGTGATGTATGGTACAATTACTACACAAACATTGGAATATATATTATTATAGAAAGGAAATTATCTGCCAGCTCCATAACTTGCTGTTTCTCAGAATTTAAGATATTAGATTTTTTGCATATAAATTAATATCACCATTTTAACTGAACACAAAACTATTTTCTCTCTCCAAAGATTGATGTTGGACTGACTATATTTTAAGTCAGTTTTACCATAAAATAAGGGTATCTCTCACTGATTTTGATTTATACTTTCAATATTGTATTTTAGAAAATGAATATGTTCATTGCTCTTATTATTTTGCCAGATGAGCTTTTCCAATAGAATTGTGGTTTATACATGTGCAGTAAATGTACATCCAGACTGTATTGTGTTATATGTTGGAGCACATGGTTTTCCAGCTTTTAAAGAGGATGATTATATCCTACAGAACCAGAAGTACCATTCAAACAATTTTTTTTTTTTCTTTTCTGTAGGAAAAATGAAATTGGGTATTTATTTATTTATTTAATCAGGCGTAAGAGCTATTTAGGCATAATCTGAGGCTAAATCTGATGTGCTAAATGCATTTAAAGACTGAGTTGTATGAAATATGTTAGAATCAGAATAGAAACAGCAGATCAAACAATTTGGTCCCTCCAGCACACTATTGTGGTTTTGGCAGTGGCCAATACCCTATTTTTCAGAAAATGACCAACTGGTCACCTACCAGAACCATTGGTGTTACAAGGTGTCAGAGACTACATCTTGTGAGGGAGGTCAGATTATTCCTAATCTCCAAAATAATGGATGTATCCCCAAATAACTAGGGTTTACAGTTTACCTGAAATTTTAGATCTGCTTCATACCTGAGCATTCAAAATACCCTCCACGATGGTTTTGTTTTATCTGGCTTTTGAATACGATTGCATGTATGGGGCTATGTAAGCTAAAAGAGCACTTGTATATTTGAGTGAACTGGTCCAAATCACTCAGAGAAAAGTAAAAAAATGGAAAAACAAAGAACAGAACATCAGCATCAAGAGGACCTTTGTGCTTTTTTTATAGTGCTGCTATAGTTGAGGGGAAGATCTAAACATAGGTGGTACAAAAGTGAACTGCTAATCTGTACATGATAAGCATCAGGTAATTCCATAAAATAGGAGATTTCTTTGTACAACATGAATCAGGATTATGTATTAATAGCAGCTTTGTGGCTTCCTACACCAAGAGTATTGCTAGTATTGTGTATCACTTGGACTGAAGAACAATTAGCAAAGGCATTTAAAAATTGTTTACAGGATCAAGGCTAATTTTATTAGTGGATAACTCCTTTTAATTCATGCAGCTAATCCAGAAGTGTTTCACTTAGGATTGTGAATTTGTGTAATAGGTGTGGAAAAGCAATTTATAGTAGAAATAGTTTTATAATTCTGTTTTTCAGCTTGTGATTTTTGTTCTAAGTGAGCAAGCTTTCAACCATTAATTGTGATCAACTTTGCGCCATTGTTGTGCACAGTTATTATGTTCTGTGCAAAATGCCTGCTTTAGAGAGCTTGCTGCTCAGTGAAGGTGTGTTTCTGAGACAACTTGCGATGCTTCCATGTCAGGGAAAAAAGGAGCTGTGAGAAGAAGAGGAATGAAAGTAGAAAGAATCTCCCTTCATCTCATTTCTCTATTGCTTTCATAATAATTTCAAAGCCTAGTTCTTCTACTTTGAAGAAACACTTCAGATTGTGTCTGCTGAGTGATGCTAAAAAGGGGCTGATGCACCAGCAGAATTCCAGGCATGGTAAAATACATCCAAACATGACTGACTTAGTGAGCATACATAGGGGTAAACTGAGCCATGCTTCAGCTATTGCATAACAACACAACTGTTTATATATTACAGAGCTCACCTCACAGTTCATACTTGCATTTGTAGATTTTGCCAGACTTATTTGCAAACAAAAGTTAAGAACTTGGTTAAGGATTACACGGTTGAGTCCTAACCAAGCACAAGTGACAAATAGCATCTATATCTTGGTATTGTAAAAGGAACTTGTTCTAATGAGATTCCTTGAAGATTACTTGGTGCCTTCAAGAAGTGGGTTTTCCTTCTGGCTTTTACACTGAAACAAATCAGGCAATTGACAAATCTCTCTGCTGTTTTCTTTCCCCGGTCTTTGAACAGAGATAACAGCACTTCCCTGGAATTCTTTCCTAGCAATAAAATTTCTGATGACTAGTGAGCAGGAGCATTATGAACAGGTCAGAGTAGAAATTAGTCTGTACAAAATGTCAAATGTTCAAACAGTGCATCCTTAGATTCAGAAAACAGTGTAATGAAGATGTTGTAGGACGAGGGAAGGAGGGGAGGATAATGCACAGCTAATGGCCGTAAAGGCCGACACGTGGTGAAATGCACTCAGATAAAGCTGACTTGAAAATGAGAACAATCTAATGCACATGAAGGAACAAGAACACTTTGCTTCAGAGAGCCTTACAGAGTGTTTCTACTCCACTTAGCATATACTCTGGTTTTCCTTCTAAGATGGAATTTCTACTGGCCTTCACCTAGCAATGAGTTATTGAGATTATTTTTTTAAAAATTATTACCTTCTACACTAATTGATGATACTATAAAAGCCATTTATTACACTTAAATCTTTCCCTGCTTTCTTCTTAAGATTCCATATGTGTGTCCATATGTGACCAACAGAGACTGACTTTTATTTTGAAGTTCAGCCTCAGTATAATCAGTATTTGCAGGTCTCCGTGCTCTGTTCTGTCTGGTTTACAGAAGGGAAATATTATTTCATCTTCTGCAGTGAGATAAGAATGACATAATAATTTCCACACATTATGTCTTTAAATCTTGATTTTCTCAAATTTTTAAAGCACTGGGCAGTTTCCTAACATAAGTCTTGTGAAGCATTTACACACTTCGGTGAATCTTTCATACCCAGTTCTGCATCAACTTTCAACCTTTTCAACCAACTGTGTTCAGGCCTTTAGGTAATTTAGTGGCACTCTCCTGTAGGTCTTCAAAGCAGCCACCTTCTGCTTTGCTGTGTTTTCAAATTTCTTTAAAAGGAAGTTTCAGGAAAGATGGTCTAAGAGATCACTGCAGAACCGTGTCTCTTTGGCAAGCTGTTCTCCATTTCACATGTCACGACAAGTTTCCGAGGAATTTCTTTTGCATTAGATACAGCAAACTCAGTAACAGCTACTGCCATGACTGCTTGCTCAAATAAAATCATCTCTTCAGGAGTGTGTTTTCTGCTTGAATGGCAAGTTATCTCTACAGTCAGTGCCACAGTCCCCCTCCATGTGTGAGCACGGGAGCAAAACCAGCAGACAATTAAGTCTACAGAGCTCTGTTCTTTCTGCATTGCCTTTAGCTAGACTTGAACTCATCTAGACTTGAAATGTACATAGCCAGACTGGACTATTATTCTATTTTTTCTTAAATTTCGCCTTGGTAAAAATAACCTGTACCTTTAAAATCGATAAATTGACAGGGCCTCTTGGAGGTAAAGGAGCAGCATAAAAATAAACTGAAATGATGAGTGACTTGGGAAAATGCGGGTATATTCAGGTAAGAGAGTGACCCAAGTCAAAACCAGTAAACAACTTCCTGCTGGCTCAGTGTTTGATCTCCAGGAGACTGGGCAAGTACAGGAGGGAGAGCCAGGAAGAAGAAAGAACTCTGCGGCTGGGAGGAGTATGAAAGGACATTTATTTGTCCAGAACAAGTTCCAAAATGAACATACTTCTTTTTCCAGTGTCATCATCTCATTCCTTTGCCCTTTGTGGCACTAAGGAGATACCAGCCACCTTAGAAGAGGAAAGCCATCCAATGGCCAAAGGTCTCTTGGGAACATGGATAGAAATTTGCTTGAGAATTTTAAACTCCTGTTTCAAATTGGCACCTGACAAAGAATACTCACCACATCTTTGCAATAAAATGATCCCAGTGCACATGTTGGACCAGCCTTTGACAAACCATTAGCAGTACCATTTAAGGAAAGTTTTCAAAACTGTCATTCCTTGTAATCCATTTTCTTCACCTCAATTGCAAGGGTAAACAACAAAGTAATTTATCTGAACAAGTGAAATTTTAAACATAAAGATGTAGTCCTGATTTTATGAAGGGGTTTTTATTTTTATTGCAATTCTTTGCCATTTTAAGAGAAAAAAAAGTTGGAAAAAAGCACTATTTGTGCATGGTATTTGTTAAAACATGGGGGTCTTTTTCAGACAGTTTTTTACACCATGAGCAAGATTTAATCAAAAATTACATTGCTTAGTGTGGCTTTGCAAAGAGTTTATTGCTTCTGCTTTCTCACTCATGTGACCAGAAAAATGTAAGAAAGACAGATGTTCTTTAACATAAGGGATGAGTGGTCACAGTAACTTAGTGTCAAATTAGAACTGCATGCGTCTTTCTTAGAGCAGTTTTAAGAGGAGGCAGAAAATCTGCAACCATTAAAAATGTACCTCTGAGATCTCAAAATAATGTCGTCTCTTGCAGTACTTAAGCACTACTGAATGCTCTTCAAGTATTCAAAAAATAATTCTGAAGCTACTTTAAACTGCTGCAGACAATGTGCTTTAATCGTACGGGGACATCCAGGCGGCTACGTACCTCTGAAAGGAAACTTACCTTGGCTTCCGGATTGTTCATCTTCAAGTTATCACATTTTCAAAAGCATAGCAGCTGTTGCAGTAAGGCATTAATTGATTCTTTTTTTTTTCCTGTAGTGTCTTTGTTTCAAATTAGTTCTTTTAACTACTTGAATATTTGAACACTTCACTGTAATGTTGAGAAGTTTATGGTTTTTATTACTAAGGTATTTTTGTTGCTCATTTTAAAAATTACTATTTCATATATAGCATATCATTGAAAATGAAAATTTTATAGATTGTTTGGAATTGCAATACTATAGCAACTAAAAAGTCATGTAAGAAAAGGCGTTGTCTTGCAGATTTCAAACTGAATATTGGTAAACATATTTTAAGTATCTTCCCGAGCAGCTCTTCTTTTTAATGACCACTGATGCTGTATAAGTAGATTGAAAAGTTAGTATCAAAATGATGGCTACTATCAAATGAGTCACAGTTTTCTGTCTGTCTATAATATGATGGGAGAAAAAGTTAGGCCTGTCCCTCCATTTTTTCTAAGGAAGTTAGCAATACCTGGTCAAGGGATAAATTCTAGAAAATCTGAAAAGTGCCCTCACAGATGTCAGCGGTTCAAAGAGCATAGGCGTTAACTCTAGGAAATGGGCTAAAACTGAAGTATGCTCCTACTCCTTTATCGCTGCTGCAATTTTGCACACGTCTTGCCAGAAGAAGTTACTTCTAGAAGTCTGGTTTTCTCTTAACTGAGTATATTTGTAACCCTTTTCTGACCCTGTAAGGATTAGTTTCCTAGCACTTGAGACAGCAGTTAGCATGGGAGCCTTGGAGCACACAAGGAAACAATACACTCTGCCTTTCCTAGGAGAGAAGTCTTACTCTAAAAATTCATGCTGTAACATTAAACACTGGAAAGAGGGACAACTGAAGCAACGACAAAAGAGGTTAAAAGTGAAAGACTTAAAATCCTTCAGTCAAGGCAGGAAACTTCTTCATTTCTGAATTGAGAAAGACAGATGTTAAATGATGGGGAGTGAAACAGGGAGACAGCTTCTGAAATTAATATTGCCTTTGCTGCATTTCCAGCAGGTGAAGAGCACAGAAAGACTCATTAGGAAAACAGGACAGAAAATTGCCATTTATTTCCTCACTACTTAGCACGGTGAGGGCACATGGGGTAGGTGTATTTTCTCAGTAGGTAAAGCCCAGGCTCAGCTAGAAAAGGAGAGCAAAATTGAAGTTGCTGATGCAAAGTAAAATTAATAAATTCTGTGTGCCAGAGGCACAGATGAAACAGATCATTTGGCTGTATTTCTTGACAGAAATTTCTTAGCATGTTGGAGCACTGAAAACCAGAAGCTCTAGCAAAGGTTTTGTTGCACCTTAAACTGCCTGTTTTCTATGAGTGTGACCAGGGACATGCACGGTCATACTTTCCTGCAAGTGTGTTAATAATAATTACAATATTGCAGCAGTCAGTGCAATATCATCGAAGAGATGAATGTGTGGGCAGCAGACTTGCAGCATACGCTCTTAGGATGAAGCAGGGAAAGGCACTCTCCAGAGCACCTGATGGATGGGTTATTAACACATGCTGCTGTCAGAATAGCAGCAGCCAAAAATGGCCTCTTTACCAGAGAAAAATATACTGTAGGGCGTCGTTAATGTGCCTTGATCTACCGGGTCTGAAATTCCCAATTTTCTGACACACTTCGTGTTTCAGACAGCAGGGTTTTCCTTTTTTTATATATTATTTAATCAAGTGTGCACTGTCTTCAGTACTGCACAAAGAAAACAGTCTTGATAAGTCTTCCTTCCATGCCGCAGCAGCTTGCAAATGGGAATAAAACATGGTAAATGGAAAAATTTTAAAGCAAGGTAAAAAACATTACCCTAGCTACCCTAGCCTGGGTTACCATCAATAAATGGCACATACTTGCTCGGTCAATTGATTGTGTATGGATTTATCACCAGGACAAATGTATTGATACTGTCCCTGCTGTCCCTCCTGGTGACTTCAATGTCGAGTCAAACCAGGGGCCTTTACGTCAGCTGGCACAAGTAAAGCTGAAGAGGGTTTGGCTCACCATGTCTTCTGGCTTGAGGCAATAAAGCTCATATGCAAATGTACCAGCTGGGAAATGGTATTTGCCCTGTCCCAACGGGCTGTTTTGGTCAAAAAAGACCTTCCCACAGTGGCTGACAAAGTGTCTGAAAGGCAGCAGAACAGTCCTTTCCCCCCGAGTCCTCTGGGCCCCTCTCCATCAGTTCAGGTGAAAATACTGCGTATTAACACAATTTATCCATCTTGTGTGAAAGGCATACAGTAGTGTAACTATAAATTCACTCAGCATATTTGACTGTGGGTAAGGTGAATTGATTTTCCATTCTCTGTCTCACAGAGCTTATTTCCTTGAAAAGAGACAAGTCTGGATACAACATTGGTAAGCAGTAAATCAAATAAATTTTTTTTCCTTGTTGTATAGTTGGATAAGTTTCAGTGATCATTGGTCCTGCTTTTCTTTATATTTTTAATATTTTTTATAAAAGAATGTAGACTAATGTCACCCTAGGGATGTTGGGAATAGTCAGCAAGGTTAAGAGCTCTGATATTCATTGAACAAGCTTAAGTACTACAGTTTAGGTTTCATGTTTGACCAAAAGTACTTTTTTATTACCAATAATAGTCTATGAATTCTCCTGCTTCCAAAACTTGGAGTCTTTAAGGTTTCTTCTTCAGATTTGTTTGTTTGGTTGTTTGTTTGTTTGTTTTCTTAAGCTTTGGACCTTTAAAATTCCAAAGTGTTTAGACATTGCAGTCAGTGCAATAAAAGTTCAATTATTACTTCCTACATGCCATAGTAACTACCCAGATCAATTTCTGACTCAAATTGCTCATGGTCTAGTTCAGATATAGCAAAGATGGTTTACAGGGAGCAGTAGAATTAGAAGAACTGAGGATGTACCAAGAAATACATCAAAATATCTTTAATTCATTTTTGAGTGAGAATAGGGTTGTCTGACTAGAAGGGCTTTGCTTCAAGCAAACAGTTGTAGTAGTAATAAAGCTTGAGGGTAACAACGGATAGGATTTGGGGTTATATAGGAGGGTCAATAGATCAACATCTGATTTGCAGAAAACCTTTAACAGCTCTGCTGTTCATTCAAAGAGCTCATAAAACTGAAAGAAGGCAGATAGGGGACCTGATCTAGGAAATGCGTGGGGACACCAAAACACATCTGCTGCCCTGGGCTGCTTCTGAGTGACATCTAAAGATGCGTGGTTTCTCAAACACCCTGACATCTTGCTCGATTCAGCTGCCAAGCAGTCAAAATCCTGTCAAAGTAAGTGGTACCTGTCTGTGTAAATGAAAAGCTGTATGGTAGGGAGCACCCTCAACTTTCTTAAACCTTCTTTAAGTTTTATTCTTCTTAAACTTTACTCCTGAACACTGAAACCCTGTGAGCTACCTGGCCCTACAGTCATGTGCAATATTGAGAGTGGCAGGGGAGACTGCTTACATCTCCTTACTGCTACATGTGTGGTGCTTTTTGTTTGGAGGACAGATACCCTTTCTCATATATTTTGCAGTACAAAGCTATAGAGCAATGTTATGTTTGTTGAGAGACTGATAAGACGTCAAGCTTCAAAAAAGTGCTGGGAGTAAAAGCACGTGGAGATGGATCCGCAAATGTCTCCCAGCAAAATAACAGAATCACAGAGTGGTTTGGGTTGGAAGGGACCTCAAAGATCACCTAGTTCCAACCACCCTGCCATGGACATGGACACCCTCCATTACACCAGGTTGCCCAAAACCCCATCCAACCTGGTCGTAAACACTTCCAAGGAGACGGCAGCCACAGCTTCTCTGTGCAACCTGTTCCAGTGCCTCACCACCCTCACAGTGAAGAATTTCTTCCTCATATCTAATCTAAAGCTACCCTCCTTCAGCTTAAATGTGATAAGTTGTTGTACTACAGGTGTTACAATAAGAGAAATGGCAAATCAAGGGCTACGTTAAAATCCCAGTAAACCAAATCAGTTCACCATAGTCTTACACCTAGGATACTTGTCAGCTTGTTTCTGTGATGGGTTAGTGATTGAATTATGGCAAATAAGTATTTTTACACAAGAATGTTCGAACAATCTGGCTTATTTGATAAGATGGGGGCACTCCTGCTGATGTATTAATATAAATTAGAGCTTGTAAAATGAAATGTTGCCAGAATACAATTCTATATGCAAACCAGAATATTTCTTGGAGAAAAATCAGTTTTGACAAGTTTTTGCAGAGGAGAGGGGGGTTATAAGTGCATGTCTAACAGTCTGTGCTTGGTGAAATTTCATCAGTTCACGGGAGCCACATCAGGCAGAAAGAACTGAACACAAACTTTTTATACCTTATACACAACTACTTTGGGAGTTAAAAAAAAAAGCCCAGAAAAAACTTTTGCTCTTCATCAGTTAAAGAGGAAGAGATGAGTCCTGGGCCAAGGTTTTCATGCTGCAGGTCACCCACAGGCATGCTGACATGATCCTGTTTCCTGGAAACATGAGAGAAGTTTTGTTTAGATTGTAGTTCAAGGGGAGGGAAAAGTTGAAATGTCTAAGCTTCAGTAAAATAAAGCTTCTGTTTTCCAGTTAGTTTCACTGAAATCAATATAACACCCTTGTGCTGAGAAGACTTCGATCACTGCTGGGTGGGCAGTTGCATTTTACAAATAAACAGCACGTACCTTCCTCCAGTCAGTTGAGGATTTGCAGGGAGGTTGCTTGGTGCATACCTGCTCTGGACCTGTGCATGGCTTATTGCAATGCTAATAGAGGTGCAGTTTAGGTGCAGTTAATTTCAGTTTATGCTGTAGCTGATACTTGGCTACTCTAAGCACAAGATATGAGGGGTAGAGGGAGAACACCCAGGCTGGGAAACCTGCAAGCTGTTTTTAGTGCTGTTACCAGTGACCTCTTGTGGCTCAGACACTGCTATGCCGGGAGAACATTGTGCTTGGGCCAGGATGGGAGACTCGAGAAGAAGTGGCATTGCAGGTGTCTCATCTGTTGCTCTGCATAGGTTGCTGCCCACTTTCCCCACCCTGTTCTCCAGCATTGACATATGAATTGTCAACCTGCATGTGCGTTAAATCTTTCCTTCTAAGCCTTGTCTAAGGAAAAGGATAAGTTACGCAGGAGATGGCCTTATGTGCTGCTAAAATCTTGGGTTTCATTCTCCCAGAGACTGTTTTTACCATGGGTTTCTACTTTCTCACTTCTCAGTCATTCCCTCCTGTGTGCTGGTAATTTTTGGCCACCTTGAATTCAAACCACAGGTGTTAACAGGCTTTCGCCATGAAGCCTGCCCCAGTACAAAATTTCTGGGAAACTACAATATTTTGTTGAGGGTAATATCACAAATCCTGTGATTTCTTGGACATGAGCCTGGAATTTACATTCATGTGAAGTTACTGCAGGAAGCTAGCAAAGACGGGGTCCATGTTGTAAGATATCTGGGGTAGGGAGTGTATCAAGTGCATGAAACACCTGAATAACAAAATTAATGACAGCATTGGCAAATCTGACAAGTCCACCCTGCTTTGAGGAGTCTGGGCCTTGAGCTTGTATCCCATTGACCTACCCTAATCAATCACTACCCAATGAGCAGATAAGAAATGAGCGGATTGGAGGAGGTGGCAGGGGGTGCTCCAGAAAATATCTTGAGAGACATCTTGGGAAGTTCTCTCAGTGCCAGATGCCCATGCACTGGTAGCAGCATGACTGAATTTATTGACTGCATTTCCTGGTCAATCCAAGGAACAGTCTGAGTAGAATGTGAGCAGCAATCACTTTATCTAGTATCAGGAAGCTGTCAGGGACTTCTGGTAGACTGTGAGCAAAGTGGCTGACACAGATCAGAGGGTCTGGGATCAAATGAGGAGAAGCCAGGGGGTAAAAACAAAGAAACAGCTTTTTTTCCTTGCACATTGTCAGAGGAAAAGGATGAAAAGCACTGGATGGTTTGTTTTAACTCATTGTTTCTCTTAACTTCTAAGCAGCCAACTATTAAAGTACTGGACTTCACAACCCATGTTGCTGATACTGTTGTTCTGTCTGCTGGTAGCATGCCTGCAACCCAGGAGTGTCCTGGGTCTCCCCCATTTCCTCTTACCCACAGGTGTCACACAGAACATGGCTTACTGCAGTAACACACAGAGTACGAGCCATTTCCGTTTGTGTGGTCCTGCTTTCCACCTGGCAAATGTTATGTTCTACTGGCAACCTTTGGGTGTCCCTAAGCTGGCTTTTTGCAAAAATTGTGTGTCTCTCTACAAAAGTTGTGTGGCTATAATACAGCTAAACAAGCTAGAATGATAGAGGGTAGTGGACACAGAATGAGCAGTATGGAATAGCTCTCCTTTTTCATACAAGGAAGTGTCATGTTCTTTTGCATTTTGCATCTCTGGTGTGTCCCATACAATGATTTATGAACTGTAATCCATAATCAGTTGCCGCTGCCAGTAGACAGACGCGTGCATTAAACAAACTATAAGTGTGTGAGTGCTTCTACTGATCTCACAATGTTTAGAAAAGCAGCCATTGTAGTTATCCTATCACTTTTGGAGTATCAGTTATGTCTACAGCATTTTGGGGCAGTTGACCTCCAGGTTACAGCTATCTAGTAGAAACTGTCCTCTCAATATGTTCCTTAATAGAAGGAGTGCAAGCTCTTCACACTGCTTCATAGACATAAGCTTCCTCTGCTTTCCTGTTCTGCTGCAGAGGCCTTGGACCAGATCCCAAGGTTTTGGGGTGGTGTCAAGAGGCATGAACAAGATCTGACAAATCTGGACAAAACAGCACATTAAAAAGGCATCATGAGACTGAAACACCTGCAAAACAACTGATTGACTCAGAGATTTTATTGCTGTACCTTCCAAGATATGGTTCAATCTACTTGGAATTTTGTCAAGGGATAGATCTGGGGGAGTCTCATACCTGTTACAGGTATGTGATTGTAAGGAATGAAATCATCAATGTGCCAGAAGGGAGATCAGAGAGAAGCATACAGTAGGTATCTCTGACACCTGACCTGCTTTCTGGAGGCAGTTCTTTTACACAATGCCACTGTCAAAAGAGTCACAGAACTGCTTGAACTCTTTAGTACTGTTTATATCCCAAAAGACAGAGTAGCAGACCACAAACAGATTTCCAAGTATCTGTGTGTTGTGGTTTAGCCCCAGCTGGCAACTGAGTCCCATGCAGCCGCATGCTCACTCCCCCACAGAGGGATGGGGGAGAGAATCAGAAAAGTGAAAGTGAGAAAACTTGTGGATTGGGATAAAGACAGTTTAGTAGATAAAGCAAAAGCCCCCCACACAAGCAAAGCAAGACAAGGAATTCATTCCCCACTTCCCATGGGCAGGCAGGTGTTCAGCCATCTCCAGGACAGCAGGGCTCCATCCCATGTAACGGTAACTTGGGAAGACAAACGCCATCACTCCAAATGCTGTCCCCTTCCTTCTTCTTCCCCCAGCATTATATGCTGAGCATGACACCATATGATACAGACTATCCCTTTGATCAGCTGTTGTCAGCTGTCACGGCTGTGTCCCCTCCCAACTCCTTGTGCACCCCCAGCCTACTCGCTGGTGGGGTGGTGTGAGAAGCAGAAAAGGCCTTGCCTCTGTGTAAGCACTGCTCAGCAGTAACGAAAACATCCCTGTGTTCATCAGCACAAATCCAAAACATCACCTCATACTAGCTACTATGAAGAAAATTAACTCTATCCCAGCCAAAACCAGCACACCACATTAAAGAAGTTTTATCAAATTTGAAGAAATCCAGGCCATTTAAATGACCTTTTATCAGCCTCACACATACAGACTAGTGTAGCAAATGAATCAGTCCCTCAGAGGAATGCTACAAAAGTATTTGCAGGCAGATCCCCAGCACACGGATAAGTTGTTGCTTTATCTTTTATTAGCATTTTCTAAGTTCTCCAGGCTTCACTGCAATTTCCTCCACTTTCATATACACAATAGCTTCATAACACATTAGCTATGACTAAGAAAACTCAAGAGGACTGCACTTTAGATTCTTCCAGTATCATGGACTGATCATAAAGAGGAGGGAAAAGCCTGCAGAAGTGTCTCACCTTACCACAGATAATCTAGATATGAGGTAAATAAGGTGACTCAGAGCAGAAATGGTCCTGGCAACACATGAGACAAGGTAGCATGGTTACTGTCACCTTTTGGTAAGTAACATTTATAGTGGCAGGCAAGTCATATCAATGAGTTATGATATTGACCTATCAGATAAATGGAAAAATGTCTTTCATGGACAGTTGTTAAAAGTATTGCTGAATAAAAAGATTGGAAGCTACTATTGACTATATTCCCTGAATCAAAGTCAGAAGAAGTGTCCATCAGATTAAAACATGTCCACAATGCAGTAGACTTAAAGAAGGATGCAACTGGTATCTGAAATTTGCTCAAATGGTCTTACTCTGGATATTTTTGCTAAGCAAGGAAGGGCTGGTATTACCCATTACATTACTGATGCTGATTATTATGTGCTTTCTGGAAAGTTGCAGAGCAGCTGAACCCCAAAGTGGAGCAACAGATGAAACCAAAGCTCATACTGGAAGTCACTGAGTCATGTAATGCTCTGTGGGGTAACCATAGCTGTCATCCCAAAATGGAATTGGGGGAATTTGGCTCAAGATTCCAGGAAATTCAGGTCACTTCAGAGTGTGCTGTCTGAAGTCCCAAGGACATGTGTCCCAAACACTTACTAAATGATGCAAAATATCATTTTGTATTGCTAGGTTTCACAAAAGAGCTGTTGGGGGCATCTGTGCTCAAATCCAATTGCTTCAGGGATATGCTGCTCACTTCCAAAACAGGCAGCATGCTTGGGTGGTGGTATTCCTCTAGAAGGTCACTGAGAGATATGCTTGAGTCATTTGGAAGTTTCTACATCATGAGACATAAAAACTATATGTCAACTATTAACCTCCAGGTGTGTGCTAGCTTGCTCGAGGATGATGTCCCTAGGGTATCTGGTAAGTGAATGGAAAAGTTGATTTTTCCAAGAATATAGAAGCTTTCACTCTTTTACAGGGAAAAGAGATGATCAAGAAAAAATAAAAAAGACAAAGAAAACTCCTAAAGCATACTTAAATTGCCTTTTATGCCTTAAAAAAAGGTTCTTGGCTTGGAACCAGCTTTAGCTTTAAAAAAAATTACTACAGTGGAAATACACACCAGAGGAGGGCTGTAAGCTGTACTAATCTAGAAGAAAGGGGAAAAACATACCCTGTTAAAAATTAGCAGAAAAGTGGACCTGCAAAACAAGTAATACATCACCATACAAAAAAGCGATCTATTAGTAAAATGGACATTGGGAACAGCAGAGTTTTGCCCCTGAGGGTTTATTTTTACATAGTATGAAAAGTTTCCATTGCACTGGTAAAATACAATCAGGTATAAGGATGCCACTTACCAAGTAGGACTACGAGATATTCAGTCTTGCAGCCTTACACACCAGGAAGTTGGATATAGAAAGTTCTGGGGTGGCTTTGTTTGGTGTGGTTTTTTTGGTGGTGGTTTGTTGGTTTTTTTTCCACCAAAGACACTCACCCTTTTCTCATTTCACTTCTGCTTGCTTTTATGGCAGATCATCCAAATTCTATCACAAAATCTGATTGCTTGGGTTGCAACACGTTCTCTAGCATTTGTGGAGAAGCACTGTATAAAGTGAGCTTGCAGTGATGGCTTTGCAGTGATATTACCAACTTCTTTTCTGCTACAAATCAATATATAATTCAGTGAAAACAGAATAAAATCTCATTCACACTTGCACAAAAACCAACCAACCAACCAAAAATTCCAAACCCACAACAAATTTGTCACCCTCGGGTGCTGTGTGCCAAAAGGTATCTGGGATGACTGACCCCTTCATTTGAATATGGCAAGGACTGGTAAAAATGGGGAAGAGGGCAGAGAATATTTTACAAATTCTCCGTCATAGGAGGAAATTGATTTTAGGGAGAGATTACAGCCTGAGCAAAATCACAATTCCCTATTCTGTAACTGCATTCTCTTCATTCCTCCTTTCTAGATGCATAACTTTGCATCTGGCTTTCTTAAAAACCACTTCATTTGAATAGATCCTCATAAATAATAGACTGCATCATTATTCACTGTTTCACAAGTTTGTTATTACATCCACAGATCTGGTCAATGGTGATTGTAAATTTTTATGATTGATAAGTGTTACATAGTTTTCAGATTTTAGAGATGTCTGCCAAAACAGACCTTTTTCTGAGATGTGAGATAGTTAGTAGACATACCTTGTATTATAGCTGTATTTGAATATCATGTAGCATTAAGTTATATATTGTATGAAAACAGATATGCTGTTTCTGAAAACTGGCGATCTTCACAAACAGCACTATCAGGTTTGATGAGACACTCAGGCTAACGCTCCATTGGGTTTATGCTGCTAGCCTTTGTTGGTAAACTCCATCATATCAAATTTCTGCACGCTGACTGCAGCTGTACTGCTTTTGCTTCCTGTGTATGGGCACAACATTAGTTTTCCTCTGCCTGGAATTTTCTAGTGTTTGGGGTTATCTTCCAGCTTTAAGTACTCATCCTTAACAAGGCTAATAGCCTTTGATATTAAGGAACTGGAAAATATTTCATCATGACATATATTAATGGCTTATAATACTAATGAATTATAATATTCACATTATTATTCCTCCTTATATTAACTCTCCTAGTGTTCCTGCACCTTGTGCTGTGCTTACTCTAAGACAGCCAACCTTGATATGGTTCCTTACAACAGCTCGTATTGGCCATGGTCTACACTCTTCCTTGAAAGGCCTCTGGATGAGAATCCAAATATTTACATGACCTTAAGAGAAGTACAGCCAATAGGAATGTTTTTTCCAGACTTGTGCTGGAGCACAGCTGTGTATTACATCATGTGAAGGGGATGCCTGTGTGCATGGTCCTGATGGTGGGTAAGCAGAAAAGCCTATGTAGAAGCTAAACAGCCTGCCCTTATTGGGCTTTCAAAGCTTGAAAAAAAAAAATCAGCCACACCCTCCTTTTCACTTAGTCCTATCAAAATCGCCATTTACCCACTCTAGTGCAGAATTGAAGCTGGTAACTGCCTGCTATGTTAGGGCGGTGTCAAATGGTTGTATTTACAACAGCCAACAAAATTAAGGTAACTGAGAAAGCACTGACTTGTCTTTCCTACAAATTATATCTGTTCTGCTTTTAAAATGGAGAATTAAGTCATCTTTCCATGTAATTGGTAGAAGATGAAGAAATTAAATTAGCAGAAAAAATGTTTCTAAGGAGAGAGATACAACATATCTTGAAGTGTAGGGGAGCAGGAGATGATGAACCACAAACCTAAACAAGTCTTGGCTCTTCCCTCTTCTCTTTCCTTCATCCCCCAGGCTAAACAGAAAGGTATTTGTATGTACCATCATATACTATAAGAAAAAATAAAGAGGGAATCATGAATGAAACTGCAGGTTAAGTCCACCAGCTAAAAACTGGTGCAAATATGCTGCAGGGATGAGAATTTTACAGTAGAATTCACAGACCAAAACTTAAACAGGGAAACCATCGTAAAGCCAGAGTTGTCTGCGTGCATGCAGATGCATATCTGTGCATCCTTTCTCTTTAAACAATGTATTTTTTTATGCTGATTTGGTTAACTTTCCTTCAGATGATCCCTCACACTCCCAGACTGGCCTAATCCCAGCTTCTCCTTGTAGTTCTATGATAGCCTATTTCAAGAGTCTTCCTCACTGCAAAACAGCTGAAAACAGCTGTTTCAGAAGAGGAGTAGAAACACTATGATTGACTTCAGGTCATGTCCAGACTTCTGTTTTAGGCCTGGAAGTCTTGTGATTGTTACTACAGTTAGTATTAACATCCTGCTCTGCATCCACTACAAGTTTAGTCACGGGAATACTACTCAGCTAGGCAAAAGAAGTATTTGCCTGTCTAGTAAAATGAAAGTAAACTACTGAAGGATTGGTTAACAGATTTTTGCAAAGTGCCAGCATTTTTTGATCAAAATCAACAAGTTTTACTGCAATCACAGGGTAAGCATTCATGTAAACTGAGATGATTATGTTTAATAAACTGCTCAATGCAGGAAAATTTTCCATGTTTTTATCAGAAGAACCAATCAGAATGTTCTACAAATCAGGCTTTGTTCTCTAGTACATAAATGTAACTCTCATTGTTACACAAGAGAGTTATGAAAAACTAAAGAAATTGACTCAATTTATAGCGAGCAAGTAACATTTTTGTGCTATCTTATGCTGCATCCATTAAACAGAAATCGAGAGACTGGGCACAGTTCTTTGGCTTCAATTTGGTTGACTGCAAGTGCAGCTGCACTTCACAAAATCTGTCTATGTAGTCACCTTGTGTAGACAGCAAGTTTGTTTTGTACAGCATGATGATTAGGATCTGGTCAACACAGAAAACAGAATTGAGGAATAGAGGATATAATGAGGTCTGCAGACTTTATACTTCTGATATGGAAAGCAAAATAATTCAGCTTTGCTCTTTAAACCCAAATAGGAGAACCACTTAGCTCATTAGCAAAGTCCACTTGATAAGTTAATGAAAAGTGATGCACTTGGGTCCACCAAGCCATATATGTGATCAATTTTCAGAGCACTGTATGCAGAAAATCCATAGTTTACATAACTTAAAATAAAATCAAAATGATTAAATAATACAGCTCTGATATATAGGAGCAAAAATCAGTAATACATTAACGTACCAGAGTCTGGGTCAAATTGTCTTTTAACAGAAGTAGGAAGTACTTTAGAATCAATCAATGCTTAGCAGCACTTAATTACTTTTTAAAAAGGGGAATTCTTCAACTTGTGTCTTAATACATTAAGTATTAAGCAGATTTTTTCAACTCATGTCTCAAAGCATTAAGTTACACGTATGTAAAAAAACCACACATGCTAAAAATATTTTTGACTTCTTTCATGTGAGATTGAAATTCTCCCTTCTGAATTAAAGCCAAAGCAAATGCTTCCTGGAAACCAGAACCTGAGTTCTGACAAATGATCATTTCAAGAAAGCTCCAAATCAAGCTGTAGATATGGACACACTTTAATTATACAATCAGGTAACAGTAATTGCAGACTGCCTGTAAGGATTTGCATAAAAATAATGCTATTAAGTTGGTGTGCAGGTATTTAAATATCTGGTCTATCATATATGCAAAGAGATGCCATACTGCACTAACTCTTACGTTTTTGCATCTGAGAAGACACATGAATTTTCACTAACCCATAAGTCAATGAAAGTATTAGATTTATAAAGTCCATGTGCTAGGTTTAGTTTTAAATTTTTTTTTCCTTTTCTTTAACTTTCAAGATACTTTTAATGTTGAAGGAAATCTAGTCACTGAGGTACTGAGCACTTCAGTTGGTCATCCAGTTTGCACAACTGGAAAACTAAGACTAGTACAAGAATGTCAAATTTCTTTTAATCTTTTTAAGTATTTGAGTGAAATGCAAAGAATAACCGTAGGTAGACTGCAGGCAACTGGTGTCACTAGGAAAAGCGCAAAGCCAGAGCTCAGCTAACAGCTAACAGCCCTTAAAATGGTAACATAATACTAAACTGGAGTTTCCCTAAAATAACATGAGTAGAACTGGAATCTTTAAGTGGTAAGAAAACTGCTGAAGCTGTGTCTGGTGTAGCGTGGCTTTGGGTAAAACTCAATGGAAATGACTCCTTATTAAATATAAGCATCACCGGACCCTTTCAACCTATTTCCTCCTGTGCAATAATTGCTTTTCATTTCAAACTCATTTAACTTGAACAGCCTTGTCACACCTGCTGAAATAATTCAAGCATCTTCAGCACTAGTTGGAAGAAGCATACATAAACTGTTCATCTTCAGATATCTTCCTACTGATGAGAAACTATTTGCCGTGGTTCAGCCTCTGCAGTGGTTCATGCTTTTGAACTATTCTTGTCTGACTACAGAGCACTCTATAGTCTTTTAACATGATGAAATTTGGAACCATTTGATTACTCCGTGACTTTCCGCTGCTGTAACTGGATGTGGAACCTATTTTTTAGAAAAGTACTTAAAACATTATAACTGAATTTACCACCTTCTCTGATTACATGGAGTTGTTAAAACCAAAGTAAATGCTAGTTCAAGGCTTTAATCAATCAATCAAAGTTTCTCTTTAGGTACAATGCTTGGTACTCAACCTGCCTCTCACACAACTTTTTCATTAACAAAATGCTTACCACTCTTGCTTTCAGCATAACTGCATGTAGTCCAGACACATTCTTTATTTCTTTGTTTCTCTCCTGTTTTAAACTTACAGCTAAGCAGTAGAATGTCAGATCTCTGTGGGATTTTCCAGCAAAATAGCTTAACAGAAATCCTGGGGAAAAGCATAAACTAGCTGGAGAAGTAAAAACTGATAGACTGAAAAGGAAATGTACTGCTCTTTCATGAATTTCAGACTATGATGTGAAGTGTGCCATAACTTCACCTATATTAGGGAAATTATATGGAAGATAAAATTAAAACCTTCAATTAAAAAAGCCTGAGGTAAATTACTAACACTCTGGAACTACTTGTGTTATAGAAGGCTGCTGAACAGGAAAGACACATGAAAATTGGATGTAAATTTTGAGGATTTAATTCTAATTTTATGTTGAACATCGCTAAAGAGGGTTAAGGATTAATTTCAGTATGTCCCAGTAGACATGAAGTTAATTGGAGGTGTGACTAAATAAAGTTGTGAGTGAAAATATAGTATATTAAGCACCACAAATCAAGAAAAAAAAACCCAAAACCAGGTTTGTGCCGAGTTTAAAGACGTTAGTCCTCCATTTCCCATGTAACTTCACTGGTTTCCAGAGACTTGCTTCAGACCTTCAAATCAGAAATAGGATTATAATAAACCTTTAAATGTACAATGTGCTTGTGGTACTTTACAACTTCACACCTGTTTTATGTTAAATCTCACTAAAGTTCTTTAAATTAATCATAGGATCATAGAATCATAGAATATCCTGAGTTGGAAGGCACCCATAAGGATCATCGAGTCCAACTCCTGGCTCCACACAGGACCAGCCAAATCAGAGCATATGACCAAGAGCATTGTCCAGACGCTTCTTGAACTCAGTCAAGCTCGGTGCTGTGACCACTTCCCTGGGGAGCCTGTTCCAGTGCCCGACCACCCTCTCGGTGAAGAACCTTTTCCTGATATCCAACCTAAACCTCCCCCATCACAGCTTCATTCCGTTCCCTCGGGTTCTATCACTGGTCACCAGAGGGAGGAGATCAGCGCCTGCCCCTTCGCTCCCCCTTGTGAGGAAGCTGTAGGCCATGATGAGGTCTCCCCTCAGTCTCCTCTTCTCTAGGCTGAACAAACCAAGGGACTTCAGCCTCTCCTCATACATCTTCCCCTCTAGACCCTTCACCATCTTTGTTGCCCTCCTTTGGACACTCTCCAATAGTTTAACGTCCTTTTTGTACTGTGGCACCCAAAACTGCACACAGTACTCGAGGTGAGGCCTTACCAGCTCAGTGTAGAGTAGGACAATCCCTTCCCTAGACTGGCTAGCAATGCCGTGCTTGATGCACCCCAGGATACGGGTGGCCTTCCTGGCAGGCTGGGCACACTGTTGACTCCTGTTCAACTGGCTGTTGACCAAGACCCCCAAGTCCCTTTCAGCATGGCTTGTCTCCAGCAGCTCGTCGCCCAGCCTGTATGTATAGCCAGGGTTGCCCCTTCCCAGGTGCAGAATCCGCCACTTGCCCTTGTTAAACCTCATGTGGTTGGTGATTGCCCAGTTCTCCAATCTGTCCAGATCTCTCTGCAAGGCCTCTCCACCCTTGATGAAATCAACAGCTCCGCCCAATTTGGTGTCATCTGCAAACTTGCTCACAACACCTTCTAGTCCTACATCCAAGTTTATGAAAACATTAAAAAGAACTGGCCCTAAAATTGAACCCTGGGGAACCCCACTAGTGACTGGCCGCCAGCCTGATGTAACCCCGTTTACCATAACCCTTTGAGCCTGAGTACATGCTAGTTCAGAGTCAGTCTTTGGAGAGGAGTAAGAAATATGAATTTTCATGGTAAGAAATAGCACATATTCCCAATAATCCATCTCTGTAAGAAAAAGCTCTCAAGTGATGGTAGAGAACAGATATAGATCCTCTGATAGGTGCTTCAGGATTTCAGTGAATGCTCCAACTTTCAAAGGAACAAACAGGGTTATGTTACGGGCACTTTCCTGGCTGCATAAACTTAATGCATGTGGAACAGCTGAGCACTGGTACACTGCCAAGATCTGTGCTGTTCTACATGCACTAAAAAACCCCACCTAAATTACTGTTATCTTTGTAAGAGGCTCCCTCAGCTTCTGACCTCAAGAGTTCCTCAACAACCACAGGAAACTGCGCCTGAGAAGGCAAACTTTGGCTGGACCACGCTAATTTTTCCAGTGACGTTGCTCATGGGCGAGTTGGTCTCACAGAAAAATCTCCTCCAGCAGAGTTGTATGGTGTGCTATAGACCTGCTCTACAGAGCCCAAAAGGAGGGGGCTAAGCTTGGTAGAAAGATAAAGTAGTGATGCAGCTTTCTAGGAGAGGCTGCAGACTGCCCACTTCATCTTCAGCATCAATTACTAAGTGGAAAACTGCAGGCATCAGGTAAATGGGTACCTGGTAGTTTTTTCCCTGCCACAGGCAGACACTACCACCAGTCCAAAATCTGACCCAGAACTTGTGATGCAAAGTAACATTTTTCTGAACTGCTTTTGTACTGTTGTCTTATTTTTAGCTTTTTTCTTATTGCGTAGCTTTTAAAAAAACACGCAGCTGTTGCCCTTACATCTGCTTAGCAAATGGGGATATACTGATTTGGTATTTTGAAGAATCCCATTTAAAGTTCTTCGAAACAATTTCTGCTTGTTTCTGTCTCCCAATATGACCAAAGCACAGGACCACTAACATTGTCCTGAAACCCTTTTCGTAACTTACTTATATCTCAAGAAGCAGCAGATTTATGGCCCGTTACTTTTTACTCCGTGTTCCACTTCAATGGCTTCATTAGAAGGTGGCAACAGCTGAAAACAAATCTTTAATTCAGTGATATATGCTGCATGCTCAAACGCCTGAATTTGTAGCACTTAACTGAAATGATTACAAGGTCAGGCTACCTTTCAGCAATCTTTGGTCCTTGACATAAAACTCAAACACAAGAAACATGATGCTGTCCTCAGAAATTAGGATTAGGGGCAGTGAGGGTTCTAAGATGGAGAGTGTGTTAGAAAATGGGCCTCTGAGTTTAAACATTTAACGTGATCTTAACTGTTTTAAGCAAATAACATTTCAGGTGATGGGACATGTAAAAGCTGAACTCAGTAAGGTGGGTTTTTTTCGTAGTAAAACAGCATAGTAACTTGAAGATTATCCAAATGGACTAAGAACTGTACTAGACACAGTTTGAGATATGTCCCATATTCTTTTCTAGAAAATAAGGATTCAGCATTTGATTTTTGATGAAGCAAAAAACCCAAAACAAAACAAACTCGTTTAGTTTGAAAAAGCCTCAAATAAATCAGAACGATTTCTAACCCCCTAACAGCACAGCAGTTAAAACTGGAACACAGCTGATTTTCAATGGAAAGGTACACACGTAATTCAACCAGAAGCACACAAGACAGAATACCTTCAATGTGCATTTAAGACACCATGATCTCAACAACTTTCATTTTGCTGCTCTTCTTAAAAACATGGTTTTTTTATTATTACCAACCTGAATGCAGCTGTCCTTGGAAAGAGTCTTAAATTTATCCAAGAACCTGCAGTGACACATACATTGGAGAAAAGTAAGGGGAACAAGTAGGTTTGCATAACTATAAGATACTGTATCATCTGACTCCAGCTCTAATTCCTTCTAGCTATAAGACTTTTGCTTTTTTTTTTTTTAAATCAAAACTTAACTGCTAGAGTTAGGCAAGAGTAATTTATTGCCTGAAAGTTTTCACAGTGATTTGTATTTCACAAGATGAGTAGACAGTTGCATGAGGAAAAACAAAGTTGTGGGGGGGGGGGGAAAAAAAAAGCAAGCAGTAATTGTGGTCCTAAAAACAAGTTACAGCACTAGCTAGCTGCCTTGTGATGTAAATGTGCCTCCTTCAGGACACTCCAGTAAGGACTTCACAGGCAATCTTTGGGCCCAACTTGTGCTTCTGTCACCATTCTTCCCTTGCAGCACATAGATCTGTCTGCAGAAGAACACAGGGTCTTCCGGCAGCAGGTAATTCCACATACGTGAACATAACATTACATTTTTAAATCAAATGCTGCATTTAACTTGAGGTCTGTTGAACTCATGGCAGCAGAAAACATCACGTAAAGAGTTCTTTATGAACACAAACTCTGCCTCCAAAGCTTGATAGAGAAAACGGTGACGTGAAGAGTCATTCCCTCCATGTCCTGCAACACTGAAGAATTTTTAACCTTTTGAGCTTCATTTATGCAGGAAAAAGACTCACATAACAGATCATGAACCTTCTTGCTTCTCTAGCCTGTTATTACAGGTCCTTTTTTGCTTGCACTGTGAAATTGCATCTATGTTAATCAACAGCATGCAGCATAACATGTGGCTTGACTGTGGTAAAAGTCTGAGCTAGTAAAAATAGCTGGCTGACAAAAAGTAAAGCAGGACAGTGTCTATTATGAGTCATGTTCAACAATTGTTCTAATGAAAGCTAGAGATGAAAACTTGGTGGCTTTGGTTTTTATTTCTTCCCCTCTAGGATCTCCAAGTTCACACAAAATAAAACATCACTATTCAGTTGACCACAGTATTTCACAGGGCTAAAACATTTGTTCTATGGTTTTAACACTTAAACAGTTTAGAATTATATCTGCAGATGACTGTGCAATGCCTCCATCTTACACAGTTCTGGTCAATCAAATGCTGCCTTTTTTGTTAAGTGCTCATTTAACAAGCTTTACCTCTATCTAGTTCTTTCCAGGATAATAAAAACACAAAAATCTGGTTCAATCTATTTTTAAGTGGGATGTTAGAGTGCTCTAAAATACTTAGTGTGATTTTCATTTATCCCCAATCTTTCATAAGAGCTTTTCATTTATCCCCAACCTTTCATAAGAGCTTTTCATTTATCCCCAGTCTTTCACAGGAGCTTTTTTTTTTTTTTTTGGTCTTTTTTTTGTCTTTTTTTTAAGTATCACAGACTGCTGTGTTGGACTGAATCTGTCAAAGTTACTAACAGAGAAGTTAGCAACAAAAATTGAAAATGAGATTGTATCTCAAATACTTGTAACATTTGCTTACCATCACACTAAGGAAGTATCCCTTAGTAGGGTATAATATTTGGCTGCAGCTATTTGAGCAATCTGAAGGAAGTACTTAATTTTTAACTCTGCAGGGAAGCTTGAAGGTGGCTCAATTTATTTTTAAGTTTTCTTTAATTCACAGGAAGAAGCAGTACATTTTTAAAATGTTTATTCAGCTTCAGATATCTCTTCTAAAGATACCTGTAGTATATTCAATATACATCTTCCCTCATTCCTTCAAACACACTTAAGCTTTGAGGTAATTTAGGACAAAATATAAGAACACTTTTAAAAAATAAAAGCAAAAGATCGGTAAAAAAAATTTTAGGCAGGATAAATAGAAAAATATTCTGACTTCCTTTCACTACATATAGTTTCAGCAGAATGCACTTCAAAAAGCAAAATAATCAAGTCATTAGTCCAAAATTAAGTGTATTTCTCAAGCAAAACTGACTTAAGCAAGCATTTCACCTGAGTTTACATTTCAGGGATTGGGCCCATAGCAATAGAGAAGACAAAGCATCCAGGGGCAGACTGTCTCATGTCATTCTACCCCTTACTTAGAGGGGTACAGGAAGGAATGGGGGGAGGGAATTATTATTTAAAAAGAAAAAAACCCAAACCTTCTCTTACTGGCTCCATGTGAGCAAAAGATGGTACTCTATAGCAGCATCTCCATTCCTGCCTGTCAGCCAGTACTGACTCTGCCAGTATTATCCTATCTGCACAAAGGAACCTAAACCCAGGGAGATTTTGGGAAATGTTAGCAATGGTGTCCTGCTGTCCCAGAGGGACCTTTAAGTTTAAGGAGTGTATTCCAGAGATGCAAGGCACTTGCTGGAAAGGCCTCAGATGAAATCTCTGAGTCTAGAAGATGGTCCTTTGCCCACCCACTGAACAATAAGGGTATGCCACACTTCCTCTGTGAGATAATTCCAAAGGAACTCTGATTTAAAATGTGGCATCTTCTGGCACACATGAAGATTATTCCTTTGGAAAGCATGATTTCACCCTCTCATTTATATGCTATATTGGAAGACTGCGATACTCTAAGTAAGATATTTTTACAGTTGGAAAGATATGTTTTGGGAATGACATAGGCAATGCAAGTTATAGTTCTTTAGGCTGAATGAAAAAAGCTAATCGGAGTCTTCATCGTCAAGGTATTCCTCTGCATTACTTAATGTTCGGACTGTACCTGAAAAGAAACAAAGTTTTCTCAAAATCCAGGATAAAAGCAGAAAAAGCCTCACATCTGCAATGTTTGCAAACCAGCATCTGAGAAACCTGATTCCTCTATCATTAAGAGATGTTAGGGCTACATGGATGGGGCTACAGATCTGGATCTCAAAGGCAGGGCTAAGCCAGTAATCACATCTCCTACGTAGAAGATTTATTTTGTTCGTGACCTTTAAGAGCCATCTTCTGGCTCCTTGGAATCTGTACGGCACAGCTGGAACTCTTCAATTCTATTTTCTGTATATGTTACTTTTAAATCGCAAAGGAAAGGATGGGTGAGTTGGTGGAAGAGCCTCTACGGTCTTATTCTGATTGCCTAACTGGCTGCCATTCTCTGCTTAAAATCAAACACATTCCATCTATTCTCTCCCCTCCCTCGTTTCTCACCTTTTTCCTGAATAAATATTTCTTATATCTACTTACAAGCTTTTGCTTTTGAAGGATAGTAAGCAGAAAACAGGACCATTCACCAGATGTGCAGCAGTGGCTGGAGAACTACATCTATCTTTGGGACTGTACAAAGATAAATACCATGGGCTTTTTGTGATAATTATTTGCCTACAGATTTTCAAATATATGGGAATAGGAATATGGATTATATATAAAGTATATATTGTACTACTGAGAGCCAGGAACCACTAGATCCCAGTCAGTCATAGCTTTGCAATAACGTATTAAAACAAAGCATTAAAAATATCAGGTGCAGTCGTAACAAGACTGACGTAACTCACAGAAGTGATAACCATGTTATCCTAGACTTCTGGAAGAAGAAAAATGAGTAAATTTAAAACTGACCTGCTCAACTGCTTTAATAAAAGAAATCTAAGAGAAAAAAATATTTTTTTTTTTTTCGTTTTTGAACAGGAGAAGCAGCAAAGGAAGAAAGGAAAAAAAAAATGTAGAGCCCTGTGCTCAAGGGGCCATACTTCAAGAAAGGACAAATCCCACTTCTTCTGTATAATAATTGTTCCCTCTTTCAGGAGCACAAATGACACAATCTTTTCGCACTTCTATGACAGGATTTTAATAACTTTCGTTTCTTAGAATATACTTCAGCAATCATGACATTTGAATGTGTGTGTATACAACTAGAACACAAAACTGAGTATTTAAGTGGAGGCAAAGTAAGCTTCCTTGGATAAAATAAAATACTTTATAGACAGACTATGATAGAAGTCATATCTAAATAGGAACAGAATTGAAACTGGGGACAGGAAGACTATTGATATAGGACTCAATCTCTGAAAAAGAATAATTGTTTTGCTCACAGACATTGGAAATACTGAAATGTAGAATCAATAGATACAGAAGAATGAAATTAATAAAAATAACCAAGAAAATACAACATACAGGAAAAGTATACACATCAGTGGTGCCACAGAGATTATAAAAGGCCAAATTAAGACAGAAAAAACAAAAAAGGAAGCTAATATTGAAATTGAAGTTAGACTGAGAACATCAGCTCTTCTATCAAGGCAAACAAGAAAAGGTAGTGTGCGAGAGTACCAGAGACTGGTGATAGATGAAGTGAATCAGTCAGACATGAAACTATTAATTTAGAGGGAGTGAAGCAAATGCACCAGAAGTAGGAGAGAAGTTACCCAGTATCAGAAAATTAAACATTAATACAATTATTAGGGACATTAGAACAGAGCATACTCCTGTACCAAGTGCCTACAACTGACAGGCAAAGATGAAATAAGTGCTTCTAACAGGGATTAACTTGCAACAGGAAAAAAAAAAAGCATGGAAGCAGAAGAAATTCTGCCCTTTATTATAACTGGTTTCTTCAAAGTCAAAACTAGTGGAAATAATGTCAAGGTTTTCTGGGAAATCCTGATATTACCTCTATCAAAAAGCTGGACAGTATTTTTGCTGCAATTGATCTTCTCGGCCTTCTAAAGCTGCAGTCAGCTATTCCACCATTTAATGTTCATAACTGCTAACCACTCACAGGCTAGCATTCCCTCTGTTCTTGCTAGCCCGGCGACAGTTGCTAGACTGCATACACCACTGATACAAGCTGTAACGCTTGTAACGCTGCCTGCGTTTTCAATTTCTCATTTCATGTATGATTCACCTAGGGTTTCCACCCTAACTTCAGCCTCCTGAAAGCTACAGGTGACATTAACTATGTGATACTCAACAATTCAGTCTTTGTTCAGCTTTTTAAAATAGCCTTGTATCTCTAACTCTTTTGTACATGGACACTGTGCTATTAGGAGAGATGAACACAAGTGGGAGGCACTGAGACTAGTTTCATAAATACCTGAAAGCATTCTTCTTTTATTTCTCTATTACAGTCACTCAGAGGAACAAAAAATAGGAATAAAAAAAAATTTACAAAAAATGAGCAATAAGAAAATAAAAGAGGAGCATCTGTTGGTGTTTGTTTGGCTTAATCTGGAGGAACAGATATGCGTAAGGGGGAACATACCACATAAGTTTACTCTCTTACCTTGTCCCTTCTGGTATACTGCTTTTAGAGCAGTTTCGATTCTTCCTTTCTCTCTCTCCTCTCTCAAGGGCCTGTTTTCTATCTCCTTCCCCTCCCTATTTGCACATCTTCTGAACTCTTTTGCCTCTTTCTGACACAAGATGGCATTTTGTGTGGAGTCAGCAACACTGAATGTGATAAACCACAGGTCTCTCATAGCTCTGCTGAACTAACCCTTCTCAAATGAACCCTTCCAAACACAACTCATAGCCCCTGTAGCTCCCAACTGGTTTTTATGGCTATCAACATACTGATATTTGGTTGAAATAGTAAGTGTCCTCTAAAAAAGGAAATACCTGCACTCTGTTTCTTCTTAAGCAGGGAAGCACAAGCTGCATTGGTTGCCATGTCTAAAGCCAGTTTCTTCTCATTGTTCTTCAGATCTATTCTCGCCCCTTTATAACAGAAAATTTTCATCATGAATCACTGTCCCAGCTATTTCTTGAGCAATGGTATTACGATACGAGTTTCAATAGCATGGGTAGAACAGTAACAGACAAGAGGATCTCATCTGTGGACTGCTCTGAAGCAGATTAAAAGCTATGGATGCTCTTCCATAAATTACAGTTGGCTAGGGAACTTGCTGGCTGCTCTCCCTTTCCAGGAAGCAGATGTCATTGCTGTTCTGGGGTTAAGTGCCTAATTTTGTCTGCAAAGCAGCATGAAATTTGTCTTGAGCAGGTGAGGTGTCTACTTTCCAAACAGCTGCCAGAATTTTCTGCAAGGCTTATAAAGTCAGGCAGGTAAGCTGGCTAAGGACTGTACCTGGGTTATGGGAAAACAGTTTAAAAAATACAGATTAATAAACATTCAGGAATCTAGTCTGCCACACAGATTGTTGAAACCTTGGTGAAGATCTTTACCCTTTGCCAGCAGCATCTCTACAATATCTGCATAACCTTTCCATGCAGCAGCATGCAAAGCTGTGTCTCCCAATTTGTTCTGTGGAGTTAGAGGGAAAAGCAACAGGATTAAAATACAGCAAAAAAACTTTCAGCTTGTACCAAGGATGAATAACAACACACCTCTACTCCAAGGGTCTTGTCAGTTTAACCTACCTGTTGGTTTAACTCTAGGTTTGCCTGGGTAAACAGAACATCCACTATATCTGCAGAAAACAAGGGGGTGGGAGGAATAAAGAGAAAAAATTAGTGGAAACAAAATAGACTTTTTGTGTTCGTAGTATAAATTTTTATTAAGATTCAATGAAAGAGTTATCCAATCAGCTAGTGAAAATCTCTAACAGTCAGACTGCATTGAGCAAACAACCATTAGTCACAAAGAAATGCTACTGCATAAAATACCCAAAACAATACAACACTTATTTTTTGTCTGCCCTTCTTCCCACTGTTTCTAAGTGATGCTGATTAGAATGCCTGCTTCAACAGCAACAACAAAACACATAGGATTTGATGGAGCTAAGCCTGCCTACCAGCTTTAACTTTTCTTTTTAAAAAAACTAGAATGACATTAAAAAATACCAGCTTTATTATTTAGTACTGCAATTTTAGCAATCAGTCTAATAAGCACATCAAGAAAACCAGAGAACAGTCATTTCAAATTAATTTTCTGATACCTTTGTGGCCTCCATGGCATGCCCAGTACAGAGCTGTGTTTCCAGCTTTGTCTAAGCCATTGACCCCAACTCGATTATCCAAACACTCTCTCAACCAGCTTAGGTTGCCTGAAAGATAAATTCAGTTTTGAAAAGTTAACATAACCATTAAAGGCATGTAGTTCTTTCTGAAGGGCGTCAGTCCTCCTACAAACTTATGAGGGAAAAAAGTGATTAGCAGCAACACTTATAATTCATAAAACAATCAGTCCAAGTCATACCAAACATCTTTTCTTCCACTCCCAGAAGACCTTTAGATCCCTATCTAGTTAAATAGATGGTACTCTTTTTCTGTGTATACAGTCACAGAGTGGCAATTCTATCAGGGCTGTAAACCAGCTCAGCTTCTGAAAGCCGCAAAACTTACCAGATAACTTGTTCAAGACACCACACAACCAAAACAGACAGGACACTTTCATTGTAAGTATATCATTATTTTGGCAGAAAACAAATAGATCATCCTCTAGGATTACACAGCTAAAACCCAAATCACACTTACCACGTTTGGCAGCTTCATGCAGTGGGTTATCAATAGACTCAGCTTGCTCTGCCACTGAAATGAAACAGAGAGTAAATTCTAACTACTTCTGAAACTGAACAGGTATTTGACACCTGTGTGGAAATAAAACTGATTTATTTCAGAAGAACCAGTAATACATATTTGATTCTAATGTGAAAGGGGACTTGTAAGTGATGGACTAGTCAGATGCACTTCAATTTGCTATGTATGAGAAAGCATTTCAGAAAAGAGCTTGTGAAAACTTCAAAGAACAGCATCAAATTGATCAGTGGTTGCAAGCCACCAGGAATCTGGCAATATTTCATCTCAGTTCCTACTTCCCTTTCTACAGTTGTAAGATGCTTTTGAGGAGTTGCATACGTCTAGGCTTTCAACCTACAGCTTGCTATCTGTAGTTATGAGTGAATTATTTCCAAGGGGTCTGTGAAGGATAACTCAAAAAGTCCACTGTCAGTAGGCTTCCTATTTGTTTTACGGAGATTTTTTATTTTCCCTGTAAAACTTGCAGGAGGTCTGCAAATCAAAACTGCTTAAACAATGAATGTAGTTATAGGCAGATTGAAGTTCAGGCTTCTGTAGGCCTTCTCTTCATCTCACAAGCTTTAGGTTTTACTAGAGAGGAGCAGCAAACAGTTCCTGGTTACTGTGCTGTTGCAACGGAAAAAAAAAAAAAAAAACAAACCAAAAACTCAAACCACACAAAAAAACCCCAACCTGAACAGCACCGTGAAACAGTTGGAAGTGGGACAATGATCTGGAAACTCTTTTTTGAAAACTTCTTCTCTAGGTGGAAAACCTTGTGACTCCTAAGGGTACAGGCAAGTAGGGCAGTGGACAATCTGAGATGAGTAGGCTCTCTAAGCCCTCGCACTATTGCTTGTTACAGGAGGCAGGGAGAACATGAAAGCGTGTTTCTCAGATCAAACTGTTACTGTAACCAGATGCAATACAAGCAAATATAATGTATGCCAGTTACCAGAAATAAAAGTTTCAAGACTGTTGTGGTCTATCCAGATCTTTTCTTACTTTGGTATGTATTCCTCCCATAATACTTGTAATTGCAAGATTTAACGTGCTTCTCTCTCCTGCTGTGAGTAAAATAAAATGCAAATGCTAGATTCTGATATTTCTGTTTAAAAAAAACACTGTGCAAATAGTGAACAGAATCCTAAAGCAGAGTGGCAGAAGCCAGTCCCAGAGCAGCCAGCCATTACACACGCAAAAAATGCTAGTCTTTTTGTGCAGAGCAGAAAGCATTAACACTAACAACACTGTCTCAAAAGCCTAAAACTAACTTTGTCTTTAGGAAATTCTTGTCAGAAGTTCAGTAATAAGTATTTTTAATGCAGATTACACCAATTCTGTCTCCAGTTTTTTCAAATGTGTTCCTTCAAGCCCAGCAGATGGAGCACAAGACCCCACCGGAGACTCAGCAGTTTCAGGTCCACCTCCACCTTTTACGAAAGGTTGCAGAAGAGCAGGAGATCACAGTGTTTCAATGGTTCAGACTGAACCTAGGCAGTCCTAATGGTGGCAACCAGCGGAAGCAGGCCTTTGGGGATTTTGCACAGTTTGTCTAAAGCAGAAGACATGCTCCTGGTACTCTTGATTCTTAGAGTTTGCAGAGGCTTATGTTCTGCTTACACATGACATTTTTGCAAATGTGCAGACAGAGATACCACCACCCCATGCCTGCTCCCCCGGCCTAAAATAGAAGTTAAACTGTTGCTGAGATAACTTTTCAATAAAGCACTCTGGAAGCAACTTTCCCAAATGATCTCAATGGGGACACAAACTGAATTAGTAAGTTGTTTGTTTTAAATTATAACACAGTTCAACATTCAAAAGAAATTCAAGTTTGGTAAGCATGCGTAAACTATTCTTCTTGTATATACCAGTGACCATCTCTGGCAGATGGCAAGAGTAGACTCAGTCTGGAAGTCACAAACTAAAGTGAAATTTGATGCCATGGTCTCAATAACTGCACCACAGGGTTCTATTCATGCAGTTCTACTAACTACAAGTCAGGGCAGGGAATCATAGCACTGCTGCCATGTCTCCTAGTGAAGAAGGGACAACATGAAGCAATCACAGTTACTAACGTATTAGCAGTTTTGATGCAACCTGTCATGTGACACTGCTACTCTGCCTGCATTTCCTGGGAGGACTTGGAAGAATTGTGCTGTGTTGTCTGTACTCGTGGCTTTTCAAAGTGATTTTAGTTGAATCTGAAAAAGCAATTTCTATGCAGTCCAAACAGGTATGGGATATTTAATATGGTGTGATCCCCAAGAAAACAGTGTTTTCTGTGGCTGAATATATTAATTAAAAAGCAAACAAACCAGACCTCTTTCTTTGGTGGGGGGCCAGGGGGAGGCATCAGCGAAGGTCTACAGAATTGCTCATAATCTGGTTTAGCTTCCTGTCCATATGCAGGTTTACTTAAGAATTCCAGTATTGATTATCTGTCTCTAAGAAGCCACTGCACGCTGTGGACTTCTTGGTCTCAAAGCTACTAAAGGGCGCAGCTGTCCATCCTTAGGTCTCCTTAAGAAAAAGGCCAAGTACAGACTGAAGGAATATAGCCAAGATACTGCTAATGAGAAGACCTTAAAAACTGCAATACATTCATTGAGGGTATCAAGAATACAAGCCTATCAGTTTCATGTGCCATCTGTAAAACCATCCTTTAGATTCAAGTGTTCTTCCCCTCAAAACTGAGAACATCTGTTGTTGCTACCTGCACAACTAGAAACACGAACACTTGGCAAACTCCTGGCTGTCTCTAGGTGGTAACTGACATTGCAGATGTATTCTGAAATACTCCGGTAGAGGACTGTTAAATGCCAATACTGTCATCAGTTTTTTAAAATAAGTGTATCAGTTATTTTTCTTTAATGATTTCCTTTGATTGTGAATGATCTTACCAAATGAAAATATTCTAGACATTACCATAGTTGCTTGGAATTAGTCCAGTTCTCCCTTTGCAAGTTCCTTTCCACCAATTCGTATCACTCTGCAAAGAAAAGGGAAAAAAATTTAGAAGGGATATGCTGCATCTCAGAAGTATTCAGTCTGTATTGGATGTCTTAGACTTACCATGTCTGAGATGTAAATGATATCACCTTCTTCAAAGTACAGTTCATCTGGCTTTAAAAGAAAATTAAAAAAGGAAGAGTAAACAAAAATCTGAATGTGTGTATTTAAGTAAATACCTGGATAATGCAGAGCACATTCAGCTCTTCTTCCAAAGTAACAGTAACTCAAATTCTCTAGCAACTAGACAACAGCCTCACAGTCTTTCATACTGTAGTTTGACTGGCCTACAGCTAACTTTTTGGATTTGTGACAGTCCTGACAACTGACGAAAAGACTGCAGCCTGTCCAACAGAGCAATGTGCAAGAAAAGCAGTGAAATATATCTTGTGTTTGTTAACTTCATCCCCTTTTTGGTTGATCCTAGTTCATCAAATCTCTTAGTTCTCAATTATCTTTGCTGTCTTTGAAAGAAAAGGAAAAAACCCACGTATATTGCTGATCTTAGATTACAGGTAACTGATACTAGAGAAGAAAGCATGTTGCTTTTAAAAAGAGCTGTACTTAAAAAAGGAGAGCGATGATTAATCACCCAGTTTTAGTCACATTAAGAACTAATACCCATCAATAGGCTTTTTCATTGAAAACAGTATAGTAAGTCTAATAGGCCAAACCTAGCAGCACTGCAGAAATATATAGACAAGATTAACATTAGGCTTCTCAAAACCCGAAAATCTAGATGTACTTACCGTTCTGGGCTCAAATGTATACAGGGCCCTGAACACTTTAACCTGCCCTAAAAAAGAAAAAAAAACCAGTATCAGTATCATGCCTTCTAAACACAGCTCACACATACAGCCCTCAAATCCAAATACATTTCTTTCCTTAATGCTTAACGCTGCTTGCTGAATGAATTTGTGCTATGCCTCTGTCAATGAAAATCACGATGAAAAGACTCAACCCAGCAGCATACGTTCTGAAGGAAACGGGCCAACGGATCAGCTAAATGTAAGCTGCCTCTTGTGCACACCTAACATGGTCTACATAGCTTACCATGCAAGTCAACTAAAGTCATCGATTTCTGAAGCAAAGTGTAATTTCAGTCATACACAAACACACACTCTCATGTTATACACATTTTTATTAATAATATCGGATTTATCAAATGATACAGAGTTAAGGAAATTAAGTTAAGAAACAAAACAATGACCAATGTCTGCAACATATTCTCACATTTACTTGTAGTCATTACTAAATAGGAAAATAACGCAGTAGGACAAAAATAATTGCATTTAAGAAAAATGATAAATGATCACCAAGTTCTATTTATGGAATGTACAAATGACACTGTGTTCTGTTCAGATGCTTGAAGCCATAGCATTTACAATTCCACTATGTGGGCAACATTTATTGTAATAGAACAGTTTTGAAGAGACTGTCAGCAGCATCCAAGCCAAGAAAAGACAACCTTAATGCAGAAAGGTACAAATTTAATTGCATAAACTGCAAAAGAAGCATCCCTATAAACATTTTTTTAAAAATTCAGTAAACGTACATTTCAAGAACATCATCCTGGTTTTGGCAAGGATAGAACTAATTTTCTTCCTAGTGGCTGGTATAGTGCTGTGTTTTGGATTTAGGATGAGAACAATGTTGATAACACACTGATGTTTTTAGTTGTTGCCCAGCAGTCAAGGGCTTTTCAGCTTCCCATACTGCCCTGCCAACAAGAGGGCTGGGGGTGCCCAAGAACTGGGAGGGGACACAGCCAGGGCAGCTGACCCAAACTGACCAAAGGGATATTCCATACCACATGACATCATGCTCTCTATATAATGGGGGTTGGCTCGGAGGCAGGGCAAATCAGGAGCTAGCTGAGCATCAGCTTTGGGTGGTGAGCAATTGTGCTGTTCATCACTGTTTTGTATATTCTATTATTGTTATCATCATCGTCATCTTCCTTTTCTGTCCTCTTAAACTGTCTTTAACTCAGCCCACGAGTCTCACTTTTTTATTTTTCCTTTTCGATTCTCTCCCTATCCCACTCAGGGGTGGGGGGAGGAGTGAGCAAAGGGCTGTGCTTGTTTTAGCTGCTGGCCAGGTTAAACCACAACAAGCACCAAGCAGAAAGTGTAAGATGAGTACAGGAGAAGAAACATGTTTCTTACATAATTTCGTTAGGTGAACTGCTGAAGTCCACTGAACTCAACAGAGAAATGTATTATACAGACTGTTCTGTATTGTTTACTTTTAAATATCTTAAGTATGTAGCTATATTTCAGGTTCTTACACTATACTTTACATGTTTATATTGATTAACTTGTGGTTGAAGCAGTATTTGGTCCATCAGGACAACATATTACTTAGACCACACTTAGCCCAGGCTACTTGGTATCCTCAGAGAAACTGATGAACTTGCTGCCACAGGTTAGTACTGTGCAATGAAGTGCACATACACAAAATTTTGTATATTATATGGAAAGAACTGAATAACAAGAGAGTAGGTTTCCTTATGTATCAAGATTAAGGCTTTACCTTTCTGTAAAGAAGAACCATTGTCGGAATTTTTTTTGCCTGTTTTTTTTGCTGGATGTAATCTTCATTACCCCAGTATCTAAAAGCCTGCCCGCAATAGTGATCATTTTAAAAAATTAACTTAAAGGCTTTCTAAATGTCAGTCTAAATGTATATATGCTGACAAGCTTGAGAAAGGAGGATGGTACTCAGCTGTATAAGCTGCCATTTTGCAGCATAACCTACAGTCTTGGGGTGGCTCTTAAATGATGTTTTCAAATACCTCTGGATATTCCCTAGCAAAAGCCACGTCACAGCACTTGCTTTGCTTAGTAGTTATGCCTTGGTAGATACCACTTCATAAACATTTTTGTAATCCTCTGTCTCAGGCTTTTTTGGGGCTAACGGTATGTGAAAGAATAACCATAAATTAATCTGTGCAAACTTTCTAGATTGTGAAATGCATGTAGACATTGTATATATGATTTTTCTTCCAGTTTATAACTGTATCCCATGTTCCTTTCAGATCTTATTTTTTAGTAATACCACAGATTTTCAGTCTGGCTTTACTGGTTCTATCTCTCACACAGAAGCCATTTCCTAGACATAAAAGGTCTAACACTTCTCAGACCTTTGCCTCAGAAACTAAATACCTGCACTGTGGCAACAGCTAAAAAGGATGAAACCTCTGTCCTGTTCCTTAGTCATATAGAAATGATGAACAAGGGCAGTAGATAGTAATGTGTCTTTGATCTAAGAATATAATGTCTGCAGCTAGGGAGAAGTAAAACAAACAAACAAACAAACCCAAAATAACCCCGAAAGAACAGGAGATGACAAAACAGGATGGGTGACAGAGTACTGTCCCTTCTCCTTGGCTTTCTTACATAGATGACAGAAAAATGCAACATAGAACCACACACTGACAACTCTAGTGACTTTAACTATCACCCACCAATTTGCAAGGTTTTACGTAAGTAAAAGGAGGAAATGGACAACAAGAGGGAAGAATAAGAAATATTAAAAGAGGAAATGAGAAGACAGCAGAAGGCAGGGAAAAGCGAGAAATATAGATTTTCTTGTGTTGTATGTGTTTCCTGTAACAATGTACTGCATCCATGTCAACAGGTTTTCTAAAACTATCAGACCCTAAGGGGAGGAAAAGAAGAATGCAAACACTCATGCTGACCAAAGTATTGCTGAAATGTTGTTTAAACAGGCAATTCATGGTTGTGTTTTTTGTGGGTTAGTTGGTTTTTTTTAATTCTATACAACTGAAACAGAGAGTTACTTCCCCAAATTTCAAGCTGTGGTGTCACACACAGCACAACACATTCTAAAACATTTTCCTGTGATGAAATAAAAGTATAGATTTGCATCTATAGAATTGCAGGTCTAGTTAATGTTAATTTTATAGCACCTTACATGGGAGCTAAACACTAGTCATTACTGGCACCAATCTTTTAAACATTTCTTGATAAACAGGTATTAAGCCTGGTTATGTTGCTGCGTTTAAGAGCTAAGAACAACAGGACTTCAGCACTTGGCATGGCAATTATTTGTGCAAAAAATACTTTAATGCAAAAAATCAGTCTGAATATTTAAAATAACAAAATGAAAGGATGCAAAGAGCACATTAAACTTGAATCCCTCTTCTGCAAATACTGACAAATTGTATTTTACAAGGCACGTAAGTACCTGTAATCACTTGAAGTACTTTTACCTAGCAATGCCAGTCTCTAGGCATGCAGACAGACTTAGCGCTTGCATTGGCGGGTGTCCTTCAGAATAAGCAAAATGTTAGAAAGCGCCTGAGGACCTCCTGTGGTCCCCCCTACTACCATCTCTCCACCACAAACCATGTTATAAGATTGACATAGGATGGAGAACTAATACATTAACACTGATTTGAACTTATCAAAGTTGACTGATTGCACCTCCCCACCATATACTTCCAGAGGACAAAATAACTAGAATACAGAAGATGCATATACCTTTTTAAGACTTCAAGGCACCAGGCAAACATTAATGACTTTATTCTCAGCATGACTAACAAGGGGAGTATCCCTTTTAAAAAACAAAGGAGATGGAGGCACAGTGCAGTCATATGTCCCACAATAAATATTTTTCTAAGCACAGCAACAAATTTAAATGCCTTTTCAATCCCATACTTCAGCCACAAGCCTGTATTTTCCCCTTCTCAAGGAATTTGCATTAAACACCTGCAAAACAACTATGTGACAAATAAAAAAGATAACTTATTACACATACTAAACAGATACAAATATTCTTAGCATACAAACTCCCCAAGCCACAATTTGCCAAATTCTCCTCCAGCAATACAACAGGGTAAAGGAGCCAAATTAACAATTCTCTCGAATCAGCAACATAAAATAAATGCCTTTATCAGGTTGGGTTGACCTCATGGCCTTCAAATTATTTTGGATAAGTTCTCCAGTAAACTTCTGGTTTTATCAGGAAAGGAAGCAGGCAACACAGATTTTTAGTAAGACCCTCTCCCAGCTAGATGCACAGAAGTGAAGAAACTGTGGTGCTGAACAGTAACAGCTTAAAAATCCAGCTTCTGATATGTACTGAACTGAAACAAGATCACTGCTGTGCTTTGTAATACAATGCAATAAAAAAAGACCATTTTCTCAAAAGACTAGAAGCTTTTTGTTTCCTCCTAGCAATTTTGAGGTTTATTTTTAATTAATTGCAGTATCATTAACAGAAGATTGTTTCCAAAGAAGTGCTAAGTGTTTTCATAACAAGGAGTTACTGTTTCTCTCACAGTGAGGCTTTTTTTTTTCTCACTTCCTTTCTGTTCTTTTACCCCAGCTTCTCTATACCACAGACACTAGCATTAAAATCCCCTTTTACTCAACTTGCCACCAAAGCATTCTCTGCTTTCCTCTTATTTGACTTCACCCACTAAAAGGAAAAAAAGAAAAAAAAAAGGAAAAAAAAAGGAAGGAAAAAAAAGGACCCATCCCTGCACGGTATTACTTATTTAAATATTTGAGTTAGGCTGAACTTCCAGCACCAAAGGGGAGGGAAAGCAATTTCATTAGCTGTGAATTAATATTACTTCCTCAACCAAAAAAAAAAAAAAAAAAAAAAAAAAAAAAGTAATTCGGGCAAGAGCCATTTATTTTAGGTAAGAAAATAATCATGGCAGTAAGCCAATGTTCACAGGAGATACCAAAGCTTGGCCTCAGTGGTGGACTGATATGAGTCTTTTGTTAGCATTTCACACCCTGCTTTGCCTGCCATAGACAAATGCAATCAAATCTCATTCATGCAAACAAGGTTCTACAAATCAGATATTGATCCTGATGCAGCATTTTTTTCATTACTTATATTTAGAGCTCTAGACTATTCTAGAAATCAGAGTAGTTCGGTTATTTTAGATAAACAAACTCACTGTGTGTCACAAAGCACTATCAGTGCCTGTAATACAGAGAAAGGGATAATTTCTCTGCTCTAGAAAATCAGAACTGGCCATGGTCACCTACTGATAAATTAGAAAACTTCAAGTCGACCAACTCCTGTAAGGGTTCAAGCTAATCCTGGGCTAATGGTCATCAGCCATGCTCCTCCTTGCTCCCATAAGGCTGCACAGAAGCAGTTGAGAATAAGGTACTCTCTCTAGAACCAACTTGATGATTGAAAATAACTAATTTGAATCCCCACCCATAACAAACAGACCAAAAAGAGAAAATATGCGTAAGATTTGGGATGTGGGGAAGAAAAAGGGCAGTTTGCATGTCCTAAGGTTCTAGGGCCTACACTGGTTTTAGGGTCTCCTCCCAGAACATGTATAACTGGGAATATGAATTTTGACACACGTTCAGATGAATTCCTGTGAAGGAAGTGAGATGCACCTTTTGCCAGACTTCACAGAAAGCATCCTTGACAAAAGGATGGTGTGTTTAGTTTTCTCAATATTGGCCTAGGAACCTGAAAAAGAATTACACAAGCTGGCCAACACCAGCAATTTGAAGTCACAATCATTGGTCAAGTGACAATATCAAAGGTAAGCTGCAGATCAGAATTTGAGATATGCTTGGAGTTTGCTTTACTAAGCAAAGAGGTGTTCATGTTATGATTTGCATGTCTCTGAGAAGACGTGCAATTTTATTAGAAGGACATTGTGGCCAGACTGAAACACTTTCCTGGCTTATCAGGAACTAGAAAAAGGTGCTTTACACCCAGACCTGCAAGCAGAAATAAAAACATTGGAAATATGTTTTACAGGAATACAGCTTGTATTTTGGCATTTTGCTCACAGGATCTTGCACAGAGACACAACAGAGTACAATACTGCATTTAAGGATTGCCACAAATGAGACAGAAAAAAGTGGAGTCTCCACCGGTTAGAGAACTACCTTCCACTTCTAAATAGTGCTTGTTAGAATGGGGAAGTGAACATAGGGCATACAAATCAGCAGGGAGGAAGGGGGCAGGGTGTGTTAAATGAAAAAGCCTAGGAATCTGTTTAGAGACATGTTGAAAGAAATGCAAAGGGTAGACTGGTGCCAGTGTAGGTGACAAATTGTGGTTTCACAGGAACAATCACGGACTGCACCAGTCAGTATCTGGAGTGGAAGGAACAAACAGCATTTGTTTACAGAAAATCAGATTTAAGAATATTCTCACAGAATATGTATGTGAACACAATTTCACAAATGAACTTTGACTGGCACAGTTTGATGCTGAAATCTTCTACTTCTTACCAATTTTATTTCTGCAAATACACAGAATGCCGTCACTTGTAGGAATCTTGTTTGTGACCCCAGCAGCTTGCAGTAGGAAGAGGGTTAGGGGTCAGAAATGAAAGTTTAAAACTCAAGTTGAAATCAGACTTGGAGATGTCTAATTGTTCCTCTGATGTTTTTCTCCTTTTAGAGCTGATGACCGCTGCGTAACTCCCCGCAGTCACATGCTCACACCTCCCTAGCTAACAGAAACCTTTCTTTGACTACAGAAGGAACCCAAACCACCACCACCTAAGCCAAATTTAAGCCTATTGCTAAGATCTTAGGCATGTGACTCAGCGTAGGTCTTCTGCTCCTGTGAATGCTGTCACAGCTCCGACTTTACCTAAAATTAAGGTGAAATTAACTTGGTTGTGATTCAAAGTAAAAATTTATGTTCAGAATCCTATTTTTTACTGTGACAGCTACTAGTGGCAGCAAAGTCAACAGATCTACTTTAAGGCAGTAACCCTTTATGTTACATATGTTACATTTCTTTTTTCCTCCTGCCTCCCTTCCTCTCAATTGGAATAACTTTAAACTGTCATTTCCTTGGGACAAAGACTGGTCTTTCTCCACAAAATGTAAATGTTGTCTGGACTCTAGACCAGGATCAACAAGCCGTGCTCTATATGGAGAATTTGAAAGTAGTTGTTTTTTTGTAAAATATTAATATACCACTTCCATCTCCCGAAAAGCTGTTGCTGCATACTACGTAAGGCTCTAATTAAAAATGATTAATGAGGTAGAAAGCACTGTTCAAGGAGACAACTAGCAGAAGCCAATATAGCTTGGCAAGTTCAAAAGACTTAGTAAGTAATTCTTGTAAAAACGATTAACATCTGACACAGAATCTTATAAAGGGTTATGAACTCTGCAAAGAATAGTGTAGTTTGAGACATCAATAGAATTTTTGAAAGATGGAGGGGAAAGCCTACTCCTGCATAACGCTGACAGAGAAGAAAGTTTCTGCTATTTTCAACTCCCACTCCACTCCTCTGTATCTTCAATAGCATGTCTAAATAGAAAATACAACTAGAAAACAATAATAACACAGAGCCCCAAGAGAAGAGCAAAGCTAGGCACTTTTTTCTAAACAAATGTCAAAACACTAGAAATTAAAAGTTTTCTAAAACATCTAAAAATAATCATGACCCCGTACTCAAGGGCTAACCACAGACCCCAAAATACTAGCTCAAGTGTTGACAAACATATCAGATGATTGTCTGAAATATACTGATGTCAAAACCATCTCTCTGTAACTGAAATCCTAATGTGCTGCACATGCCACAGGATTAACAGAAGAGCCTTCTGTCAGATAAAATGTTCCCATGTACTGAAGAAAACCACACTTGACGCTACAGCTAGGTAGTTTTTCTTCTCCCTTCGCAACTCCTTTTTTCCCCACATTTTTAAAGCACTGTCTAGCCATCCAACTCTAATGTCCAACACCCTTGTGATGAACAGTGAACACTCATTGTTTTAGAAAGGATGAATATTTATTTCACTAAATATTTTCACTTTCCTGCCAGCTCCTATATCTCCTTCCATGTCTATCTAGCTTGCACTTTCTTTTTCCCTGAATGCAAATGAAGGGACTACAGTAACCAGTATCCTGTTTTCTCTTCTATCTGTCTTGAGGTGTAACAATTCAGCAGCAAGACAAACAGGTTTGCTGTTCCCTGACACAGGTTATAGCCTAGTTTATAGACTGGATAATTGACAATAGTGAAAAAAAATTAACAGCTTGACCAAATGCATGATGACATTCCACCAGCTGAAATCTAAAAGCCACCAAAAGAGACAGCATTACACTGCTGTAGCAACTATTTCACCACATGCAGTTCCTATATTTATCTGTCTTTAATTAGCATATTTTAACATCTATACTCTGAGAGATTCAATGACAGTACCATAGGCATAACTGATATTATAGACAGAACTACAGAAATATTTTGGAGTATGCCAGAAGACAGTCCGTCCCTGAAAATGCCTTGGAATAAATTTGATGCCACACCCTCCATAAGACTTTCTCTCTTAAAAATTAGAGATTTTGCAAAATTAATCTCTTTACCCTTAATCAGCTCTGAAAGCCAGTAGCAAGAGAGTCCTACTTTCTTCCTCTTCCTTCTTCAGCCATTTATTTCTACCCATTTCCTTTTGCTGTGTCAAGCACTCCTACAGTAAACCAGCTCAGCAAGTTCATCAGACATAAAAATAACCTAACATAAAAAGTCAGAGCACTGATCCAGCTTGTCATGTCACTAAATGAAATGGAAAGGGGATGGCAGGGGGGTGGAGGTGGTAACGAGCCTGTCCTTGTGATGGCAGTCTGCATTTCATCAGATTAAGCATACCACAAAACTACACCTCAGTAAACTAGTGAGAGACACCTAGTATTAGACATAACACATCTGAGTTAGTCTGATAGCTCCTGCTGGTTAGGTAGGACTACAGCCTTTGACTCCTTAAGAATCTTAGCTAAACGTAACTCACTTTTGGCAAATCAGAGAACTGAGTTAATCAACTTCATTGGAAAAACCTACTCTTCTTACATATTTGGCTAAGAGCAACACCACACCCTTTCAGAAGCCCACAGATTTCCTCACTAAGGGTTTTCAGTGGGAGTCCACAATAGCAATGCTGCTATTACTGTCTTTTTCATTTCAAGTAAGCTGTCTTCAAAGAGGCTTAGCAAACTGCAGGGCAGAGGAAACTTTTCCAAGGATGAAACTGTACATTCAGAGAGCTTTAATAGATTTTGCTTCTGTGGGTAGGTCAAGACTGAAGTTTTAAATGGTCTAAATCGAGTTTGCACTTACTTGACTTCAAATTAAAAACTTCTTTTATAAGCTGTCTAGTTAAAATACTCAATTACGTTATGTATTTAATTATTTCTAAAAAAAAATCAGTATTTCAAATACTATTCTAAGTGAGAAAAATATTGAAATTCAAATGTATATAGGGATCAGATGATCGTATTTTGGGAGACACCAACTAGTCTTATCTTTTTAATTGCATTCATAATTAATTGTTAACTTTAAAGTAAGAACTTAATTTTGCGTACTGGGAGATGATGTGCAAACATTATGAACAGCGATTGCATTTTCCAGATCAATTCCTTATTTAAAAAACCCGAAACCCTAAACCTAATGGCTTAAATTTTGACAGAACATATGTTTACCTGAAAGATGCCATTTCTATGCCACGTTTAAAACCATGCAACTCCCAGTGGTTTTTCAATATATTTTTCGAAGAATCTGTGAATGTTATTGATTTTTTGAAACTAACTATGCACTAGATTTATCTGAAAAGGGTGCAGGAGCAAAAATTTATGCATCAATGACTAAATGCACTAGAAGAGGCGACGCGCGCATCTGCACCAGAACGTCAAAGAACACGAGACTTTGGCTGTCAGGAGTCCTGCAAGGGAAAGCAGCAGACGCCATGGAAGAAGAAGAATGTAGCACGGTACTATGTGCTTTTATGCATCAATATATTGCTAATATGTATTTACACTCAAACACCGAGCAAACCTCAGAGTGTTTCAACGCCTGTTTCTTAACAGGTGAAAAGGTTTCCTGTGCATTTCAGCCGACGCAAGCTTCCCCTCGCCAGCAGCCACGGGCACCACGGCTCCGGGGCCTGGGCGGCTCGGAGGAGGAAGGCCGGGGCGAGCGGGGCTCTAAGCAAGCCCGGCCTGTCCCCGGGCGAGGGCTCTGCCTCGAGAGCGTTCTCGAACGTTCCCCCGAGCCGGAGCAGGCGCGGGATCCCGCCCAGACGCGACTCCTGCATTGCCGAGGGCGGCTCCACGACCGCTTCCCGCGGGGCTGCTGGCGCTAAGAACACGGAAGGGGCTGCCTCCGCCACCGACATCGAGCAAGCGGTGCGGAGGTTAATGGCGGCGGGGCGGGGAAAGGAACGGGTAGGCGGCCCTGCCCCGCTCCCCCCCGCCGGGATCCCGGATCTGACAGCCCAGACCCGACTCCCAAACCGTCCACGTGTCAGCAGCCAGCGGGCCGCTCGGCGCCTCGCACCGACTTCGGGCGGCCGGTGAAGCGGCCGGGGGGCGGCGGGTCGGCCCGCCGGGTCCCTCCCTTACCTGGCTTGGCCGGTTTAGGTGGCGGCTTGGACATGGCTGGGGCCGGCCCAAGCGCGGACGGGGAAGCGGCGGGGTGGCGATCGGCTGCCTGTGAGCGTATCTGCGGTGCCGGGCGGGGCGGGCGGCGGCGCAAACCCTCGCCGGTCTACTCGGGAGCGGTACGCGGTGAGCTACGGGCGGCAGGAGGAAGGAAGGGCGGCGGACGGCAGGGAGGGAGGGAGGGTGCTACAGGCAGCGCCCCCCCGTGGCGGCCGCGGGCACTTCCCCAGCCCCGGGAGGGACCCAGCCAATCCCCGCGCGGGCCGAGGCTCCGCCCCGCCCCTCCTCTCTCCTCCCGCCCCCGCGGGTACCGCCGCGTGAGGGGCGAGGGGAACGGAAAGCGGCCTGAGGAGGCGGCCAATGGGCGCGCGCGGCTGGGGCGGGGCAGCGGCGGGCGCGTGAAGTAGTGGGGCTGGCCCCCAAGGGACGGCTGGCGGCGGCGAGGCCCAAGCGGTGCCGTGCCGTGCCGTGCCGTGCCGTGCCGTGCCGTGCCGTGCCGTGCCGTGCCGTGCCGTGCCGTGCCGTGCCGTGCCGTGCCGTGCCGTGCCGTGCCACAGGAGCTTCGTGCCCCGTGGGGGCCGCCCCACCGGGCTAAGCGCGCCTTGGCCGGCTCTGCAACCGGGCGTGAGAGGCGCGGGCCCCGCCTGCGTGGAAGCCTTCGGCTAGGACGGTTTGGTCTGGGCGCTGTCCCGGTGTCTGTAAGCAGCGGTTGAAGTTAAATGTTAACGCCAGAGGCGCTGGGGTGTTGTGAGCTGTTAGGAGAAGCGCGGGGCTCTCCCCGGCCCCTCCGCCAGGCCAGGCGTGTGGGCTTGCTGCCCGGGACAGACGTTTGCTGCCCGGTCTGGGGTGCCTAAAGGCACCGTGCTTCGGCTGTTCCCGTGTGCTGGGGCTGCGCCACGCCGTGCCGCTAACAATAGTTCTGCGTTAGCCTTGTAGTGGGTGTGTGTTCTGTTTAAAGATGCTAAACTGAGCCTAGGTAGAGTAATTTAGGATTGCTGTGTTGCAAAATTGGTGATAAATTTGCCTTTGCAATTTATTATGTATTACTCTGGGGGGGGGAAGCAAGAGTTAGTGGGTTTTTTCATCCTTGTAGTTTTTACCTTAAGCTGGAATTAACTTTCATATAGACAATGACGTAAATTAGAGTCCAAAGCTCAGCATGTGAGTCCAGATGTTATTTAGTTGGTTACATAGCATTTTTTGTGGGACAAAGGCTAATCCTGTGGGACACAAACCTTACTGATGCTTTTTAGAAAAGGGTTTGGGTTGTTGGTTTTTTTTTTGGGGGGGGGGTGGGGGGTGCACTGCGTATCGTAACTTCCTGAGAACAGATCATCTGTTTGCACTCACTAGTGCAATAGATAGCCAAGCATGTGATGTATCATTGAACCTGAGATTTATAATATTCTCAGAAAACCCTTGTATGTTAACTTACAAATCTTGCCAGTGGCAACTACTGTAAGTATGCAGCACCATTGTAGAGCAATGGTTATCATACTTGTGATGACTCCTGGACTAGTCAGTATGTCTTTTTTTCTGACAGAAAAAAAACTCTAAAAGTAACCATGGAGAGATCACATCTCAGGCCTCTGAAACAGTTGAGCTTCTGGTCATTGCACCAAATGCAAAAGGATACTATTATTTCAGACTATGCGTATGGCTAAAACTTGTTTTAACAGTAATAGTGTGGTTTTACTTTCATACTGACACCTCTAATAGTCTGTTTTTCTAGTATAGTACAGATGCCTGTTTGCTGGGACAGGGAGATGGTGTTACCTGCTTAGTCCTTTCAGGTCTTAGTTGTCATAGGCCTTACCTCCTTAAGTGTGACCTAGGAGGACAGAACAGGTGAAAAGCAGGGCATTTGTGTTTGGCTAAATAATTATTAATTAGTGTGTGCTCTTAGAAAGCAATGTTTGATAAATGTTAAACTGCTTTGACAAACTGAAGACTAGTGCTGCTACCAAGAGAAGCAGCCCCATTGCTACCTGTCCTTCTGCTTCACAATACCTTTGCAGGCACTGGTAGCTAGATGGTAAACTGGAGGGAATTCATTCAGCTGAAAACTAACATTCTTTCCCTCACTCCTCCTCCTTTTTATAACCTTTAATTAAATTTTTAAAACATCTTTTTCCTGAGCACATCACTGGGTTCTTTTTTAAGGTTTTTGTTTGTTTCACCACCACAGCTTCTGTTTACCTCATCTTTTTTTATACCATTAATGCTTGAACTAGTGATTGTGCTTCTCTTTAGGGACTTCTGTGATATTACTATTGATAGAACTGAGTGTCTCAAAGTTCTCCGCAAATTATTATAATACTTTCTAAGGTAAAACACATTGAAATATGTTATGTACATTGTAGGCTTTTGTTAGCATGACAACAAGTAGCTAGTGTTCTGACAGTAGCTTTGCAAAAAGAAAAAAAAAAAGACAGCAAATGTCTTATAATTGCAATTTCTTAATACAATAGCAGCTTTCTGTGTTGCTGAATTAAGAGTATTCACTGCCTACTATCCTTGACAGTGAAAAGGAAGAAGTGAGGAGAAAGCAAACTATGACGGTGTTGGTTATTGGCCTTGGAGGGTAAGTATTAGCAAATTAAATTTACTCTACAGCTCAAGACTGGTCTTCCTTTCAGAATGAAGTGATGCAACTTCTATTTATGAATGGATATTTTTTGGAAAATAGATTACAAATACAACATGCAATTGTCTTATTCTATGGCACGTAATTCTTAAGATATTGTTCCTCTCTCTATCGGACATCTCCGGTACCACTTCTCTCTTAAGCTCTTCCTTGGCACAGCTGGATTTACTGTCTGAAAGCTGCTGGAACCTGTCAGAAAATTTCCAGATGTAGAGGGTATTTAATGTGAATAAACTTTGGGGGGTTTTTGTTTTGTCTTTGTGGTTTACCCTAACTATATAGAAATGTGTGTGTGAGCTTGTACATATGTTTAAAAGATAGGTTTTTGTCTTGATGCAGTTTTTATTATGTTTTCTAACTCAGTGTAACAAATGGGGGGAAAACAACACTGGCGGAAAAGCTTAAGAAAATGCTTCCCAACTGTGATATAATCTCTCAAGATGACTTCTTTAAGGTAACAGTATTGATGAAAAGACCTGGTCGATAAAAGTAGGCTTGAATAGATTTTAGTATCGTTTCTTCTCAGTTCTGCTTAATATAATGGTAACCTCACAAAAAAGAGAAAAAATTAGCACTGGTGCAATTGAACTTTCAGTGACCAAAACCACAGAGTATACTCAGCAAAAAGAAGTTTACTGTCTCCTTTGATATCCTTTTAAAATAAGAACAGGTGTATGTTGGATGCATTTTTCAAGATACTTTGTGCTAATGAAGTTAATGATATTGTTGTGTTAGCTCTACATCCATACAGTAGGTAGTTCTTCGTTTCCCAAATCAAAACAGAAAAAACTTTAGCTTTTACATTGGAGTTGTTAAGAAGGGTGAAGCAGTTCTTATTTCTGAAGTAAAGCTCTAGTGAACTTAAGAGGTATGATTTGGAGAATTTGTTGTTCTAGATTGTTTGTATTGTATTTTAATAGTTGTATACAGCAGTCTAATTTTCAAGATAAGTTTAACCAATTGGGATACAAAGGTGTATAACCCTTATTTGTATACGAAGAGTATGTATCTGTGAAAGTGGTCATAAAAGCACCAGTCTTGAAAATAGTAATTTTTTTCCTTTTAGCCAGAGTCTGAAGTAGAAACAGATGAACGCGGATTTAAGCTATATGATGGTCAGTAACTTTGATGCGTTGCTTTTGAACATTGTACTGAAACACTGTTGTGCTGAGCTTCAACACTTCTTCCCCTCTACCCCCTGCCCCTCTTCCCTTCTGAACAAGGCAGTAAACGAATGGTTAAGAGCAAGGTTTTGCTCAGTTTCTCTCAGCTCACTGCATAAATAAAAAAAACACTCGTTGAACTGGTAAATAGCTCAAACTAGTGCTTGACCTTTCCTTTTCGCTTTTTAATCTTTTCCTCTAACAGTTGCATCTGGTGCAGTAGTAAATGGTACTGTTCAGTTGAAAGTCTTGGCTTGCAGCATCGGCATAAGTTTAACCTCATCACTTTCTATGTAATGGTGGATTATTTTTTCCACTTTGATAATGAACTCATGAGATATCACCACTGAGTCTCCTTCACTGTTGTTTTCCACATCGGTCAAAACTTGGGTCTGATCCTGACACCCTTATTTCATGTTAGATTTCATATAGAGACCAAATGTTTTGAAGCTCATGGTTAATGCTGGCTCAACATGACAGTTTAGTCTTACAGACTGCTAGATCCAGATCCACTTTAGGCCAGTGCTTTGGTTCAGGTCGTACCAAGTTGTGAACAGTCAATTATTAGCTAATCTCTGTTCATACGTGGTGATCACAAAATGTATCATTGCTCAGGAACATTGGCCAGAACCTTAAATTATATCTGAAAACTGACTCTTAGGAGCAGTCCTTGGCTCAACTTCTAGACTTCATGAAACTGAAGGGATAGGTTGGGCATTCTGGTTCAAATATCTGGGTTTAATGCAGCTCTTAAAAGTACCTCTAAAATGCATTTACTCTTATGTTATCCAGAGGCTGCCTTCTGTCTACCATTCAGTACTTACTTGGTATGTTCTTACGTGTCTACAGACAAAACCAGGTGCTACATAGTGCTGTTTTGCTTTGTATGCCATCCTCCCTTCAATCCAATCCATCCATCCCCACCCTCCAAATACCTGAAACCCAATAAAAACCCAAAGTAAGAATTTGTGAGCGCCCCCTCCCTTCACCTGTGTCAGTGACAATTGCCAGAAAGGCAGAGGTCTCAAGGCAAGTAAGTTTTTACAAGTTTTGTGGAATAGGAGAAGAGTCCCTGCAGTTTCTATTGTCAAGGGAAAGGCTGTGAAGTGAGTTCAGAGACTTTTTGGTGCCACAGAGTTCAGAGAGACCACAGTCCCCAGAAATACCTCAATCATAGAATGGTTTGGGTTGGAAGGGACCTCAAAGATCATCTAGTTCTAACCCCCCTGCCATGGGCAGGGACACCCTCCACTAGACCAGGTTGCCCAAAGCCCCATCCAGCCTGGCCTTGAACACTTCCAGGGAGGGGGCATCCACAACCTCTCTGGGCAACCTGTTCCAGTGCCTCACCACCCTCACAGTAAAGAATTTATCTCTAACATCTAATCTAAATCTAAACCCTTCTTCAGCTTAAACCCATTACCCCTTGTCCTGTCACTACACTCCCTGATAAACAGTCCCTCACCAGCTTTCCTGTAGGCCCCTTCAGGTACTGGAAGGCTGCAATTAGATCTCCCCGGAGCTGCCTTTTCTCCAGGCTGAACAACCCCAACTCTCTCAGCCTATCTTCATAGGAGAGGTGCTCCATCGCTGTGATCATATCTGTGGCCTTCCTCTGGACCCTCTCCAACAGCTCCATGTCTTTCTTGTACTGGGGCCCCCAGAGCTGGACGCAGTACTCCAGGTGGGGCCTCACAAGAGCAGAGTAGAGGGGCAGGATCACCTCCCTCGACCTGCTGGTCACACCTCTTTTGATGCAGCCCAGGACACAGTTGGCTTTCTGGGCTGCAAGTGCACACTGGGAAAAGCTTTAATTTCAGGGTATCATCAGCTGCAAACATGTAACTACTTATATGCAAGAGAAAGAATTCTTGGGGTAATCCCATTCCCTTTTAGACTTGTATGTAGATTATTTGATTCTTAGTGATTAACCTAGGGGTACTTAAGGGTTGTTTTTGGTTTTTTATTTTCTGTTTTTAAAAGGTGCCTAACTTTCTGTTTTCATCTAGTACTTGATGCCCTCTATATGGATGAAATGGTGAAAAGTATTCGCAATTGGATGATATGTCCGGCAAGCACAGGTGTTGTGATGGAAGAGCCACAGAGTACATGTGACAAACTGAAAAATACAGAAGATGCTTATATTTTGATTGTTGAAGGCTTTCTGCTATACAACTATGAGTAAGCAGTAAGATGCAGCCTGGTATATTAAAAGCTGCCCTAAAAAGGAAGAGGGAACTAAATATATTATTATCTTAGGCCGCTTAACGAACTGTGGGATAGAAGATATTTTTTGACCCTTCCTTATGAAGAGTGCAAAAGGAGAAGGAGGTAAGATTATTCAGTTACTGTTCACAGAGGGCACTGTACCCCCTGAACTGGAGTGGTTCTTTTGTACCAGCTTTTCTTCAGTGCTTGCCAAATGTAAGCTATTGGACCATCTGTCCCCTGATTCCCAGGGAAAGCTGTGTGTGTATTTAACCACCATTAACAAAAGCATGCAGAGATGGGGGGGCGGGGGGGTGGTAGGCCTTGCATTTTAGAGCATAGGGATATTAAAATGTTAAATGTTTTACAAACACTGAAAAGATAATTCATTGTCCAGATAAATTACTTAGATTACTGACTGCTTATTGGAGTTAAAACATGCTTTAAATGAGAAATAAACAGTTAAATACTAAGCTGTCTTATCCTTGGTTGAGTACAGCTACATGATGATTATTGTTAAAGTAACAATGTTCATGTGTAGGTTTTAGTGTACACTTTGTTTAGACTGTGCATTGGTTGTACCATATATCTGATATATTGAGCCAGTGTCTGACTTGCTTCCAAATTTGGAGCAATACTGTGTGCTTGGAGCAATACACATGCACCAAGTCAGAATCTGCTGGCTGAGTGAAGAAATCCTCTATTCAACTGGCTTTAGTCAATTCTACTTTCTTGGTTCCTCACTAGACTCACCTTTAAAGGACTTCAGTGTCCATGCTGGAAGTGACTAGACAAAACTGCTAGTCATTTACAGCTTGAGAAATTTGTATACCCAATCAAAAAAGGAAAAAGTAATTTGTGTTGTAACACTTTCAATACAGTTTAATTTACATGTAATATCTTTACCAATTGAAAAAAAAATCCTTTTACCTCATCTTAAATGTAATTTGATTGGCAGAAATAGGTAAGTTAGCAAAAGTTCACGTCACAGATTATAGTAAAACAAAGGAGCCTCCTTTGCTTGAACAGTTATGTAGCCTGCCAACCTGTTTTTATTTTGGATAGATGTTCTTATTAAACTAGCTAACACTAGGGGGAAAATTTAAAACTTGTATGGGAAACCAAATATATTTTTGTGTAGCACCAGAGTCTATCAGCCAGCAGATACACCGGGGTACTTCGATGGACATGTGTGGCCTATGTATCTAAAATATAAAAATGAAGTGGAAGAGAATGCAAGTAACATTGGTATGGTATTCTTAATTTTAGACTTATAAAATCCTTAAGTGTGACACTTCTGCGCTTTTTGTTGGGGTGCGGGGTTTTTCGTATGTGACCATTTTCTTCAAATATTTTTGTGGCACTTGGGCAGTAGGTTTGGACCTTTTGTTGGTTTATTTTTCAAGTGTCTAGGGTTTTGGTTTTTATTTTTTAATAATGAAAATTATGAAGTTAGAAATGTTCTGATCACTAACTAAGTTCATTTAACAAGCTAGTTTGTGCCTGCATGTGTGCATACATGCATATGGCTGAATAGGAAGCCTCTGAGACAATAGCGGATGCACTGGCAGAATTTGTCAGAACAGAATTAAAACCCTGGTTGAAGTCCTATAATAAGGCGAAGTTACTTCCTAGGTGCTTTCTGTACAACCTACAGTCACCAGTCTTGCACAAGAAGTGCCAAAGCTGAGCCAGCTGATGGGGCGTTGCCATGAGCTTGTGCGATGTTCACACTCGTGGAGTCCTTGGACTGACTGCTTCTGGAGTGAGGGCCAGAGGAAGGAAAAGTTGGATGGCTGCTTCACAGCACGGAGACTAGGGCACCACTTCTTGCTGCCCAGTGAGAGTGGGAACTGCAGTGCCCTTCCTTTACTTGGTCAAACCCTGAAGCTGAGGAAGAACCCAAGGTCTTCCACTGTATAGGAACCTTCCTGCTGAATTATTCCATTGCTTTACTGTCCTAATGTTATTACAGCTACCCCTATGGAGACTTGTATACCACAAAAATTTGTAAGTTAATTCTTAACTAGAATACTTTTCCATTATGTTACTTTTTTAACACATAAAATGAATTTAGGAAAGTAGGGAGGTACTGTCTTGCTTTTAAGTTTTTCATCTCATTGCACCCATGGGAATACTGAAAACCTTACCAATTGCTATGACAGATAACTGGCATAGAACTCATGAAAACATTTTCTTTTGTCTTTCTCAGTTTATTTGGATGGAACAAAATCCCAAGAGGAGCTTTTATCCTGTGTGTATAGTGATATAATACAGGAATTAAAGCTGAGGGAAGGAAGTAAGTGATTTTACTGGAAATTCAAATCTGCTTATCCCATTCCAAGTTAACAAGAAGCTAATCCTTCTATATGAAAATACTGCAAGGATTATATAGATCTGTATCTCCCCATATACATGTATCATAGCCCTTATACGTTTGCCTGTTACTCTGAGTCATCATGAGCTATAACTTTAAGTTCCTTGAAGCTGGATGTTCTGAAATAATAGGTAAATCCACTGTTACCTAATGATAAAATAATATTTTAAAAAAGGGAACAAAAGGAATATGGGCAAAACATCAATGAAAGCAGATGTGTTGGTGATACTAGTTTCTAATACACAATGATGTCATGTGCAAACAGAGAAATGACACTACATGTTAAATGTGTACTTTTTATTTTTATTTTAGACCAGCAGGTCACAGCATGATAATGTAGAAAGCCTGGATTCCATGTGATATGACTCAAAACCCCCAAGCCTGTCACACTTGGCAAGCCAACCAACAGAGCAGATGTTATGTGTATGTCCATAATACCAGTTCATACAACACATCTCGATTTGTATCATTTTAAATAACATAACTGATGTGTAAATCTGATTGAATGCATACATTTAAATAACATAAACATATTTTTGTGTATCAAAAACTAAACTATAAAGATGCAGTACTGTCGGATTAATAAGCATATTTGAACATGGATGTATGCAATTTGAATTGTTCATACAGGAATGACAGTGATTACCTCTAATATTTTTAGAAGCTTCTAATCACTGATAAACACAGTTAGAGGAACTAGCTATATGCTGTGGCAATAGTAAGTTTAACACTGTACAAGCTATTACACTACTTATTCAGTAACAGTTTCAGTTACTGAATACATCATAACTGAATTTACTTAGACTTGCTAAATACCTCTGTGGTGTTTGTCAAGTCATTTGTCTGTTGTGTATTGTTTGGAGCAATTGGGAATGGATATTCAAAAAAACCCAGACAAACCTGAAGAGAAGTCAAGTTGTTGGAAGAAGATGGAGGAATAAGATGTTGTACAGAATGCAAATGCATCTGTAGGAAGATTAAGTACATGTATTGTGCAAAGATTGATTATTGGGATGGTATGGACTACTAGACAATAAATGCATGCTTCAAGGGGGAGGAAGAAGGAAATAATTCTTGTTAATTTTCATAGCTGAGGTTGAAATTATACTAATTAAAGTGTTCATAAAGCAGATATGCTAAATTTATGTTAAAATTTTGTTACAGGATTAATCATCTTCAGTTGCTGAATAAGTAATGTATTAACTTTTATTTTCTATACAACCTCGTACATTTTTTCAGCCAGAATAAAAATCAAACTACAGACATGAAAAGCAAAGGATGGACTACATTAGTTACTATGTGTCAGCTGAACTGATCATGGTGATAGAAATGTTGTGCTTTATTGTTAAATGTTAAGAGTCCTCAACCTGTACATAAGGAAGAGGTCTTAAACAGATTAGAGCTGTGTAAAGCTGTGTTTAAGACAAAGTACTTCTAAATACTATTTTGTATTACTATTTTGCAGTTAATACTTCAAGATGGAATTGCTCAAATGCAGTGATGTACTTGCCTGACTTTGAACTGTGGTTTTGTTTTTATTTCCCTTTGGGAGAGGTGCAAGTGTAACAGATTAACTAATACTTGGATGGTTGTGGTGGTTTGAGCTTAGCTAGCCACCAGGTGCCCACCAAGCTGCTCTATCACTGCCCTCCTCAGCTGGACAGGGGGAGAAAATATAACGAGAGGGTTGTGGGTCGAGATAAGGACAGGGAGAGATCACTCACCAATTACTGTCATGGGCAAAACGGACTCAACTTAGAAAAAAAAAAAAAGAATCTCATTTATTACCAATTAAATCAGAGCAAGAATGAGATATAAACCCAAATCTTACAACTCTTCCCCCAACCCCTCCCTACTTCCCCCAAACCCTCCCTTCTTCGCCGGCTTAACTTCACTCCCCATTTCTCTCCCTCTTTCCCCCCCCCCCAGTGGCACAGGGGGATGGGGAATGGGGGTTGTGGTCAGTTCATCACACGCTGTCTCTGCTGCTCCTTCCTCCCCAGGGGGAGGACTCCTCACACTCTTTCCCTGCTCCAGCATAGGCTCCCTACCACAGCAGACAGTCCTCCACCAACTTCTCCAACATGGGCCCTTCCTATGGGGTGCAGTTCTTCATAAACTGCTCCAGTGTGAGTCCCTTCCATGGGTGTCCTGGTTTCAGCAGGGACAGAGTTAACTTTCTTTCTGGCAGCTGGTGTGGTGCTGTGTTTTGAATTTAGGATGAGAACAATGTTATTAACACTCTGATGTTTTTAGTTGTTGCCAAGTAGTCAAGGACTCTTCAGCTTCCCATGTTGCCCCACCAGTGGAGTGGGTGGCACCCAAGAAGCTGGGAGGGGGCACAGCCAAGGCAGCTGACCCAAACTGGCCAAAGAAATATTCCATACCATTCAATGTCATGTCTTGTTTATAACTGGGCAGCTGGGGGCCTGGTGCAGCAGCTGGAGGATCTTGCATGGCAGCCAGGGGCCTTGTGCAGCATTGACTTTAGTGTGATGGCATTTGTCTTCCCAGTAAGTAACCATTACATGTGATGGAGCCCTGCTTTCCTGGAGGTGGCTGAACACCTGCCTGCCCGTGGGAGGTGGGGAATGAATTCCTTGTCTTGCTTTGCTTGTGTGTGTGTGTGTGCTGAGAGGCTGGGCAGCTGGGGGTCTTGTGTAGCATTGACTTCAGGTAGTAAGAAATTGTGGTGTTCATCACTTGTATATGTTATCTTCCTTTTTTGGTTTGTCCTATTTTTATCTCAACCTGTGGGTTTCCTCACTTTCACTCTTCCGATTCTCTCCCCCATTGTGCTGGGGGGGGGAGCAGGTGAGCAGCTGCATGGGGCTTAGCTGCCACCTGGGGCTAAACCACAGCAATGAGGTGCAGTCCTTCAGGAACAGACTGCTCCAGTGTGGGTTCCCACTTGATGAGCAGCGACATCTCGGGGCTCCCACTGTGGTAATGCTATGCTTTCCATAAAGCCAAAACTTACAGTTGTTGAGTGCTGTGCCTCATCCTTGAGGAATCTGCACTTGCTTTTTTGCTCATAACACCATGGTTGTCTTCATGAGCTGTAGGGGAATCTCTGCTCTGACACCTGGAGCACCTCCTCCCCCTCCTTCTTCACTGACCTGGGTGTCTGCAGAGTTGTTCCTCTCACATCATCTCACTCCTCTCTTCCTGGCTGCTGTTGCACAGTTTTTTTTCCTTCTTAAATATATTTTCACTGTCAGTGATGGGCTTAGCCTCGGCCAGCGGCAGATTTGTCTTGTAGCCAGCTGGCATTGGCTTTGTCTGATATGGGGGAAGCTTCTGGCAGCTTCTTACAGCAGCCACCCCTGTAGCCTTTCCCCTGCCCAAAACCTTCCTAGGTAAACCCAACACAATGATGGAAAGGAAGAAATTTTTTGGTTTTGCTTTTCCCATCCCTGCACAGAACTTGTAGGCTTATGCTAGCCCTTTGATAACCTTTTGAAATATTTTCTTACATGGAGAAATATGTGAGTACAACTTAAAATGTTACATTGGTTCCAGAGAAACATAAGGGATCCCTTTATGAATTGAGAAAGATAGGAAGTGAAGGGTTAAGACTTAATGGGCTCCTGTCAGGAAGAAGAATTTCAGTATTGGCAGTCCCTGAGTGATTTTATTCAGCAAGTTTAGCAGTGTTTCAGAGGAGGGAGGGAGTGAACAATTAAATCACTCACGTTTGCAGATCATACTGAGCTTTCTCAAGTAGTCTAACATTGGTCCAGTGGCAAGAAGTTCAGTTTTGTGAGATCCTTCCATGGGCAAAAGGGGGAGATGAGTTCCAGTACAGATTTATGTGTTTGTGACCAAAATATACGTGGTACTGATCTTGTAGTTACAGCTCAGAGCAGAGATCTTTGACGACTCTTCTGAAACCATTAACACAGTGTGAAGCTGCATCAAAATATTAGGTAGGCATCTTATGGAAGGATATTGCAAACAAGACAGGTGGTGCTACTTTGCTCCTAGGTAAAACCAGTGGACCTGCATTTTCAGTATTGTGCAGTTCCAGTTTCTACATCTGGAAGGAGTCCACAGTGGAGTTAAAAGAAGGGCCACTAGTGTGATCAAGGGAATGGAGCAACTGCTTTGTGAAGAGAGACTAAAAATGCTGGGACTTTTCATTTTGGAGAGAAGGCTGAGGTGGGAGAAAGGTCAAGGTTTACAGAATCTTGAAAGATGTGAGTCAAGTGGATGTAGAACTGGTATTTACCAAATTGTACAAATACTAGTTCAGGGGCCACTCCTCCTTCACTTCAGATTGACCAATTATATTAAGGTGGTATTTCACACAGCAGATAGCGAGCTTCTGAGATTTATTGCCATAGGAGGGAGACAGTACCAGCAGGTTCAAAAGGGACCAGGAAGATTAACTGACACCACGCCCATAAAAAGTAGTAAAAGAAGCAGGCATGGCTGTACCATGGATGGACTGTACAAACTGGCCAGGATCACCAGTGGTGCCAAACTTGCGTGTCTTCTTGCCAGTCGGTACAGCAACTCACCTTAGTGGGAAAAGACAATAAACTTTTCTGAATCTCTTTGGGAGACAAAGTATTTCAGGTGCTGGTATAAAAGTTTATAGAACTCCACTGCAACATTGGTATGTCAGTAGAATGCTTTTGCTTTGAAGGTGCTACCACCCCACAGGAAAAATCTAGTTTGTCCCTGGCAGATGCCTTTTGACTGCCAGGGCTCTGCTAGCTGTAAAGTGGTTGGGAAAAGTCTGTGGCTCTTTCTGTGGAGAAAAGATGTTTTTTAGGAAGTGGTATCACCTTCTGCTGGCTGCAACTTCAGGCTGTCGTAGCTGAAGGAAAGCTTTGCTAAGTGTCTTGCATATGTTTGGAAACACGGTGATGATAGAAATGTTGTTCTACAGAAGACTAATGAGCTGATGGCTTATATATAAGTACAGAAATGCAACTACAGGATTAGATTGACATCAAGGTGATTTCTTAATCTTCTGGTGTCAAAATAACGGAAAGAACATGATGATGTAGTAGTCACAAACTGTAGTAGGAATATTTTGTCTCACAGAGCTATTGCTCCCTCTCTAACCTTCTAAATTAAGTCTAAAAGCTGAATTTCTGTTTATGCTGTATATCATTGATTCGTATGTTGGTTTTGTCACATGTGCAGTGTTTTCTACTTTAGGAAACCACTTAATGTGCCCTTGGGAACAATGACTCTTTTGTATGTCTAGCTGGGAATAATGTCTGTGCTTGCTGTCCAGCACTGCCACTGAACACCTTATTTTGGGTTTGCGTGGCAAGGTTTTGGTAGCAGGGGGCTACAAGAGTGGCTTTCTGCGAGAAACTGCTAGAAGCTTCCTGTTTGTCCAGCACAGCCAATGCCAGCCAGCTCCAAGATGGACCCGCGGCTGGCCAAGGCCAAACCAATCAGCGATGGTGGTAGCGCCTCTGGTATAACGTAGTTAAGAAGGAAAAAAAAACAAACAACAAACCTAGCAGCAGCTTTTGCAACCACAGAGAGGAGTGAGAAGATGTGAGAAACTTTGCAGACACCAAGGTCAGTGAAGGAGGTGGGGAGGAGGTGCTCCAGGCACTGGACCAGAGATTCCCCTGCAGCCTGTGGTGAAGACCATGGTGAGGCAGGCTGTGCCCCTGCAGCCCATGGAGGACCCCATGCTGGAGCAGGTGGAGGCACCCAAAGAAGGCTGTGACCCCATGGGAAAACCCACTCTGGAGCAAGCTCCTGGCAGGACCTGTGGATCTGTGGAGAGAGGAGCCCACGCCGGAGCAGGTTTGCTGGCAAGACTTGTGACCCCATGGGGGACCCACGCTGGAGCAGTTTATGAAGAACTGCAGCCTGTAGGAAGGACTCATGTTGGAGAAGTTGGTGGAGGACTGTCTGCTGTGGTAGGGACCCCATGCTGGAGCAGGGGAAGAGTGTGAGGAGTCCTCCCCCTGAGGAGGAAGGAGCAGCAGAGACAGCGTGTGATGAACTGACCACAACCCCCATTCCCCATACCCCTGTGCTGCTGGAGTGGGAGGAGGGAGACTGTGTTGGGTTTGCGTGGCAAGGCTTTGGTAGCGGGGGCGGGGGCTACAGAGGTGGCTTCTGTGAGAAGCTGCTAGAAACTTCCCCTGTGTCTGACAGAGCCAATGCCAGCAGGCTCCAAAACGGACCCGCCGCTGGCCAAGGCCAAGCCAATCAGCGCCTCTGTGATAACATATTTAAGAAAAACAGTTAGAGAGAGAGCTTTTGCAGCCAGAGAGAGGAAGAAGAGGTAAGAACATCTGCAGACACCAAGGTCAGTGAAGAAGGAGGGGGAGGAGGTGCTCCAGGCGCCGGAGCAAGATTCCCCTGCAGCCCGTGGTGAAGACCATGGTGAAGCAGGCTGTCCCCCTGCAGCCCATGGAGGAAGGATGAGGGGGTGTAGCGATTCCACCTGCAGCCCGTGGAAGACCCCACGCCGGAGCAGGTGGAGGCAGCTGAAGAAGGCTGTGACCCTGTGGGAAGCCTGCGCTGGAGCAAGCTCCTGGCAGGACCTGTGGACCCATGGAGAGAGGAGCCCACGCCAGAGCAGGTTTGCTGACAGGACTTGTGACCCCATGGGGGACCCACGCTGGAGCAGTTTGCTCCTGAAGGTCTGCACCCCGTGGAAGAGACCCACACTGGAGCAGTTTGTGAAGGACTGTAGCCTGTGGCAGAGACTTATATTGTAGAAGTTCGTGAAGGACTGTCTCCCGTGAGAGGGACTCCATGCTGGAGCAGGGGAACGATGAGAGGAGTCCTCCCCCTGAGGATGAAGAAGTAGCAGAAACAACGTGTGATGAACTGACCATAACCCCCATTCCCCGTCCCCCTGTGCTGCTGAGTGGGGGTGGAGGTTGAAGCCAGGAGTGAAGTTGAGCTCGGGAAGATGGGAGGGGTGGAAGGAGGTGTTTTAAGAGTTGATTTTATTTCTCATTCCTGTACTCTGTTTTGCTGAGTAATAAATTAGATTAACTTCCTAAGTTCGGTCTGTTTTGCTCGTGATGATAATTAGTGAATGATCTCTCCCTGTCCTTATCTTGACCCATAAGCTTTTTGTTGTACTTTTTCTCCCTTAATGAAGGAGGGGAGTGATGGAATGGCTCTGGTGGGCACCTGGCCCCCAGCCAGGGTCAACCCAGCACAGAGAGAAAATGGGGAGTGAAGTTGAGCCGAAGAAGAAGGGAGGGGGTGGGAGGAAGGTATTTTAAGATTTGGTTCTATTTCTTATTGCTCTAATCTCTTTGCTCGGTAATAAATGAGATTCATTTTTTTTCTAAGGTGAGTCTCTTTTGCCCATGATGGTAATTGGTGAGTGATCTCTCCCTGCCCTTATCACGACCCACCAGCCTTTCATTGTATTTTCTCTCCGCTGCTCAGCTGGGGAGGGCAGTGACAAAGCAGCTTTGGTGGGCACCTGGTATGCAGTCAGGGCCTGCTCAGCAAACACCTTTATAGTCAAAACTGTCCAGTCAGTTAACATAGTTGCAAGAGAGTAATGTGAGAGTAAGAAAACTGGAAAAAATTAAGAATGACGTGAAAATGTTTTGTTTAGGAGGTGGATGCCACTGTTTCCACAGAGAGAAGGTGGGTGCGCCAATAAACTTTTCTCTCCTGTACCCGTTACGTTGACTACCGCTTCCTGCAAATCTTTAGACTGAGGAGTGATGTAGGACAGTGCTGGTCGGGCTGAGAGGTGGATGGGCCCTTAGAAAGGAGGCCCTCTGGTTAAGAGCTGCCTTTTCTCAAAAGCCAGTTGGAAAGGAGCACGGTGACTTACCACAGGACACATGGAGGGTGGCAGCCAGTTTGGTCAGGAGCACGTGCGCAATTGTCCTCAGAGTGAAAGTGTGTTATTGTGGGAGGGGAATCTAGTATCTGGTGGCTCATGCACTGCTAGGCACTGCTTGACTCGCTCCTTGCTTTTCTCTCCCCGCAGCTGGTCCTCACGCGTGTTTTCGGGGAGCCTAAACCGGCTTCAGTCCGGCGCAGAGCCCCCTTTGCGGATCCAGGCTCTTACCAGCATAGCTACGTCACGGCTGGGGCGGGCTGCTGCGCGGCGAGGGACGCACAAGGATGCCGCAACCTGGAGCAGCCAGCCAGGCCGAGGCCTGTGCCCAGCTGAGCGAGAGCTGGGGCTCGTTAACTCCTACTTCATTCGGTTTTGCGTCTCCGGGGGAGCTACGCAGGCATGCATGCTCTTCGGGTACGCTCGAGAGGCGGCATCTCTGCGTCATTGCCGCCATGCGGCAACCCCAGCGTGCCATTGCATACAGGCTGGGACTAGCGCCATTCCACAGCGTTTCCTTCCTCTCCCTCCTCGTGACGGCCAACGCGTGGATACGCAGTACTGTGCACGGCCGCCGATCGTAACGTGTGTCCGGGGCGGGGGGTACCTTGCGCTGGGGAGCGGGGGGGCTCCGGCGTTACCGGCCACCTCGCCCCTGCACAAGTTACCGGAGATTCAGCGGCCGCCGCAGGCCCCGCCCGCGATCACGTCACCGCCCCGACCCGCGCCTGCCGCTGCCCGTCTTCTCGCGATAGTCGCTGCCCGCCGGGCCGCTTCCCTCCGCCCCGCGTCGGAAGTGAAGGTGGGAGCGTGCGCGCCGGGGGTGACCGTTGGCGGCGGCCGTTGCGGGATGTCCGCCACGTGCGCTGTGTCCCGTAAAGCGCAGCCGCCGCTGCCGCCGCGTCCCCCGGGCGAGAGGGATCCGCCGGCCAAGGCGATGCGCAGGGGGCTGCGGCAGGGACACGAGGAGGAGCGGGAGCAGCTGCCGTGGCCGGGAGAGAGCGCGGGCGGTGGGGGCGGCGGGCCAGAGGTGGAGCAGGGGGCGTCGCTGAGCGACGAGCGGCGGAGGCGGCAGCCGCAAGAGCCCCGGACGGTGGCGGCGGCCAGGGTGGAGGAGGAGGCGGAGGAGGAGCGGCTGGAGCGAGAGCATTTCCGGCGGATCATCAACGCGTTCCGATACTACGGGTAATCGAGACCTGCCGCCTTGCGTCTGGGGGCCCCGCGGGGCTCCCGTCCCTTCCGCCGCGCCCTGCTCTCTCCGACCCGACTGCGCAGGGATCGGTCGGGGGCTCGCCGTCCGTGCGGGCGGCCGCGGGGCGCCCCGGGCTCGCAGAGCTGTTTGCTGCTCCGTGCCTGTCGCCTGGGCCGCCTCCCTCGGTCGGCGCTCCCTGGGGCGCGCCGCGCCTGCCGTGGGGCGCAGAACCCCGTCAGGAAAGGACGTCTGCTCCCGCTTCCCTTCTGGGTACGCACGAAGCCGGCTCGATGTCTTTGCCAGCTAGGAAGCACGACAGAAAAAAAACCCAAACCATCTCGAAGTACGGCGCACCTGAAAAGGGTCTTTTTAAAAGAAAAAATGCTTTAAGACACCGTAAAGTACTCAAAACGATAGTAGCTCCTGCTGGCAAAGAAATGCAAACGGTGCTTTGATTATTGGGGAAGACGTGTTAATTTAAGCAAGAGATAAGACCTGCTGATAGGGCTAATGGATGCCACTTTGTTATAACTTCAGTTTTCTAGACATTTGTTGAGTCACAGAAGGGCTTGATGGCCCCATGGAAATGAGATAAAGGGTGAGGGAGACCCTACTTTGTATCTGAAGCCATTGAATGGAAGAGGAGACAAAAGTTACTCAAAGTGTCCGGGAGGGAGGGAGGGACACTGGCTAAGAAGGTCCAGTCCTCTACAGTAATTAGGTAAACTAACTTCTGTTACTCCAGGTTTGGGAAGGAGATTTGCCATGTAGCTATACTACGTATTTGCATACATCGGTTGACAGACTCTTGTCGTGTGAATCATTATTATGTGCTGGACCCTTTTTGTCGATGTAATACAAGCATAATTTTTACATGACAGGTTCTTGCATGGTGTGGGTGGTGTTTAGAGCATTTCTTCTGTTTACTGTTTGGTGGTTGGCAGGTTTTTTCCCAGCACTAGTATATGAGCAGGAGTTTGGTCTAGATGACACTTGGATGTATCTTCAGAAGACTTAGTTATTATTATGGGCGCAACAGCCAACTGTAATTTACTTGTATCGGTGATGTAATTGTATCCTCAGGCCTAGGAGGCTGGAAACATCTTTCTCGATCTCATGCTCAAGTGTGACTCCCGGTTGCTTTTGAATACCTAAGTTTCAGTAAACATAAAACAAAAGGATATCACTCAAAATTCCAGTACAGAAATTGAATTAAGTTACCTCTGCTTCAAAGAAATAACTTCGAAGTTAAGTGAAATTAAATTCTTTTTAACTACCAAGAAATGTAATTGGAAACATCTGTATGAGTAAGGCAATAACACACTTTCAGATGTTTCTAAAGTCCTTGTCTTCTGGAGACGTAAGGTCTTAACTTCATTCTTCGTGTGTAGTTCTGATTTCATTGGATTACTCATGCTGCTAGAAGGTTGCACTGCAACATGAAAGGGTAGAGTATTATGGTTCAGAGAATTTTTCTTACAAAACTCAAGAAGATGATACTAAGCCAAGCTGATGTGCTATATATAGAAGATCAGTTTATTTGTCTTAGTGTTCTTTCTCTGTTTTTTGTTCTTAAATGAAATTTTAATGCAGTGCAGCTGTTGCAGTGAACATGCCCTCCTCAGTAGCACGTATGTAATGTTGGAGATACTAACTAGTCAAATTTACAGGCTGAGGTATTTTGCAACTGAAACTACGGCAATTGCACCTTACTCTCTCTGATGGCTAGTTTTCAACTCTGTGCTTCTGTATGCTGACACGAGAGTTTGAGAAATTGCAGTATGACTTGACGTGATAAAATGATTCACTGCTGCCAAAAGAGGCAGTATCCCTTGTTCTGGCTTTACGACCTCTCTCTCCCTAGAGTCCTTATGACTGCTCAGCCAGTTTGACTTACTAAACTGACAGAAATCAAATCTAGCAAAATCTATACGGGTTTCTTAAGGGTGAGCAAGTTAAACAAGCTTTGTGGCAGGCCTGGCAAGTGCTAAAACAAGGTGGAGGGCAGAAGAGGGGAAGAAAGAGGAAAGAAAAAAGACCTCCTTCCCTTGGCAGTAGATTCACCTTTTTAATGGAACTTTTATTTTGGGGAAGTGGAAGAGTTATTTTTAGCTTGGATCAGTTACATGATCAAATTCATAGTACTCATCGTGGAGGGGAATATGCTGTTAAAAGAAGGTAGCTTAATATCTTACTGTGGCTACCAGAACTCTGGTATGGCCCGGCTCTGACATTTACAGTTTTTGAGGATCCCTGTTCCCACTCCAGATCTCATTATTTCTGTATGAAATACATAATTCAGGTATTCATTAATTTTAAATTGGATTTGTGAAACAATCTGGCTGGTTTTAATGGGTTTGGGGGCTGGTTGTTCATTGTTTTGTAGATGCATGTATTAAGGTAGTGCTCACCTGTGCTGGAAAAAAGTGGCTGATGATGAAACTGCAAGAAGAAAACAATGGTCCTCTTAAAAAGAGTGGTAATGTAGAACTAGAGTTTTAAACAAACATTTTTGCCTGAAAAGTTCTTGAAAACTTGTTCTCTAGTAAAGAATTACAAAGTCTAATCACTTTTTGTGTCTAAAGAAATTAATAATTGTAACTGGAGTAGCTTTGAGTGAATTATTTATATTTAGTGTTTGCATTGCTTCTAAATATCTAAAGACCTTAAACTTTTTGCTTTTTTAGAACGAATATGCATGAACGAGTCAACAGAACAGAGAGGCAGTTTAAATCTCTCCCAGCTAACCAACAGAGTCTTCTTCCTCAATTCCTTCCTCACCTTGACAAGATTCGGAAGTGCATTGATCATAATCAAGAGATACTACAGACCATAGTGAATGACTGCGTTCATATGTTTGAAAATAAAGAATATGGAGAAGACGTACGTTAAAATGGACTTTTTCATACTCCAAAGTTAAATTCTGTACGCTTTGGGATTTTCTACATTTGTTTTTCACACCTTTGGGCCTCCAGCTTTCTTTCCTTTTGCCTTCTGGATTTTTTTGCTTTCTTACTTCCCGTTTGCTTATATTTTCTCACTCTCATCTTTCACATCTTGTAGAGCTGATGTTTAGTAATTGGTTGTTATTCCTTATAATTACACTTATGAAAACCAATTGTGAATTTGGCAAATGACAGTAATGACTTACTGTTTAAAAAAAAAAAAAAAAAGGCAGTTTTCCACTCCAGAGTTCTACCTCTACCCTGGTTGTGTTTTAAAGTTATTTTTTCAGTTAACTCTGTAAAGTATAGATGGTGTGGTCTGTCTTACTGTAGGTTATTATATGTTATGGCATTCTAAAGCAGTTACAATTTTAGATAGGCAAAGTATTTTTAATGTTCTTATCTGTAAAAACTTTTTCACTACTTACCTGCTTTTTCAGTGTGGCATCTCTATCAAAAAAAAATGCACTCAGACTGGCAGAGATCGAAACTGAAGTCCTTGTTTGGTATCTGCAGGCAAGGTACAGTAATGGGCAGCTCTAATGTGAGCTTCTCAGTACCTAAAGGGATCATCTTCTCAGGGTAAGCAGTTCAGCCTCTGCACTAGCTAAGCCCTGGTCTGTTACTGAATAAGGACAACCAAGTGTGCTGTTATGCCATACTATGTTTTAATTTTTTGGTGTGGAACCTGGTCTCTTGGGTGCCAAACTGAGACCAGCAAACCAAATTTGTTTAGGGTTCTAGGTGGATTTGAGCGCTGGTCCCAGGAGTGAAAGGCGAAGGCTTTGTCAGCTAAAACTCCCAACTGCCCTTTTAGCATGGCTTTTGTCTGTTTATAATTTAGTTGGTTTTTTTTCCAAGACTGAATATACTTGGTACATTTTCCACTAACTCTTTTTTTTCTTTTCCTGCCACTTTAATCAGGGAAGAGGGAACATTACACCAGCTTCAACATTTGACATGGATAAATTAAAATCCACTTTGAAACAATTTGTGAGAGACTGGAGCGAAGAGGGGAAGCCTGAGAGAGATGCCTGCTACCAGCCAATCATTAATGAAATTGTAAAGAACTTTCCAAAAGAAAGATGGTAATAGTGTTTTAAGACTTATTTTTATGTGGGCATACACTGTTGCACGAATCTAACAGTTTTTATGGAGTAATGAAAAGCTTGGATTTAAAAATATCGAAATTATTGTGAATGCAGTGGAATTTATTTTTAATCGATAAAGTTTTTGTTTCTAATACAAGGTGTTGGAAAAGAGCATAATCGTAAACTTCACAAAGGAATACCAGGTAAACCAGATTTTTTTGTTTTTCCCTGCAGCTTGATGTAACAGGAGATCTGTTAACTTTTCGAGTAAGAGACCTCAGGAGGTTGTGAAGTTAACTCAGTTGTGCTCAGTGAGGCAAAGTTTGCAGGTTAGCAGATTCTCAGAGTGCCTGTGCTGCAGGCGAAGGGAAGGGACCCTTCTGACAGCAACAAGCATGAGTATTGCCCTTCATGGAAGAAGGAGGAAAGAAGACTCTTAACCTTCAGCGTGGTTTTATTCCACTAAGAATTTACCCTGCAAGTACTTAATTCTAGTCTTTGTTTCAGACAGGTATTACAAGGCAAGTCTTAAAGAAGCTTTTCTGCATGTGTGAGGGTAGCTTTGTTACTGCGTTTGCTTGTTAACACCACCAAAATAGTAATTGGTGTGGGGCTTTTTTGGTAACTTTAAGTAGATGTATACTGGTAGGATCTCAGAAGATACTACTGCTGTAAGAATTCCGTGTATAATGGTTCTGCCATTTAGTCAGCCCAATCATCATAAAGTACATTTCAGTTCAAACTTAACACTCTTATAATGGGAAAATTCGTGAACTTTGTACTCGTAAATGTAACAGGTCAGAACTTAGGTTTGATATAGCTGGGTGTTACTGTGGGTTGTCGTCTTTCTCAGTAATTGCTAATAAAGCACTTGTACCAATTGGAAAATACCTTCCACTAGCCATCTTTTAATTTTCATTAGTAAAGAGCGTTAGTGTGGCAGAACATGGAGTGGATGTGGTTGGTTGGTTTCTCTTTTGCCTTGGGCTAACTTATCTCAAGGTGGATGCACCACTAAAACCGTTTTATCCGAAGGTGAACTTTCAGCCGTGTTTTTAGTGCTAATAGTCCCATACATAAGATAAAAATTAATTAAATGTTGCAGGTTACCTCATGTATCTCTGCTATTCAGATCTGTCGGAAAAGTCATAATTTTGAATGTAATAATTCTAATCTTAAAAGTTGCGGTTCACCTTTTTCTCTGCTAGCTTTTAAAGCATTTTGGTTATGAGAGAGGTAACGTCAAATCTTAAGAGATACGTGACTGAAGTTGGAAAGTCTTGACTTGTACATTTATCATCAACGAACTCTATTTCAAAACCTCCACTTGCTACTTAGGAAGCAACGTGTGGTAACAGATTAATCAGAAGTTGAGAGCTTTGTGCTGCTTTACCAGGAATTCTGGTTGTTGTCAAACACAACGAATGTGACGGTGCTTCTGTCCCTGTTGTAATGGCTCTGAAGTACCAGTTAGGTTTTTCTGTCTCTACAGACACCTTAAACCATTTCTGTATAGATCAAACATCTCTACAAGTCTGAGTTTGTCAAATGAAACAATTTTTTTAATTTATAAAATGTATATTACATACATACCTACCTATTTAAATGGTTAATTTTCATGACATTATGGAGCTGTCATCAGCTTGCTCTTTTTCCTAGTGACCAGAGGTTCTCTCTCCTACTTAGGTGTGCTTACCTCTTTGAGGCAAGAAGCAGAGTTGTTCAGAAGGGCGGGTTCTCTTTGGGTATTATCAGGCTTGAATGGCAGTGGTCCCTCACCCTTGTGCCAGAAGTAACTTCCCTGGCAGGGCAGGCTGGCTGGTCAGTCTGGTTCCTTTTTTACAGTTTTGCAGAGGAACAATTGTTTCAGTTTGAAGGGATGGAGAGGGCTTGAAGTGACTGTAGTGAAGTTATTCTGGCTGTTGTGTATAGTGGGTGCAAAGTCCGTTTCCTCTGGGAAGGACTGGCTGTGGGTGCTAATGTGGGAAAACAGCCTCTAGATGGAACCTCAGAGTGTAGCTTTGCATGTCTAAATTTAGAGTTCCCTTTTGTAGCACAGAGTGCTGATGTCTCCTGAGATGATGAAAGTGCTAGAAAAAAAGTGTATTGTTGGCACTGGGTGATGAAAACAGCTTTGTCTAGATCTATTTTGCATTGAAAAAGATGGAGAAATAAATGTTTTAAATTTTAAACTGTCAGTACAAGTCACTTTCTACTTTTTACACATTTACTTTTTAATGGCTTCAGTAGAATTGTACATTCAATTCCTAGTTAACATTTTTAACATTGATTCCATGCATTGGAATCTTGTGGAAAAGGACTTTAAATTTTTTAAAGTATTAAAGTATGTTTTGGTGCATGTGCACACACAGTGTTTTGTTCCTGTTCTTTGCAAGATTGGTCTGTATTGGTTTAGTTGGTATGCAAAGAACAGGAAAAAAGTGCTTTATATGCTTGTTCTTCTGGGAAGCAGAAGAGATACAAGCAATGGTTGAAAGCAGCTGTAAATTAGAACAGTCTTGTGAGTAGGTGCTACTGTTATCTTGTGTTTCAGTCCGGTCTTCTGACAAGACTGTTGTCTAAAAATAAAACGGCAAAAGCTGTTTCTGTCTCCCATTCCTATTCAGAGATAATGCCTTCTTTCTGCTTAGCACCTTAACACAGAACCTGTTAGTAGGATCAACAAAGCAGTTTTATGAGAAAAGGTCTTCTGAAAAACTGACAGATTTTCTGCATTATTAATTTTGGAATTTAATTGTGTTTCAGCTTACCAGGTCTCTCTAATATTGTCCACCTTTTGATGGAAGCCATTTAAATGTATTGGATTTCTTGGCTCTGAATGAACCATGATCACTGCTTTCTGTAGAAAAAAGTAGTAAAACATAGATACATTTTTATTTCTTGAGGGAATGTGTTCATTAAAGCATTTTTGTGGGGAAACATTAAGTTGAAAATCTAAATAAGCATACAGGTACTTTATTTTTCTAATTCTTTTGTTGTCTTGATTTTCTTTCACTTCTACTGTTAGCCTTTCTACTTGTGTGAAAGGATGTAAAGATCATCAACTGCTTGTCCAAAAGGAACTAAAGAAATAGTTATAGTTAACCTTTTAGCTAATTATCGTCCTATGGCCAAGAACAGTAAACCTGGATATTTTCTCCAGTTTTCTTTTATTCATTAACATGGCCTCTGGAATCACCTATAACTTGAAATTTAAATCTGTCACACTGTCTAGCAATTGATTGCATTGTCCAAGATACTGGCAGGACAGCCCAAAAGAAGTCACCAGCACTCAGTTTCCATTTTATTTGGAGAACATAGCTTCTTAATCCTAAGCACAAGTTTGGCTACACTTCTTGCATGTGTTATTGCAGTCTACTGAAGGCTTTGCAGGTCTTTACATGGAAGTATATAAACCTCCGCTGCTAAATTTGGAGAACTGATCTTCAAATGATTGTGCTTTTTAACTATCTTCATTCTTTTACTTGAAAAATCGTTGTCTTAAAAAAGAAATCTCTGAAAATGATTACAGTAAAAAAAAATGAAAAAATCCTATATGGAGAATTGGATCTGTTCACTATCTCAATTTACAAGCATTACAGAGGTAAGACATCAGGAGAGGAGTCCCACAGTGTGATTTTATGCTGATACTTCCGCTGATCATCTGTGTATGGGCTGTATATTTCTTACCACTTCTTATCATTAGAGAACATTGAATTGCAGTGTTGAATTTATGAAAATTAAGTTTGTGTTTGTTCACACACACTGATTTTTCTTATGCTGAACTTCAGTTTAACCCTTCAGCCCTTTTTTTTTTTTGTTAAAGCACAATAGGCATAAAAAGCCTCTATCATATATAATTTTTCCATTTAAAAAAGTACACCAAGTTAAAATCTCATTAATGGCATTAAACTTCTAAAAGCTGAAAATAGATCACACTGCAAACTGCAGTACAGTACTGGCATGACAGATCTTAGTTGTTTCTGATATTTCTCCACCACCTTTTTGACACTGCTCCAGGTTCAGTAGTTGAGGCAATCAGTACCATGCAGCCCTCTTCCCCACTCTTTGGCCCAGCCTCCTCTGCCCACACCTGTCAGGTTAATAGGCAAGTGTTTCTCCCCTGTTGCCCCACAGGTTTTTAATGGGTACTTGTTGGATACCCATTTATGTTCCTAAGGCTAGTTTCACTGTGGATAACCTTGGGTTAACAGTTACCATAGTTTGGGTTACTTTTTTAATTGTCTTTGCTACTGCTGCAAATGCATATCCACCAAAGGAAAGCATGTTTTCCTAGCTAGCTTCCTAAATTACCTTATGACCTTTTAGCCATTAAAAAGGCAGTTTCTATGCAATTAATTTTTTTTAGCTGTTGTAATGATTTAAAAATTAGCCTGATATAGTGCATTGGAGTTTATAATACCGCTGGTTTTGCATCTTAATTTTTTTGAAATTCATAAACAGTTTGTCGCTAACAATTCTTTTTAAGTCTTGACAAGCAAAAGGTGTTCAGGCATGGGTTTGGGTTTTTTTTTTGATAACAGGACACTAAACAGTCACTTCTCGTTTTGCAGTAAGTTTGCCACATACCTAATTTCTCTGATTATAGAATAAAAAAAAATACTCTTGAACCATTTTGGAAGGCTAGAGTCAATGTTAGTGGACTCAGATTTGATTATATTTTGTTCTGTTAGCTGTGGTCTGCATGCTGAAATAAAATTGGTGGCCAGCACCAGTTCCTGGCCGGCAACTGATAGGAAGAGTATAGATGGAAATTAAATTGCTGCCCAGTTTCCAGGTGCAAAGGAAAGTGCAGTTAAGATCAACTATTTTCTAAAAGAGAATTGGGAAAATTAGTTCAGGGATACAAAAGATTTATATTGTGAATAAAAAGGTACAAGACAATTACAAGTAATTTAAAATCAGCTTGCCTGTTAGTGGCTTTCTCTTGTTTTAGGATGAATAAAGTGCAGATTTCAAAACATGATTACAGCTGCATAGCTTGTTTTTATTTGGTTGTTTTAAAAAAAAGGTGTCTTTTCTAATCCATGTATGATAATCGTGGAAGTGGTATAAGGCTTTTCAGCCCACTTGTAGAAGTGTCCACACGGGGGTGCAAAAATCCGTGTAGAGCTACACTAAATATTTCATAAAATTAAATTGTAAGGAAATGAAGAAATAGGTTAGAAATACATTGGAACAACAGTGAATAGACATACCTCTATGAATAGAAAAAGCTCTAAGATTGAGGGTTTTCTGGCTTCTCCCAGAAAGTGGATTTTCTTCTTCCTCTTCCTCCTTCTGGCTCCATATTTTCAAAACATTCATCTTCATCAAGTAGTTTTCCCCTCAGATAATCTTTCTTTTCTCAGTAGGACTTCCTGGCTAGCTTTCTTCTGGCTTTCCTTGTAGAAGAGAGGTAAGGAGAACTATTACTTCACAGAAGTGCTCTTAAGTAATAGCAAAATCTTGATTTCCTGCTTCTTTTTAATCAGAAAACAAAGAATCTGAAGGTGTAATGGAGTGGAATTGAAAATCAGGAGTGAGAAGAACTTTTGAGTTTTCCATTTGGGAGGCTTCACTAATTACAAATGAAAAGGCACTGTTAAAACTGCTTTGTTGGTTTGTGTGGCCTTTAGAAAAGAATAATGCTTTCTTTTGTGTGTGGTAATGGTCTTCAGAAATGCACTACTTTTCAGAGTTTACGTAACTTCCTCACTCATCTTCATGCTTATGCATACTAACTCTTTTGAATCCATTTTGGCATCCTGAATTTTTATGTAGTCAAAGGCTTTGCATTTTGCTTTCTTTCATCATATGTTTCGAAGTGCTGATTGTGGCTTCCTTCATTTACTTGCATATAAATTAATACACGTTTTGTCTTTGAAGGTGACATGGAAAAGGGAGGGTAGTCTGAGTGTTCACACTTGGTTTTTTCCTATATGAAACTATGAAGATTTTTCCACGATTGGAAAATGAAAAGTTACTTCTTTTTAGGTGAATTATCTTTTCAGTTTGGCATGGGAGTGTTTTTTGGTTTATGAGTGAAGGTTTGATCACATTGTGGTAGAAGTCTAATGGTTAGAAGATGTATATATTGTCTTTTCTACCTGAAAAGGGAGAAAATTTTTAGATTCTTAGTTCTATATCTTAGCTGATGAACTTGGAAGATGGGGGAGGTTTTTCTAGGTATCTCGGTAAACACACACTGCTGGATGTCTTCAACTTGATACTTAGTTAAGGGAAGTGAAGGGTTAGAGAGCTGGAATGTACTTTAATTTAGGAAATCTTATGTCACTTAATGTGGTTGAGTGAAATTGGTGAACAGCATATGTAAAACCCACAGTTGCTGAAAAGGTAACTACTTTAAGGTTTTTGCAGTCTGAATTGCACATCAGCTTATGAAAGTTTTATTTTGTGTTTCTGATATTACAATACTTGTTTATTTTTCATGTGATGTCATAAGATTTATAGAATATTTACTAGTTCTCAGTGGGCCTCATAGAAGAATACATGGTGATATATGATGATGTTCATTCTTCAATTCACTTAAGAGATTTTTAGTTTGATAATTGTAAAAGTTTTCAGGAAAAAATTTGTTTTGTAATTATGCTCTATATTCTGAATGAGGGTTGTATATGTTCTTTTGAGTAATTTCTGTGAATTATTTTGACTATACAGTTAACCAGTCTGATCAGAACTGGCTCAGTTTGCATTTAAAAAGTAAAGTCATACAGGAAGTACATTATATTATCTAAGTATATGGGGAAAAATGTTTGACTGGCCCTCTGTAAGTTTTGTTAAGAGGTATCAGATAAAGACTTAACTATTATTTTTGTTCTGTTGCAGGGATTTCTCCAAAGTTAATATCCTGGTACCTGGTGCTGGGCTAGGTAGATTGGCGTGGGAAATAGCTATGCTCGGTTATGCTTGCCAAGGAAATGAATGGAGCCTCTTTATGCTCTTTTCTTCTAACTTTGTACTCAACAGGTACATAGCTTATGTTTTACTTGCTGATTGAAACCTAGGGAGGCAAAACTATACATGAGAAAAACTTGAATAAATAAAACTCGCAAGAATAGATTTGTAAGTCCTAACACAGGACACACATAACCACTTTTTAGCATGTTTTAATGAAAAAAAAAAAATTAGTGGGATAAATGGAGGAGGGAAGCATTGTATCTAGAGTCATTAAAATTATAACAGGAAGCATGGCTTTTAAGTTGAGACTTAAAATCTCTGGCTTGTACCACAGACTTGCATAATCTTGAATAGGTTTTATGATTTATTTCATATCTATTTTTGCAAAATGCACACCTATCTCACTGGTGTCAAATATGGGCTAGTTAATATGTGCATGGTACTTAGTGGTGATGTTTGGTAACAGAGGTAACCTATTAAGGCGTTACATTCCATACTAAAATTTTAGGCAGCATTTCGAGATGAAAAACAACCACTGAAGCACACTGAACCACTTCTTAAGCAAGTGGCTAAAATAATATAGTTAATAGAAGATAATGCTGGATGAAGATGATCAGAGGGCTGGAGCACCTCTCCTATGAAGATAGGCTGAGAGAGTTGGGGTTGTTCAGCCTGGAGAAAAGGCGGCTCTGGGGAGATCTAATTGTGGCCTTCCAGTACCTGAAGGGGCCTACAGGAAAGATGGTGAGGGACTGTTTATCAGGGAGTGTAGTGACAGGACAAGGGGTAATGGGTTTAAGCTGAAGGAGGGTCGATTTAGATTAGATGTTAGAAAGAAATTCTTTATTGTGAGGGTGGTGAGGCACTGGAACAGGTTGCCCAGAGAAGCTGTGGATGCCCCATCCCTGGAAGTGTTCAAGGCCAGGTTGGATGGGGCTTTGGGCAACGTGGTCTAGTGGAGGGTGTCCTTGCCCATGGCAGAGGGGATTGGAACTAGATGATCTTCGAGATCCTTTCCAACCCAAACCGTTCTACAATTAGAACTGGGGTACTAAATTTCAGTGTAGTAAATTTCACTTTATAGGTTTAACTTAGAGTGACATTTCTGGTTTTGGTATTCTGTCACTTGCATTGGAAATTACTTGCTTCATAATGAACTTGTTAGGAAAGGAGGCAGAAAATGCAACTGCTTTTTTAAGAAAGAGGGTGGGAAGACTATGAGTCAGCAAGTATGAAAGAGGTTGGGGGGTGTGTGTTTTGTTTTTTGGGGAGTTGGTACCAAGTTTCGAGAGACAGAATTTGGCAGTTCATTCTTCAATCTGAAATAATACGCCTTTGCTGAAAACACCTGAACTATTGGCTTGTATTCTATATTATCGTGATGTTTTGGAGCCCTGTCTGTAGACATTGTCCACAGCAGACTGTGATGATCTTAAATCTGTAATAGCTTACTCTCCAAAATCAACAAGGGGAAAACACTGATTATTGTGGCTGCTGCATGCCTGCTTAAAACCGTAGTGATAAATGTGATGAAAATAAATGTTTGCTAGAGGTTTATTTGTTATTTTTCTTACATTACTCTTAAATGACTATCATCTTGTGGTGAAATTGCATATTACAGTTGAGCTGATCTAATGCCTTGCAGCTACTGAAAGGAGGTCACATTCTTCTCATCCTTAGCTGCATCCAGCAGCCCTGCTGGCTCTTAGGCTCTTTTGAACTTCCGAAATTATTCAAAGCAGCATAAAAGTATTCATTCCCCATCTTTAGGAGTACTGATCAGCCATCACAGTGGTTCAAATCTGAAGGTTAACTTCACCCCTAACTACGTCTTACATGTTTTTTGCTTTTCTTAAATGAGTCTTTGACATATATGTGGAATTCTTCTGAAGATCCATGCTTAGCTTATGATAGTAATCGTTCTCAGCATCTAATGCTCATGTAGTTTTTCCTATGTAAGATATTTAGCAAAGAAGTGTATATGCATTAGACTTGCTAGCAGTACTAGATTTTAGACAGCAAAATTGAGTGTAGTTCATACGCTGTAGTCTTCATTTTTGCTGAGCAAGTTATCAGTTAAGTTTCCTTGTTAGCATGGAAGACAATACATTTTGCCTTCCTTGAATTAGAAGAAGCAATGATCAATATAAGCTGAACATAGCGGTTAAAGAAGAGTGGTATGAAAGAAGGGTTTTGCAAATTAGTTTTTAACTACAGTCTTAATTTAATTAATTTTTGTTTTCAGTTGATAAAAGCATGAGAATTTTGCTAACGTGCTTACAGTTTAGATATACCTTCTTTCTCTGACCATGGTTTATTTTTAGAAAGACAAAGTACTGTCTTGAGTGTCAAGCCAACTACTACGGTGGGCTCCTAGATGTGGTACAGTGACTTAAGTCTGCTGTGTACAAAGTGATATCTGCTGATTTTTATGCATGTAAAAAAACTTAATTCTCTTAAATTGTGAACTTTGTTACTGTGGGTAAAGTTGCATAGCATGGTATGTAGAGAGTGTGTCAAGGTGTAACTATGGTCACTATAAATATTTGAAATTAGAGTGCATTATTGTGTTGAGGAAGCTCTAATTTGAAAATAAAGTGACCCTGGAGTAGCTAAGCTGCAATGGCTCCGAGGCTGCTGTAGTCCTTGTATGGGAAATTGTGCTTTTTCTTGTATGGGTAAGGTTCTTACTGCTGATGTATTTTTTTTCTACTGGTTAGATGAGTTCTGGGTATAATGACAGATGGCAGAGCTGATCATTGGTCATGTACAGGCATGCTTAATTTCTTATATATTTTGGAAGAGCAAAAACTGTGAAAAGCATAATCAATGCTCCTGCCTCTGGAAAGCATACCGAAGTTTTCAGGCAGTCTAGAGCCATAGGACACCTGTTACTTCCCTTTGGCATCTGACAGGAGGGGAAACAACACTAGGGTGGTACCTGTGGAGGCGGTGGGAGCAGCTGCTTTCTGACGTGCTGTTCTCTGCAGCTGGAGATTCAGAGCACAGGGTCAGTAGCCTCAGTCCAACAGCCCTTCAGTAGCAGTAGGCCCACTTACAAATATTTGAGAAAGTTCAGTTGAAGTAATATAAAATCACTTTGTACTTAAGTCAGAGTAGGGTTAGTTTAAAAAAGTTTTAATTAATACAAGTAGAATTCATGCTAATATTTGGCTAATCTTTCTGGAAAGAATGTAATTTTAGATAAATCTTGACATGTTGAGAAGGCTACTTAATTGTATTTGTTGCATGTCCACAAATGCTTTAGGAGGAAAAGAGTTAAGAATTTTAGCTTTAAATCAGTGGTCAGAACTAAGATTTGACCTGCCTCTCTTTTCCAGAACTGTCTTTTCAACTGAATGTTGAACAGTAAATGCTTTGCCCCTATGGAAACATTGGAATGCATCACACTTGGTTAAAGATGTTAGATTTTTATAACATAACTTACATCATACGTCTTTTGTTGGAAAGATGGAATTGTAAAGGACTGCAATACTTAGTTTTGAAGTATAAACTACTGAAGCTGGAAAGGGATGTGTTCAAGGTTGAATATGGAGAGGGATTGGTCTTTTACATTAAATTGGGAATTCGTTTTGGAACTGTGTGAAAGTCTACATGAATAGACTTTATGCTGGGGGGGAAGCAACCAGGGAGGTGTGTGTTCCCATATAGCTCAGAAAAAGCTTCTTTCTAATCTACTCAAATTTCTTATTTTCTTTACCTTGCTTTTGGGGAAATTTTCATTGTTAAAGAAAGTTGTTCTGAGAATAATACAAATTGACTGGGAACGTATGGCGGATGCTAGAATGGTTAACATAAAACTTCTGTTGGCCAACATGGGGGAGTTTTGGTGGTGTTTTTTGATGTGGTGGGTTTTGTGGGGGTTTTGTTTGTTTGGTTTTCTTTGTTTTGTTTTGTTTTTTAACCAAAATAGAAATACCTTTCTTGAAAAAAACGATGCCCACGTTATCAGGGCTTTTTCCCTGGTTGTTTTTGGCGTTGGTTTTTTTTTGACTGCATGTATTTCATATTTATTTATTCATTATATATGGAGATAGTTGATGAGCACAGTATACTGCTGCTCAAATACAGGTTGCTTTTATATTGTTTTTTACCAGTAAAATGAAATATAAATATGACATTAAGAAGGTAGAAAAAAATACTATTTCAAAGACTTTACCACAGCTGGTTTCTATCCACCAGCCAAAAGAGTACACTTTCTATAACCTGGTAAATTGCTTGTAGTTTATGAAGGGTTTGATGATACATGTTTTATGGGACAGATGTGTCCTCTGAAAGAACATGGCTTCATTTTTTAATTACCAACTGATTTTACATGGCTGTGGGAAAAGCTGTTTTTTATACTTTAATGCTATATTTTATCAGCTCTTAAAATAAGAGTCAACCCACAAATTGTATTTTACAAAGATATGTTTACTTAGCATAATTGCAACTCTCCAGATGTTATTAACTTAGAATGACATCTAATGCAAAACTACTGTGCTTTGCAAAATGGAATTTATTTATTGAAATCTAAAAGCATCATTTCAGTTAGCATCTGAAAAATGCTTTTGTTCTGCTGTGCTTCAAAACCCCTGATCATGGTTCAGTAAAGACAGAAAAGCCTGGAATGAGAACAAATGTTTCCAGTAAAATTCATGGAAGTAATGTTACACTTTTTTTTTTAATAGAAAAAAAAGATCCAGAAAGTCGTAGCTTTACTGAATATAGGAAATCATAAATGTCATTAATGCTATAAAAGAATCTTGTGCATTTGCTTTTCAGTGGAGAATTAATTCGGAAAATGGTAACAAGTGGGAAAATAAAATTTTAAAATTCAAAGAGGGAGTTATTTTGTGGTAATAATTTGTGTGTCAGAGTAAAATTGGTTTTTTGATCAGTTCATAAATTGATGGGCAGGCTGAAGTGTTCTGAACTAGGTAGAAGTCCTTTATAAAACATGTAGCTTTTGCCAGAACTTTATCAACAAAAAAATGGATGTTGGTGAAAGTATTTGACCCCCTACTTTTCTAGATAATAGATAAGCAATTAGTTGGAATTGAATTGTGCTGATTTCTGTATTTTGCAGATGCTCTGAAATTAACTCATGTAAGCTTTATCCCTGGATTCATCAGTTTAGCAATAACAGAAGATCTGCTGATCAGATACGTCCAATTTACTTCCCTGATGTTGATCCTCACAGTCTTCCTTCTGGTTCAAACTTCTCTATGACAGCAGGGGATTTTCAAGAAATTTATTCTGAGTGCAGTGAGTAAATGGAAACTTCTAGACTATCCATGTATCTGTATCTTCAGAGTGTTTGTTACAGGACAGTTAATGATTACAAATAGAAGGGAACTGTATCTACAAGCGTTAAGCAACAAATACTAACTGTAGCAAGATTTTCTTACTCCAAATCAGCTTTTCTTAGTTATAAAAAATAAGGACACCACTTTGCCTAACAGATTTTTGTTGCAGTCGTCTCTTTCATACTAAGACAGGATGGTAGTATTATGGAAAGTTTTACTTCATTTAGAAAAATTACGTAAAAAGGGAACAAGGTAACTATTCACTTCTCTTCATTAATGTAGAAAACAGTAATATGAGTATTCTTTTGTTGGTTCATTTCCTGTTGTAAAAGCAAAGCAAACTGTTTCAGTAGTAGTACATAAAAAATAGTAGTAGTACATAAAAATACATACATTTTGACTGTCAATAGTAAATATTTCAGAGGCGCATTATGAGGATGATAACTTGTCAAAGATTGATACTTCTGTCAGTACAAAAATCCTTATTTTTTTCTTGTGATGCCAGGTTAGTTGTGCAGCTATGAAGTAATGTTTTATGTTTTAATGATGAATTAACCTGTAGAAGACTATCTTATTTACTGCCTGCTCTACTAGTTGCACGTTTAGGATTTGATCAAGGGTAGCACTTACCCAGTTCTTCTATATGTAGTCTACTATTCTAATATATGTCTATTTAGAAGACACTATTTTTTCCTTACACAGTATTGGATTATCACCTCAGACAGCTATTTTCTGTTTCGACCTTTCTGTCCCTGTTAGACCCATAGCAATTTTTCACTGGGATTAGATAGCTATTGATCTGCCCTTTATTGTGCAGCTAAACTTCCAGATATTTTCTCATAGGAGCCTTCCTTATAGTTGCTTAATTTTCTGAAGGTTCTATCTTACATTAGAACATCTGATACTGGTGTAAATTGAGACTTTTAATTTTTTTTTATTTACAGAACTTAAAACTTTTGCAATTTCAAGGATACATGTTTAGAGAAAAACAGGGAGACTCATGCTTTAAAAGGTAGACTTTGATGGATCCTGCTTGTTAAATTACCTAGTAAAAACCAGCTGGAGAAATACTCAGATACTGAGTAAAATGTTTTAAAGCTATGTGATTTGTGAAAGTAAACTTTAGTGTACCGACTTGTATTGTTATAGGGATTAACTAGAGAGGCCCAAAATCACTGGGTATTTTTGCAGTTGTATTTTTAACAGTCATGGTAATGAAGTTTATAGGACAGGTGAGTAATAGTAATACACGTGGGCCTTCATTTATATAAAATGTGTTATATTATTTACATTTTACAGTATATAATATATAAAATAGATATATTTATGTATTTATAACATGTATGAAGAATTTTATAGCATGCATAAATAAGTATATTTTAGCATGTGTATGCGTATATACACACATGTATTATATATAGGTCACATGAACCCAAACTTAACTGTTTGTAAACGAAATTAAGAGCCTTCAGCTATTGTTAGTTGAAGTGTATAAGCAAATATTGGGGTTAAATGATAAGCTTTTACAGGAGTAGAAACATTGAAACTAATCTCTGTTTACTTTGCTGTTTTTATACAGATACATGGGACTGCATAGCCACTTGCTTTTTCATAGATACAGCACATAATGTCATTGATTACATTGATACTATATGGAAAATACTAAAGCCTGGAGGAATATGGATAAATGTAGGCAAGTGTGATCAACCTCTCTTCCTGCCAGCCCTGTCTTATGTTTGATCACATAACACACATTGAAAAGAGTTGTGGGGGTGAACATGTCTGTGCTGCAAACTCTGTAGAGCTGGTAGTGTCTAGGGCTTGGAAATCAGTTCAGATGTGTTCAGAATGTGTCCAGGTGTTTGCTAGTTACAATAAAGTCAACACCATGTGATTTTTAAATAGAGTAATAAATCTTCCCAGTGGCAGGTTTTGCATTCATGCATCAAACATTTGTTATTTCACAAATGTAGTGTCCTGTATTTTTTTTTGAGGTTTTTTTTAAGAAAATAGAACTTTTTCTGTGTGGAAAATATATCCTGGTTTTTTTTTTTTTTCTTAATCTGTTGTCTAATTCATATCATGCTTCTGAGCAGAAGCTCTGGGAGATATTTATATATGTCCTGGCTGAAATGAAGAGAGACTTAATTGAAGTCTTCCATGGAGACAGAATGGCAGAAAAAACTCAGGAGTTAAACATTTTGTATAGGAGAAACTGGTCAGTCAGCTGCTACGCCAGTCCTTGCCAGTCGTAGCATGCAAGGAGAGCTCCTGAGTAGACTGCAGGATGTCCTGCCTTCTGTTCTATAGAGACAGCAGTGATGCTAGACTGACAAAATTTTAAGATACAGAAAAACACAATCTGGTAGGAAATGAAACTTCATTGCTGAATAAGCAGCTAAACAAATTTGGTTTTATTTTGCATTGATTCTGAAATTCATTGTAAAAGTATTTGAGTGATAGAAATACCTAATTTTGTCTGTGAGTCTGGATATAAGCATTCTTTGCACTTTCAGTATGTGCTTTCAATTTTAAAAAACCTTGTCTTTTTAATAGCCATTTCCATTGTATCTTTGTACTCTAGGTCCTCTCCTTTACCACTTTGAAAACTTGGGAAATGAACTTTCTATAGAATTAAGCTATGAGGATATAAAAAATGTTATACTGCAATATGGATTCCATATAGAGGTAAGAAGATCCTGTAGTTTGCAATGAGTGGTATTGGTGTAAGCCAAACTCTTTTGAATAAACCTTTACCTTAATTTTAGTTCAACATAATGGCATATACTAATAACTTCTAGGAGTATTAAATGATTTAGGATTATTAAATGATTGTGTGTTCCAAGTTATTTGCTTTCCTCATTTTTAGAAAAGTATATAGATGGGCCTTCAAATCCAGTAAGTTTATAGCAATTTCTTTCTTACTGAGAGAAACTTGTTTAGTTGTTGTAGAGAAGGTGTTTTGAAAACTGCTGGGTTTTTTTTCAGGTGGAGAAAGAATCTGTACTGTCAACTTACACTGTGAATGAACTCTCCATGATGAAATACTACTATGAATGTGTGTTGTTTGTGGTTAGAAAACCAGAATAGAAGTGGTCTGAACAGGTTAACCAGAAAAAAAAAATGTTGGCTTGAAAGCTAGAAATTGGAATAAAGTGGACTGGGTGGTATCTGGAAACAACCTCAAATCAGTGGTGCCTTCTTATTCCTAACAGGATTTAGATAGTGTCTATTTTCTTAATATCTCTATTGCTATCCAGACATGTATTATGCCATTCATATTTGTAATATACTTATGAAAGTGGAGGAGGAAACGTTCACATACACTGTCTTTGTGCTTTGGAATGCATTAAAAATAAAAGCAAAAACACTTTCTTGAGAATAAATTTTAATGTTTGCCATAACCAGGCTAATTCTCTGCATATGCTGTCTCATTTTTTCATAGTTTTATAGTGATTTTCTTTTTTCTACTTTCTGATGTTAGGAATCCATGTTAGGTGCTTACTGTACTACCTGTGTCATATTTAGACAAGTATTGCTAAACTTAAATTATGAAGTCTGAAATGGTTGGAAAGTGATAAATTTATTCTTGAGCAATACAATAGCCATCAGAACCATTACTGCATTTTCTGTGGAACTGAAATGAAGTAGATTATTATGCAAATTCTAACCTTTTACTGTACTACTGTTAACAATTTAATCAAAACAGAGAACCTATAGGCAAGTTGAAGTACTATGTGAAAGCAGCGTATCAAGTGAAGAAAAAGCAGCATGTTACAGAGAAGCTGTATGTTAACCTCAGTTCAGGAATAACACCGATTGTCATTAATCTATCAGTGTTGAAACAAATGTATTAGATGCGTAGCCATCTTAAAATACATTGATTTTGAGTCACCTACTGCTTAAGCCAAAACAGTGAAGCAGTACTTTTTGTTAAACATAATTAACAGAAAGTCCTGTTATACTTTGAGCTCTTTTTTTAAAGTCGATAACATAGCTGAATTATGCATGCCATGTGTAGGTAGTGCAACAGAAAAAAAAATCCCTGTTTCTCACGGGAGGGAAAAAAAATTACATGTAAAGAATAGGTGCTGTAATCTAATCACGTCTACTTGAATCAGCATATGCAGCCCCATTGGTAGAGAGATTCCTTGTAACTTCAGGCACTTTAACTTTGTGACTTAGTGACTTCTTGGTTCCTTATCCTAATGGATTTTTTTCCTTGCAGACGTGGCTTAGGTGAACATTTAATATACCAATTGTGGTACTACACAAGCGGCTGAATCTTCTGTCACTTAGAAGTTACATTCATGAGGAAAAAATTAATAATCATTATGCTGAAAGGAAGTGTAATGTTAGCTATTCCATTTTCTTAATATATTGGTTACCTTAATTAAGTACCATTTTAATCCATTTTCAAAAATTTCTTTATAAAAAAATTATGATAAGGAATTCAAGGGGTTTTTCATATTTAGTCAAAATGGCACTGGGCAATAGCTTGATTGTTTCCCATTGTTTCCAGTCTCTTTTTTCATGGTGATGTCCTAATTACATCTCTTCAATTGATCTGTTACTGGCTTTTGGATTTTTGCCATTAAGGCCAGAAATTTGTGCCTTTATTCCTAAATGGAAAGTCTGCAAGGAGGGAAAACAAACTTTTGTTTTAAGAGTTTCAATTCTGTGTAAGGGAGTGTGAGCCTGGGTGTGTTTGAGTATTGTGCCCCTTTCTGCTCAGAATGCTTACAGAGAATAAAGGCTTCTGAACTAGAGACGTTTTCAATTAGAGCTTTGGTTAAGCTAGTCTTATTTGAACTCTTCTTTCTAAAAGTGAACCACCAAGATTTATCTCCATAAATGAACTGTAAAGTTGTATGCTGCTACAAGAAAAATGTGTTTGAAACTGAAACACTGCTATTGCAACAAGTAGATTCAAAAAAAGCCGCTGCACACCTAAAAATAAAAAAGTTGCTTCAACTTCCTTATTGTACTATTTACTTTATTTTTTGAGGGACTTTGTGATTATTTTTTTTTTAGCTTTCATTCTGATTTTTTTCCCTTAGATAGAATACAATAATTATTTTACTTGATTTTTCCAAGCTCCTTGAAATCAGACAATATTAGGTGAATATCGACTGTGCAGTTGCTGAGAAGTATATATACCTGTAATATTGCCCAGTTTCTGCCTCCTGCCCAGTCTGTAGGTACACTTGAAGTGTGGTGTTACTGTTTTTCACAAATAGGTGATCGAATGTCAATATCATTTGTTCTGATGGTTTTGTTCTTCGCCACCCCACATCGTCACAAGTGCCATTTTTTGTGTTCTTTTTGGAAAATACATTTTTGTTTACTTAGGTATATAGCAATGTGCTTCTGTTTCTAATGTAGAAAATGCCAGTTTTCCCCTTTTAAACGGTAACAGTTGCATTAAGAGTTGGAAGCAGAATAATCTTGTGAATAAGCTATATGAGTTAGTAGTGGTTTAGCTGCACTCCTATTTGAGTTCTTAAAATTCATCACTTGTATTTTTATGCACAGGGATAATTGCGCATTACTGAATGTGTTCACATTCTTTAGTCAATTATATGCACGGGGGAGGGCGGGAATGCGTAAGGTCTTTCTCAGCTGAAGCCAAGACTGTTTAATTTAGGTCACTATTAAACTGTACATGGTATCAGGTGTAAAATAAAATGCTGCATAGTCTTCAGTGTAATACTTCTTTATATGGAATAAGTTTGACAAATGTAAAGTGTCCTGTATTTTATTTATATGTAGTGCACTCAGAAATCAGTTACGAAGGTAAGAAGGGGAAGTTTCGTGTCGCGGCGTGAACTTGCCGCTACTTTCAGTGTGCGTGTAATGGATTTGATTTTTCTTGGGTATTAAAGTTTGCGGTATGGCCTGATCTCGCTCATGTTTGATTTTACCCTCACCGGTACCGGGCTCCGTTTCTCCGCCGGTTCCTCACCCCTGCAGTGCGCGGTCCCGGGGGGCGGGCGGCAGGCTGCGGGCCGTTCTCCCGTGGGCAGCCCCCGGGGAATGGCGGGGCGGGGAGCTGCGGCCCTCACACACCCCCACCCCCCCGCGCTTCTCGGCCGGCACGCGCTCCCCGGCACTCTGCCCCACCCCCCCCGCCAGCACCCGGCCCTTGCTACCGGCGGGCGGGGCTGAGCAAGCGCGCCGCGCCCCGCCCCCTCCAGCGGCCGTAGGGCCGGCGGCGATCGTGGCGCGCATGCGCCCGCCCCCGCGCGGCGGCCGTGCGTGCACTCCCGGGGGGACGCGCGCTCCGTGGAGCCGTCGGCGCTCGGGGGCCTCCCCCCTCCCCCCCGCCCCCTCCATGGCCAAGCGGCGCGCGGAGCCGTTAGTGTGTCACGTGCCCATCAAACGGCTCCTGCGCGAGCCGCCGCCCCGCGCTACCGCGCCCGAGCGGCGTCCCCGGGGCGAAGCGGCGGGCGCCGGCCCTGCCGCCCCGAAGCGGAAGCTGGAGGAGGCTGAGGCGCCGCCGGGCAAGCGGCCCGGGCTGCGGGGGAGCAGCCCCCGCGGGGAGCAGGGGGAGGCGGGGGGCAGGCGGCGGCGGCGCGGCGGGCCCGCGGCGCCCCAGGACGAGCAGACGGCGGAGCTACGCGCCGGTGGCCGGGGCAAAGAGCGGGTCGCCGCCGCTGAGGTAACGGAGCGGGGCCGCGGCGTCGGGAGGCCTCCCGCGTAGGATGCCGCTGTGCCGCCGTGGGCGGGCCCAGGCTGTTTGCCTCCGGGGAGAGAAAATCGTGGGCGGTGTTGGTGGCAGCTGAGGCGTTACCGTGGGGGCGCGGGTGTCAGCCGCGGGGGGCGGTTGGCAGGCCGTGCTGGCGGAGTCCCCCGGCCTTGGCAGTGCTGCGTGCTCCGCAGCCCGTCCTGCGCCTCCCGGCGTTAATTGGTCGTGGGCTTCTTAAAGCTTTTTTTTTTATTATTTTCTTCCACTGAAGGAAAAGAAGTAACATTTCTAGTCTTTCTTCTCCGCGCCCCCCCCCCCCCCCCCCCCCCCCCCAAATACTGATGTCTGGAGTTCACGTTAATTATCTTCGGCCACATCCCCATCCAAAAGTGTGGTGGAAGCTTCGAGAGTTTATTTCGATAGTGCCTCTGTTGTCTGAGGTTGTGGGTCAGGCTTGCTACGGTATCTGACAACTTTATTTCTTAACTTTTTGTTGGGGATGAACGTCTAGCAGTGATGCCAGAGCTGTCTTCGAACTAAAACATTTAAACATCTATTGAAGATAGTGGTCAGGGGGAGGGGATATATTGATCAGGATATATTGAAACGCACAGTTGATCTCTGACGTTTCAGGTTAACTTTCTACAACATACAGTGTTCTCCGGGGCCTTGACCACATTTTACACAACAGGCCAGAAAACAAAACATGGTACTGAAAAAAATAAAATGCTAGGTCAAATGTCGTGTCTACCTAGGAGATTTGGTAGGTGTAAACTCACTTTTCTTTCCACCTGGACCTTTTAAGTAAGGCCAAAGTATTTGATCGAGTGATATGGAAGTGGCAGAAAGTCTAACCAGGCCAGGTGAACTTTGAACTCCAGTTTTAGACTCTGGTTATGAAAACTTGGGGCCTCTGATAGTGTAACACCCATCTAAGATCTGTAAAGAAAATTGTGGCTTTTCTTTCTCAGGCTTGGCTTTGGTGTTGGTTGGATTATTTTGTGATGGATGGTAGAATTAAGGCACAAAGGAATTGAGGAAAAAATTCTGTCCTATGAAAATTATACGTCCTTTTTAGGCTGTACCTTTTAAACACAAACGTATCTTTCACTTTTGGAGAGAGAACAAGCGTCTTCTGAAGCAAAGCAAATTAAACAAATTGAGCAAACCTCTATGGTTTTACTCTATCACAAATATGATGCTGAATTCTTTACTTATCCCTGGGGTAATTAGGTATGATTTTGTAAGCTTTAGTAGTGGTAGGAAGGCAATAAGCCCTCTGGATTTCCACACAGTAAAGAATATTTCTGTATACAAAATGTTTTTGTAGGACTATATTTTTTAATAGGTTGTTTCCCTGAGTACAGTGTTGTATAAAAAATACTTTAGCTTTAAAATCTTGATTAATGGCAGGCAAGAAGAGTTTCTTCCATGTTCTGTGTGTCCTACGTGTATGTTTAAAATCATTCACAAAGATATTTCTGATGATGATTTTTACACCTTTCTGAAAATACAGCTGTAGGTTGGGATTATTCTATTGCTTTGTGGATTGTGTAGTTCATAACAGTATCCTGATCATATTTATTACTGTAAATGTCATACTGCTTTTGTTAAAAGTTACAAACAATTTCAATTACACTACAGTTGGCCAGAGGAGAGAGAGATATTAAAAAAAATATATAATATGTATAATATTGGCCAGAGAAGATCTATATATGATGTATAATATCTATTTAGAGATATATAATAGTTGAGTTTTATTTGCAAGCACATCTTTGCAACTAGAGTTGGAAAATTAACTCCTTAAAAATTAAACAACTTCATCCATAGGAGCTGAGCTTTTGTTGAGTTTGCTGCACGTTACCTACCTTGCTAGAATTTCTTTTCAAAACCTATTTTGAAAGATGTTTAGGTGAATGTGAATATTTGGTATTTTATTTTGTGTTTTATGTATGAATGTTTAGTGTTTGTGCCTGTCCTTTGTGCTCCTTGGGTTTGTTCATTTTCATGCAATCTTTCTGGGAGATGCCAATAAACTTGACATACTGCTGCTCTGGAGACTTGAATGCTCTTGAGATTAATCCTGTATGTAGTCTGAGTCCAAAACTAAGAATATGCATATTTTTGTGGTTATGAAGTTTTAGATTGTAATCTCTGAAACAAGAATGCTGTCATTTACTCTGTGCGTACAAAACACCTAGCACAGAGGTGTTCTGACTTTAAGTACTTAGCTCTCACAGTGTGAGCAGTAATTTATTAAAATATAAGGGCAGTTTGGATTAAACAAGGGGAGAATTTGTAAGGGTAGCTGACAGTTTCTCAAACTCCATTGCTGGAGGGTTTTTGTTTTCAAAAAACTTGTTAGCCTCCTGCTCTGCACAGTTCTGTGTGAGTGATGCTGCCTCGGTTGGAATACAAACTGGAAAAGATCTTCCCTTTCTCTTTCGCACTTTGTTGTTAATGCTGTGCAATACAAAAGCAGTTTACAAGAATACTTACGCAAATGTGTGCAACGACTTATAGTTTGGCTTTCTTCCAGTTCCCATATGATCAATCCTTCTGTTCCTGTGGCACTATTATAATTTGATTGGTTTTGGTCTCGGTTCCCATTAATGGGAACTTTGGTTCTTTAGTTTTGCCTGGAGACAATCTTTTTCTAGTGAGGCAATTCATGTTGGTAGTACTCTACAGGCACGCAGCCATCTTGCTGCTATGAAATGTCTGCACCTTTCATGCCTTTCTTAATTATTACGGGTCTTTAATAATGCAGGGGTTTTGTAGTAAAAACAGGTTACCTAGTACAACAAATTGCAGTTCATGAGAGGTTTGTGTGGTAACAAAGAGAAAAATGTATTCTTTAAAAAGAGTATGATGAATTTATATACTTCTGTCTTCTGGGGAGTTGGGGGAAGCATCATTTTTCCAGTATCTGAGAGGATTTAGGAATGATACTGCAATTTTTTGAACATCACTCTTTTTTTATGCTGTTGCAGAGTGAGCAGACAAAGCATGAATTTTTTCAGGAGCCATACCAAAACAGTTATACCAGTTTATTTCTTAAAAATACTTCTGTTCAGCACCTGTTACAGCTGAGACATTAAAGCAAAATATTGAAAAATTCTGATTGTATGTTAGGAAAAATACAAACCAATATTATATGGAAATGCATTATTTTAGGTTTGTGGCAGCATTCAGTGTTTTTACATGCCAGAACAAAGTACATGGCCAGGACCTAAGCAATCATTTGAGAATGGCCCAAAAAAACCTAAAAGCTGGCTGCCCACTGCTTCTTACTGGTGTCATGGCCATAGAAACATACACAGATTGGCTGCTGTTTATAACCATGACATGTGGTTATAAACAGTGTGTTTTCTAAGAGACATTAAAAAAATAAAGTGATGCCATATTAAAATAGTAGATGTACATGTTCCTCCAAGGTTTTTCTTGTACTACTTACCAGTTCTTAAATTTTCCCCTCTCTGCCCCTAGAAGAAATCTTTATTTTTCTGATGTATATTTGAGTACAAAATGTGGATACAGAAAAGAGGAAACGGAATGTGGTAGAAACACTACCCAATGCTTTACTTCTCCTGCAAGTATCATCCTCTGAGTTGATGTAAAATAGCTAAATACTTTCTTCTGAATACCAGCTTCTAAATATGCATGAAATTTGTATACCATTTTAAGAAGAAAAAGCAGTAAAGAAGTTTTGTATGCAAAGTCCTATAATTGCACAGATTTTACAGTATTGTTCTGTGCAAAGATTGCAAGAAATTGGTGGAGTTACAGAAGTATGTCTCAGAGGTTTTACAGTCATTCTTTGCAAGAATATTTGAAAAGACAAAAGTAAATTAGAATTTGGCTGCGATTTTTCTATAGTGTTTCCCTAGAAATAGCTCATATTTTTCCTGTATGAAATTATCGGAACTGTTAATACGAAATGGCTGAGTAACTGTTCCTTGTTTCAGTTTCTTTTATAAAAGTTTCTTTTAATTATTTTTTACTGCTGTAATAGACATTAATGTTTCATTGCCTTTTTGTTTGTTTGTCTCTTTTCAAAGGAAGAAGAAGAATTCTGCCAGTATAACTCATTCCTGTATTGGAGAGCACCTTTGCCTGCTATTGATTTGTCTGATATTCAGAACCTAGATGGAGACACTCCAGCAGAAGCTAAAACTCCTTCAAGGACTGATACCATGGAGACTGAAATGGAGACCTGATCAATTGTTTCATACTTGTACATCTACTTGCAGGAAACTTGTTTCCATTTGGAATCAAGTTTTTTTTTTTAACTTGGGAGGAAAAAAAAGCATGCTTCTGCCTTCTTGAAGAAACAATGTTATGTCAGTCTGCAAAAGCAAGTCTGAGTTGTCTAAGTGGATGGGATTACATACTTTATAGTAAGCTGTCTGGAGGTGTACAGTGTGAGGAGGCTATGATGTCTAGCAAGAATACTTGAAAACATGGAGGCAGGCTAAAAGACGACTACAGGAAATTAGAACTTTGGAATGCAATTAAAAGAAGCAAGTGGCTCTGTTACATATCAAAAGGAAATGGAAAATAATTTTGCCTATCTTGAACAAAAAGATGTTTCTGTGGTACCTGAAAGTGAACTTACCATGTGAATATATCATAAAGCACACAAACTAGTGATTTTTAATGTGAGATGTGTGGGGGTTTTTTTTTCTGTGTAATAGCTAAACCAAAAAAATAAGAGCCTACCAAAACCAGACAAAACATTCCCTTTTCTATGCAAACCAAAAAAAGTATGACAGGGAGGGGGAAGGAAAAGGGTATCTTTTCTTCTGTAAGCTGCCACTGTTGTGAAAGTTTTTCACGTTCTCTGTGTGAAAAAGTTTTTTTACCTTCTCCTTTTAACATTACCCAAAGCAGTGGGCAGCCAGCTTTTAGGTTTTTTAGTTCATTCTCAAGTTAATGCTGTTCTTATTCTCTGCGACGTTAGCTCTGAACCAGTTGATAACGTTGAAATGGCAGGTGTGTGCAGATGTGTCAAGAAAAATTAATGCAACATGAAATTACCGCATACACTTTTTCAAACTTAACTGACTGAGGTGTAGTTTTTGCAGAGACTGTGAATCTTGCAAAACTTTTTTTCAGAAGTTCATTGGATGAGTGTTTTTTGTTGTGAAATGCAAACTTAATGCTTGTCTTTCATAATTTATTTACAAGAAGTACAATTAGAAATACTTTAATAATATACTGAAGTTGTACGGGCAGACTGTCAGACTTTGCAAATGTGATTTGTTTTCAAGGATAGCAAACACTGTATTTTTGCTGGAATCATTGAAGAAGGCAACTTGTGGGGGTTTTGTTTTGTGTTTTTTTTTAAATAATGTATTTGCTAAAGGACAATAAAGTTTTGCCTGTGTGTATTTGAAAACTTTGGGACTATTACTGTGTGAAGTTCCTGACTTTATTTCTTAAGATTGTTGCTTCTATAACTTTGTCATTTTATTAGGTCTTTTTGCTTAAAATAGCTTATCAGCCACCTTAGTAAAAATTTGTAAAATTCTCAGTATTTGTACTTTAAAGTATCTGTATTTGTTCCTTGTTTATTGATTGTTAGGATCACTTAGTACCCACAGAAGGAAGGAGCTGGCTTAGTGACTTAAGTATTTCATGGTGCTTGTTTGGATATGCTTCTACCTGCTATCAGATTGGCTGGATACATATTTAAATAATATTTCTTTTTCTCACACATTTGTAATTATAATTTTTAAGTCCAAATACATCAACTTGTCTTAGGAGGTACTTTAGAAATGTTTTAAAAACAAATGCCTTTTCTGGCAAGAGTGCAACTGCTATTTGTTATAACCCAACTAAATTAATGAGAAAATAGATTTATTTGTTGACATGCTTGGTTTTGTTTTGACTTTTTGGGTTTTGTTTTTCTTTTACCCTAGGTAATATATGCATTCCTATATTTGTGGGGTTTACAATACGTCGCACCATCTAGTATTCTGGGGATCCAGTATTTTGCATTATTAGCTAGTATCTTTGCAGACATACTTTAGTCACTTAAAATCTACTTGGAGCTTCGTACACAAGTATGTCCTAATAATAGACTGCATTTTAGTGTTAAAGTCTGCCTCTCCTTTCCGCTATATACACAGGACAGAAGAGGTTTTATTATTGTCTTTAAAATACATATTTGAGCTATTCCATAACAAAATAAGCCCTTTGAAACAAGTTAAGTTTGCACTATGTTGTAGGCAATATGTGTACTTTATTTGCAATTACGCTGTAGGCAAGCACTTTCCTCTTAGCTTGTTCCAGTCATGGGCTCTGGGTTATGGGCTGGAATGTTACAACTACTTTCAGACCATTTGCTGAGCTGATTAATTTTTTCCATTCATCTATTTGCAAATAGAGGCAAATTTAAAAGCCTTGGAAAACTTTTTGAATTGAGTATGAGAGTTGGTTGTACAAAAGGCTGGGCAAGGTAAAGGAGAGTGATGATAGATGACATAACCTGCGTCAGAGCTGTCAAAAGGTGTGAGCAAGGCACGTCATTGGCTCAGTGTCTGTTGTCTCCAGGTACCATGTGTCCCTGTGGGCTACCAGAACACTCGTCTTGACTTCTGCCATTTTTCTAGAGAGTTTTTGGTCAAGGGCTATGCATAAACTATAAGTAAGCTTAAGATGTTTCCATTTGTATGTGCATTCATATCCAGTGAGAAAAAAATGTTCTTTTGAAATAACAAAATGTTGGCACAGATTCTAAGACAACGCAGGAGTAGCATAATACCTATCAACTGATGATTTTCATTTGGTATGTTCTTAAACTTTCAGAAAAAAAAAAAGTGTATATTCTCTCTAGGTAATTGGGAGTTTGCTTCTCTCTAAAATGTTCCCCCCTAAAAGGAAGAATCACTGTCAAAAGAGTAAGAAAATGTACGGTGTAACCACAGAGATCATCTAGATGTTACCCAGGTTGATAAGGGTGTTGCATCTGGAAGTAGCCCAGTAAGGGTATGGGCATACTTAATGATAAGTGAAATGCTGGAGTTAAAGATGTTTCAGAGCAGATTTAAACAGCCAAGTAGTATTACCAGCATGTCAGCCTTTGTAAATTTTCTGTCTCATTCTAACCTTAAAGGCCTGTTTTATATGGTCTGATTTGTGTTTATTGAAGGCTTGTGCTGTATTTGTGGTTCCCAAGACAGCTCAGCTTCCAGGAGAAGCCTAAAGCTCAGTCCAAATTGGGAAAGTGAAGAACTGCTATGAAAACCAGGCTGCATCGAGGACCATGTCTTGAGGAAGAAGAAGGTGGTAGAAAAGAAGGAAGAAAAAAACCCCAAAAAACCAGTAGGGAATGGAAGATAGGTGATGATGAAGTAGCATAGCAAATGAGCGCAGGCATAGTTAGCCTGCAGAGCAATGACAGGAAGTAATACTTTCAGCATTGGCTTCATCTTCACCACAGCAATGTTATAATAATTTGAATATGGTGATCAACAGTAAATTTATTAGGTGTCTTAGAGTTTTGACAGTTACAACTTGATTTTTTTTCCTGTTGGCAAGGCCAAGAATTTAATGGACATTAAAAAAGTACACACTTAATGTGTATGGTACTTGCTAAGTCCACAGGATCCTGTGTGTAGAAAGTAACAGAGTGCAAATGTATGTTTCCAGGGGGCACCAAAAATAATTACTGTCCAGCATTTGGCAGCTAGTTTTGTTTTCGGCAGATTTGTTGTGGGGAATTCATGTGTATCTTTGTCAAATCACCTGATTACAGCTGCTAGAAGACATGTTAGACTGCACGGACTAACTGTTTGGTATAGCAAAGCTTACGTTCAAAAAAGCATTTCAAAATAGCTAGTGTGCTTGGGCTGGCTTAATTATTTCCATGCCTACAGTTATAACCTTGACTCTCTAGGTGGCAACACACATACACAGTAAACTTCAGTGAATCTGGAAAATGTTTTGGGTATGCTTTTATTCTGAACTGCTACTGAAATTTCTAGCAGTGACATCATGAATGTTAATCATTTCCTTGCTGTGATACATAAATAAAGGCAGATCAACTCACAAGTTCCTGATTAAAAGGTGACAGGAGGTCTTCAGCATATTTGGAGTAAAAACGTTCTGTCAAGAATTTTTGGTTCATCTCTTGTTTCTCTCCCACTCTCCGCCCCCCCCCCCCCCCCCAAAAAAAAAAAAAAAGCTACCAATATAACACATGGGAATTTGTTGTCACTTCTCGCTGTTTCCATCAGCTACAACTGGAAAGCAAGCTTTATCCGATAGTATGTTGTATGGAAACCTCAGTCGGTGGCTGAAGGCTACTTGAAATGTACTCGTTAAATATGGGGAAGAAAAAGGTAAGTGCTAACTCATAAGAAACTTAACTCATGAAGTAGTGTTTAAATGTCGGTATATGGGTAACTATATCTGAAAGGCATAAGGAATTTTCAAATAGGGTTTTTCCAGTATTATTAAAAGGTTGCTTATTTAAAATTCCTATTTCAACCTTTTTGTATTAGAGAATTTGGTGCTGATGCAGCAGTGTATTTGAATTTTTGATACATCATTTGTAAGTGAACTCAGTATGTTTAAAATGTTCTTGGTCAAAAAAAAACCCAGCATTCATGACTTCTTAGTCAGTTCTAAGAACTTAAAAATCATTGTTCTTCTCTTAAAGCCATACAGATCATAACTTCTTCACTACTGAAGGAAAAAATAGTTTTCTTATTACTGATATGTTATCATTCCTAGGGAAAAAACTGAAAGTAGCATGGAGGCAAAGTCAATTTTTGTTTGTAATTTTATTTTGTTTTTAAAAATGATTGTGGTGGACGGTAGTTTTCCTGGTTTTGTTTTGTCTTCTTTCATAATAGTGACTTTTTGAAAGAAGGGATATGGACTGGCTAAACATTACATTTTTTTCAAGTTTTCTTATATGAATACCCGGGGTTCATGTTTAGATTGGAATATGATGAAATAAGTGGCTTACCAAGTATGAGATTGAGAAAAGTAAACAAAAATAGTATTGTACTATCTTCAATGAAGGGTAGGCCAGAGGAAGGTTTTTTCCTGCAGAGCTATGAATGGAAATAAGCCACATCTATTCACTGTTCTCTTGCACAAGTGAATTTTGTAATGTCCTGCATGTGAGCAGTGCATTACAAATTAGAAGAGCATAGTGCTCTTCTAATTAAATTGGAACACACAATAATTCCATTGAATAGACCCTGTGTCAAATGTCTTCTCTCAGAAGCCTGATGCTATATAGTGGATATTTCCTTTTGATGTTTCAACTTGTAGACTCTGAAATTTGCTTTCAGTTTCTTTTACTTTCTGGCATTTAAAAAACCCTAATTTTCCTTCTGATGGCATAAAAAGCAATTACTATTGCTTTTTATTTACAATAAAGTAAGAACTACTTTGGCATAAAGTAAGCTACCAAAATCCTATAGTTTCATGATTGTCAGTTGTAAACTGTAATGTTTATTGATCAAATAATCACACAATGTTGCACCTGTGTATCCCATAGAAGTTTTTCTACTTTTACCTGTTAGGAATTGGAGAAATGTGACTGAAAAGAGGAAAATCTACTTCAGAAAAACCTCTGTATTTCCAAATGTGTGATGTGCAAATACAGAGACACCAAAGACAACTTTTCATTGTTTAAATTGAATCCATAAAAATAATTCTAATGTATGATTGTGAAAAATAGTATGATATGAGAGGGAAAGGTATGGCTAATAAGCAAATGTTTATACTTTGGACATTAACAGTACTGTCAAACCTGGAGTGTAAATATCAAAATGCTTTAATTTCTATGACATAGCAAAGCTTTGGGGAGAAATTATGATGGTTTTGATGTCCAGTGCGTTGTGGGTTTTTTTCTTCGCGACCATACAGACAACATACATATGCCCAAGTGCTTTAAGGATACGGCTTGGTCAGTGGAGTCCCTTTGAATCAAACAAATAGGTACTGAGAGTGCCTACTTTGTTTTGTGCCAGCAAATAGCGTAAAAGGTAGCAGAGGCATATCATTATCTTTCTCATTATTTTGAGCCATTAGATTGTGGTACCCACATTTCAATGCATTCCTATTTCCCCCATTTCATATTGTGCAGCTTATCTGTGAATATCTTGGGTTTGTCAGTGCTAACTACTCATCTCAAATTCTTTTGGGATTTCTGTTTGATCTTTGGGTGGTCTTGAATTATTCTGAGGCCAGAATTGCTAATTTATAAAGACCAGTCATTTCAATAATGACTTCAGCAATCAAAACACTCTTACTCAAATTCTTAGACCACATTGGATGGCGATTACCCGTATCTATCATTAACTTAAAACAGTGATAGAAGTGGATTTTCCTTTTCAGTAAGGAAAATTATGAAAACTTTGCCTTTTAAAGATATGATTTTGAAGGTCTCTGTTTCAGTGCTACTGTTCTACTACAGATTAGAGTAATGGAATTTGATTTTGAGATGTACTATTATGACTTACAGTTCTCTAAATGCAGTGTACTCAAGCTTTAAAAGATCTGTGCTTTCAGGACAGCTCACAATAGTGAGCAGTAGCTCAGCATTTACAAGAACAGGTCCTTGGGTTTTTTTATCTTAAGTCTCAAGTAGTAAAGGAAACAACAGTATTTTTAGTATGTTTTCTTAAAAAACCAAAGGTTTATCTGATCACATAAAATATTTAAAAAAAAAAAAAAATCCATTACACCACTTGGAGCCAAGAATGCAACCAAACTTATTTCCTTTCCTGGGCTGGTCAGAGTTTCCTCAGAAAGAAAAAATACATAAGGGGTTTTCATGCGAGATAAGTATTTAAGAAAATTATTTCAATTGCCACTATTGATTCCTGTGATGTTAAAAACTACCATTTAAAAAGAAAATATAGCAATTAGCAAGCACATTGGTATAAAAATTATGTAAAGGCTAAGACACTGGGTCACAGCAGAAGAATGTTGTTTTAGAAAGGGATGATTGGCTCAGAGAAGAAATCCAAAATAAACTTCTTAATTTGCTGAATATAGAAGTAAGCTTAAATTTAATTTACTTTCTTCTTAGAAATCTAGCTACCTAAAGGTGAAACAGGCAGCCAGCAACAAACAACCAAGTTATTCAGTTTGAAGGTTCATGATACGGCGTATTTCTATCATGTAGTATGTGATAGCTCCCCCAAACACAGCCTGAAAGCAGTGACAAGAGAGCCTGCCTCGCTGACACCAGCATCTCAGCGTGGTTACACAGGACTCGTGCCTGCTGCTGTCAGTGAGGAGGGATCCAAGTGATGCCCTGCAAACCAGGTCCAGCTCACAGGGTGAATCCATATGGTTGCTTGCCTCTTGTGGCATGCCCTTGCCATCAGGCTGTGCCTGATGGGGAGCCCTTGCCCAAACCCCAGGATTGCTGGGACAGCCTGTGAGACCCAACAGCCAAGTGTTTTGGACTCGCCTGCAGAGCAGTCAGCAATTATATCGAAAAGACACGGTGTCATGTGAACATGGATGTGCCTTCAGATGGCTCCAGTCTTCGGAAGTCTGGCCTGGGACAATGCTATTCTCCATGAATCAGCCCGTCTTCTTAGACTGGATAATCTGGTGTTGCTCTAAGCCTTCTGCACAGACGTACTCAGACATACTGAGAGCATGTGTACTGCGTGTACTTGACTGACACCCTAATAAGCGGCTTCAGGTTTTCCTCTTGCCTCGAGCCGTGGGTCACTAAAGGACAGCCTTCCTTCTTCCTTTGTAAAGCACGGTGCTCCCTGTACATTCATCACTGTTTAACCCTTAATTTTTAGGTGAATAGTTTTAAATTAGTTCAAAATAAAGAGGTCATGTGGATAGGGTTCTTTTTTCAGTCTCGAGCGGGAAGTTTTTTGTTTGTGTCCTCTCTTCTGAAGCTTGAAGCATTTGCTTTCACATGTCTTTGGGTGTCAATAGGAACGCAACCCTCCATCCTCCCAATTCTACCTTCTGTATAGTAGAGAAAGATATATTGTATCGGGTATGAAAAAAATGGGAAAGAACAGATTTTGAAAGTTGTTTTAAAATGAGGATTTGAAAGCTCTGGAGGCACATCTGGAGAAAGCCTCACTGAAGAATCCATATGCCTGTCATTTCACCCAGGCCAGGGAGCTGACAAGTCAGAGTTCGCATCTTCTAAGAGTGCTCTGACAGATGACATGTTTGAAAAATCTGCTACCCAGTCTGAGGGATGCAAAGAATGACAGAGCAAACTGAAGAGAAGCAGTGTTCCCTGAGACTATTCTACAAAACCCTTAAGACTTCTTATTCTTAGAAGCAGAGATTGCATTAAAGCTCAAGAAACCTCCTCAGAAACTTAGAAAAATTTAAGGTGTTACTGTTTAGCTACACATATGATCTGGGGAGTCATGTAATACTGAGCTAAGAACAGCCACTGAAGTGGTTATCCTTCAATTCTCATGCTTCTCTCCATGATTGTTACCCTACAAAAGCACATTGTGTTTCTCCATCACTCTGAAGGGTTTTGTCTCAAGAGATGAAGTCTGCCACATCTTCAAGCCGCAGAACACACTCCCACAGAGTCTTCTCAGGCCTTCTCTGCTCATTTTCCTACCTATATTAAGAAAATTGAGTAACAGAGACCAATGACACCATCTGAAACGTTACTTCTCAATTGCAGACAGTAACGTCCTGCATTAGGAAGCAGTATGCTGGTTTCCATGGGACTATCATTAGAAGCATGGAAACTATTCATGTTTGTAATGAGGCTAAACTGTACCATCACATTTTGTTCTTTGTGCTGACTTTAAAGGTATTTACAGAATGCATTTCTGGAGAATTGGTGGTTGTGTATTTGTCACTGTGACCATCAAGCTGACAAAACTTACCCCACTACATTCCTGGCTGCTTACAGAATCCAATAAAAACTTTTAAAAAGCTCATTTTTCTCAGAGAATAAATTCTGTACACAGGACTTTTGACTTTGGATTCTTCATGCAAATACAATGTGTGAAGGATTTTGAGCCATGTTCAGATATCAGTAACTACTTGATGCAACCAGTGAAGGATCTGATTAAAAAAAACCCACCATAAAAACACATGGCATCCTGGCTGTGTATAATTCAGTGTTCACGACTGTCTTCATTCTTCCTTCCTGTTGAAGCACATCTATTATGTGAACCAGGAGCTGATGGACATTTATACCCCTGCCTGGGTTCTGTGATCCTTAAGTTTAATTAAAAAATCAGTTTATTCAGGATGAGGGAAGTCATGTTCTCCTTCTTGGAAGAGCACTTGTTGGCAGATCACTGTCCCATATCAGTGGGCAGCAGGAAGATTTACTACAATCAAACCTGGAATAATCATTGCATATTCACATACTGTGAAATAAGCAATAAAGCATGACTTAAGCCCACTCCAGAAGGTTGCCTCTACACACTGTAAAGTTGAAGGGGAAGACCAAGGCAGTCCAGAATCTGCACGGTAAAACAAGATTTAAGTTTTGCACTATAGAAAAAGAAAATCTGCCACAATGTCTTTCTACAGCATGCTAAAGCAGTAGCTGAAACAGTCATCATCTGATGAGTGTGTGTTCAATGTATCTGCTGCCAGCCTTCAGTGTTGGACTAACTTATGAGGCTTCTTTATGTTGGAAGGTAAAGGTAAATATGTCTAGCGGCAGGCTGGTTTGTTGGTAATGATATTGGACAGGGGGAGAAATCGAGAAGCAATCTTTACCAGTTTCATTCCTTGCAGCTCTCCTTGCTGGTTCATCAGTTCTTGAAGATCTGCTAGGGCACTAAGGCAAAGGTTTGTAGATAGTCTTACGAAACTCAGTGTCTTTGGTGTGTTTGGAGATGATGAAACAATGAAACTGGGAGTTCCCTCTAAAGCAGATTAGTGCATAAGATGTAGATTAGTTTTAGCTTTTTCATTCCAAAATCCGGACACTCCTTTAGTAGATCCTGCCTGATTAAACATGGTTGATGGAAAAAAACATTTTAATATACTTGCTGGATAGGAGGTATGATCTAACAGAAGATGGTGAACAGAGTGTGTATCTGGATGCTTATGCCTTTACAGGCACCCAATGGAAACAACAGAAACAAAGCCATTAATGTTTTGGCAACAGTTTCTGTCAAGCGTATTATCTTCCTTTAAGATTGCTTTTTGGTCGGAGATTTTTGGCCTTGGAAAACAATGGAAGGTTATGCATGAATTAATGCAGTCTTACTTTGATATGTCTGCATTTCACTTACTTAGGACATGAAAAGCAGGAGGTGTGAAGCATTGCTCCTAATGGGCATCCAAGAACTGAGCTGGCCGGACTGCTGTTGAAGTGACAGCTTGGACACTGGGAATATAGGACTTATGAAAAAAAGAAGCATAAAGGATGGACAAACAAGATAGTGCCGATCTTAAGGTAAGTCTGTAGCAATAGGATTGATATACTGCAGTAGGACTACAGGAGAAAACATCTCAGCAGTTCTGATTTCTAGAGATAACAGGCTAAAGAGTATATGATAGTTATGTGGACTTTGAACTACTAAAATGCCTGTTATAAAACACACCACATATCAGTGAAGTGCTGCAGAATTGGATGTGAGAATTTGCAGCATGAGGATTGGTTTGTATGGCTTTGCAGAGCAGATTTTTAGGTCTTCATATTAGATTACAAATGGCAAGTCATGATTCCAGGGAAGACTGAGAATTTCTTATGTCTGAAAGAAGATGCACAACTTCTTAGAAAAATGACAGATATTTGGAATGAAGAAAATGCTTGCAGTCGGAGGAATACGTACACCTAGCTATGTCCTGGTCAAAGTCCGGAGCATCTGCATGTGCTGGGATACGTGTGTTTCAGGTTTCTTACAGGGTTCAGATTCATAGGAAGAGTGGGCCTGGTAAGAGTGACTGATATATCATATTAAAAGAACATTCATTTATTTCATTTATAAACACTGGTGAAACTAGCAAATTGAGCTGAAAGTTTCTATGCTGACTCAGGGTGACTTGTTGGAGAAAATCTAATTGAAAATAATTGAATATCTGAAAAGGCGTAGCTAGGAAAAGAATAAACACGCTGTTCATCACCTGGTAAAATTTCTAGCAGTGCATTCTGTTATTGGAAGCTGTAATGCTTTTTTAAGGCGTACTGTATAAGAAGTGCAATGTAAGAAGTCTAAAGACAAAACAGAAGTGGTTTAAGAACCAGAAACTTAAGTTTGGCATGTGGCTGGAAGCAGTTTTCTTATCCTCCTTGTCTTTGGAAGAATAGTTTATGTGAAAGCCAAGTTTGACAGGTAACGTTTTAAAAGGCCCTGAGGCATGCCCCCAAGGCTGAGCAGGCTTTTCTGCTCTGGTTTTTGGGGTGCTGCTGAGCCGGGGTGCTGCCGAGCCAGGGTGCTTGACCTGACAGCGGGAGTATCTTCTCCCTGGTGCTCTTGGAGGCTCTGCTCCTGGGCTCCTGCGCCGAGACAGCGTGGTCTGAAGGTAGGGCTCTCCTGTAGGGGAGGAGGAGGAGGGAGAGCTGGGCACTATGAAGGTGAGACTTGGCTGGGCAGGAAAATTAGAGAGACCAGAAAATAGGAGAAACATCTAGAGAGAGAAAGTGGATGGGAAATACAGATAAAATCCAGAGGCAAGCAGGCATTGGAGCTCACAGTCAATACGGCGGCACAAAGGAAACCAACAAAATAAACGAAACAGTGGGCAAAAAACAGATGAGAGGCTAGGGCAGAGAAACCAAAGAACTGGAGGCTGGGATTGATTATAGGAAGCGGGTAAGTTTGGGACGAAACAAAAATGGAGATTGAAAGAAAAGTGAGGTTTGAGAGACAAGTTGGAGGAAACGCAGAAGACTGGAAACGAAATGAAACTCAGAATAAAGGGAGAATGGTGTATACCTGCTGTGTTAGTTCACGCTAGGTACAACCGGCTGTAATTGCCGCAGGTGCTTTCTTTGGTCTGATGGCTGCGGGCCTCAGCACACTCAAGGGCTCCAACCCTGCAAGAGACAGTGGTAACTGCTGCTGAGGTTCCTCCTTTGGGTTTTCTTTGTTAGTGTGGAAAAAGTGGTACAAAAGGTAAGTGGAGAAGAGTAGGAAGATCAAGAACCAAAGTATAAAAAAGTTTGTCTTTACATCCAAATTTCATCACTTTATGAAGATTTTAATTAATACACTGGACACATACAGGTTTTCTTGTACGCTGGTTGAGTTGCTGATTGTCGTGAGCTGTAATACGGTTACTGTTTCTTTTTCACCTTTTGCTTTTCAGTAACGTGTTGATTACATAACATTCAAGTGCTCGTAATTCAAGAGACAATTGTTGGTTTCCTCTTGGACCTTCCCATCAGATGTATCATGAGTGCTGTAACCTTAACTTATACCATCATTTATTTTCACAACACCCTCAAAAATGACCAGGGGAAAAACCCAAAACTTTGGCTTTAGAGGAAGAGCTGAGGTGCAGATAAACTCGAGCCAAAACCGTATGCTGAGTTTGGGATACTTGTGATCTGTTTTCTCGACGTGATGAAGAACTTGGCAGGCTCGGAGCAAAGCGCCCCTGGGCCCGGGGGGAGCCTGTCCACGGGGGGCTGGGGAGCGGGCGCTCGGCCCGGCTTTCGGGGCTCCCCGGGAGAGCGCCAGCGAAGGCAGAGCCGGCACTCGGCTGTCCCGCGTAGGAAAACCTCGCCGGCTGCCTTACGGCTGCGTGCGCCTTCTAATATTGGGGGACCCCCCCCCCCCCCAAACAACCAATCAAATAAAGACATAAAAAGCCGGGGGTAAAGGACGGCGCCCCGAGAGCCGCCGCGCCCCGCGAAGGCGCCGCCCGCCCGCCCCGCCGCCGGGGGACAAGGATCGCCGGCGGGCATGGCGGCGTGGCGGGACCTGCTCTTCTCGCAGCTGGGCTCCGTCTGCCGCGGCGGCCGGGACTGGATGGGGGGCGGCTGGCAGCGCCCGCCCCGCGAACGCTGCGCGGCGGCGGAAGACCGAGGACCGCGGCCCCCCCCGCGCCGACCCCGCCGGGGCGGCCGCGAACCCGCCGTCCCGCAGGTGAGGGCGGTGCAGGCGGGGACGGGACGCGGGCGGTGGCGTGGCCGGGGGTCTCGCCGCTCTCCGGCCAGGGACGGGCTGCGAGATGCCCCGCAGAGGTCGGCTGCCGGAGGAGCAGAGTTTGTCAGGGCTGATCCTCCTCGTCCTCATCGGGGCCAAAGTCCCCTCGGCCTGAGACGGAGGGGCATCTCCGTACGGAGCGGGTGACGGGGCGGCCTGCTCACCGGGGCACGGCCTGCTCACCGGGGCACGGCATCCAGCTAACGCTCTTCTTTTTCCAGTGCTGTACTTTGCACTCGCCATGTCATGAGTGGCACTTGAGCACATCGGTAAATGGCATCAGACTTCATCTGAAAGCCCAGGCGACTTGGGGAGAGAACAGATCAGTTGGACTGATGGCAAAGAGAAAACCTCAGGCTACAGGGTGCTGTTTTGGCAAGGATTTAATGTTCCGGTTTCAGTACTGATCACCCCCCTGTGCTTCTGCAGGTGTGAACTCGAGTGATTTCATACGCACACATCTGCTTGTATTCTAGTAGCCACGAAAGACTTCCAGCAAAAAAGGATTGCCCACGCTATGAGCAAGGCATCGCATGGTGATTTTGTGGTAGTGCTGTTTGAATGCCATGAGGTTTGCAATGGTTAGATGTAACATGTAAGAAAAATGCCTCTGGCTCTAGTAAATTTCCATTTATTTTTACCATGATGCTGACTGAAGTTTGGGTTTGGGTTGGGTTTTTTTTTGGGGGTGTGGTGTGGGTTTTTTATTACTTTAAAGATGAAACGTGTCATCTGGGGTTTTAAGAACAGAGCTCTGCTACTTACATATAAAATTGTGAGACTGGGTGATATTTCACACAGATCATGCTATAGCAACATATATAATGCATCCATTTCTGATAGACCTGCTGATATAAGAAATATGTTTACAGTAGAATACTCTTTGTGTTTCTGTTTATGAATATTTTATTTTATTTTAAATATTTTATTTTATTTTATTTCAAAATATGCAGTATCTGCTTGTACACTAGGAAGAAACAAGCTAGAGTCTTAAGTTGTGAACACCTGAAGTTTCACCACAAACTCCTTTTCTTGATACCTAAACGGAGTGGCCAGTTTTTAGAGATTTAGTGTATTTTGGACCTCCTGGGGGAATTGCAGTGTTACGTATACGAATAAACTCATCCTGGCATGAGGCTAAAATGAGTTTAAGGAAGCATCATCATTGGTTTTCTAAAGAAAAAAATATGCTCTGAAGTCATGAAATAAGTTTACAGACTTTTCTTTTATAAGTTTGCATTGTACTATTACAACCTTATTAAAAGTAGTAACAGGCTTATATAGTATTATTAAAAAACATGATAAGCAGCAAATAGGTTAGGTTATGTTTGAACCTAAGTTTCCTTAATCGTTTTGTGGTTTGATAAGGGACAAATGATGAACCTTTCTTGGCTGTTACAAGGTCAGGGGCGCAGAAATTACCCAATATTGAACGTGCTGAGATATGTTGTCCCTGGAAGTAACCAGTATCAGGAAGAAAACACAAGAATTGTACAGAACCATACCAGAGAGACATTTCTCTCTGAGCTCCACCTGCAGTTTATTTTTTTTAAATGTTGTAGGGACAGAGAGCAGATAAGATAATTGTTACCTCCTCCCTCCCCTCCTCCCCCCCCCCATTTGTGACCACCTATGTGGAAGGCAAAAAGTCATGTGGTAGTTTTAAAAGAGCAGAAGGTTCGTGAGTTTAAAATTTCTATAGCTTGTAAAGGAAAATGAGCAACAAACGTTGCTGGCACGTAAGAGCATAGGTCCCTGTGGGACCAGTGAAACCTTGTGTACACTGTGGCCACTTTGTGGAGAACCTCAGGGGCCAGGCAGTTGCAGCACGTCAGTCCTTGTCGTCCCAAGGAGTTCTTGTTTGCCCCTGCATAACCACAGTGGCAGCTGCCCAGAATAATAGAAAACATATTTTAATGGTCATGGGTCCAGAATTGTCCTCGATTTATAGTATTGTTTTTAAAGCGGGATTGCAGTACAGGATAGCATGTCAGGGGAAGGCTGCAGCAGTAAGAAGACAAGGTCAATCCCTTCACGTTGCTAACAGCACAACTCTGAACACAACTGGTATTACAGATAGGATGGCCAGACCATGCTGGACTGCTGTATCCCATCTACAGCGTCTGTCAGTGTGGATCTGTTCAGGTTACATCGGCCGAAGCCAAACAAAACCTTCCTAGGAGGAAAATCTGTGCGAACTGTGTGCAATACTCTTCCTACTTTTTTTCCTAAATAAGTCAGTCCTTCATTCTGCCTTTTCATGGCTCAGTTAATCTTAAATTTATTTTTCACTCAGTACCACGTCAGCTGAAGAGGTGGGTCCCCCCACATGTGTCCCCCAGCAAGCCAGTCTATAGGCTTATGGGTGCTATCTGGGGAGGTGGTAAGTCCAAGCCAGGGAATCCAGTTATTTGAGAATTGCACTAATGAGTTTGAGACACATCAGGCAGTTCACAGCACAACGGGAAGCTCACGTCACCATGATTTAGCAAGTTTTGATCATCCCTTGGTGGTGTTTTCAGACTGGTTCTGTCAACTCTTGTGTAAAGCTTCCCTGATTCTTGTAATACATAAACTTATTTCTGTGTAACATGCATAGTAGGTGAACCCTTGCGATACACTGTATATGCTTTGACTTACCAGTTCTTAGGCTTTACATTCTAATCTTTAATATTTTACCTCCGTTTTTGAAAGCTGGTTGCATCTTCTCCTGCCAGTCCTGAAAGAAAAGAGGCCCCTTTGAGGGGCCATAGCTCTAAGTAAAATGCTTAAGCCTCTTTGATTTGGAAACAGTGACAAGATGTCACACCAGGCAGGATTTATTAAGCACTTGTCTTCATCCTTTCCTTGGGGCTGGTGCTGCTTTGTGTCTTGGCCGTAGTGCAGTTGCTGGTGTGCACTGTTCTGAGTTGTCCAGTTCCCCCAGTCCATCATACGGGAACAGAAGGAGGCATCTAAAACGAGTTTCTGGGGTTTCTTGCTGTTCTTTTCACCAGGACAGAAGTTGGGCGCTGTCATTCTGCACATTAATAAATGCAAGTCAGAAAAAGGGGTTTTTAAACTGCATTGGTGCTGTGACATCTGGTCATTACTGTTTCCAAATCAAATGCTCTTGAGTTGCTGATGAAATGGATGCTTCTGATTTTTCCTGATGATTAAGTCTCAGTGATGAGAATTGAGTTCAGCCCTCTTCAGCGTTGTCAGCAATGATGTAACTGCACAGGGACTGTGATGGGACAGGTGCTCACCTCCCAGCCTTTGGTAGTTTCGGGGGTAATGGTCTGGAACTTTGTAAACAGCTGTGGCTGTGCCTTGGTGCCAGCCTCATGGTTTCAAAAAATAACATGTTTTCATTATAAAAGTGGTTTCCTAGCTGCCAGGTAGTGCTAGGGATTACACAGAGGTGGTGAGGGACTGGGACCTATCTGTAAAGGGCTGGTAGCCCGTTGTGACTGCATCATCAGTCGGGTTAGGCTGCATTGCTGAGGTCAGAGTGCGGATATAAATTTTTTACCAGCCTGGTGGGGTGGGACCATCCCAGGTTTGATCACAGTCCTACTGCTATAAACTATTGCATTTGTTTACATTATACTGGCACAATTTAACCCCCAAAGAGGGGTAGAGGAGCTTCTACCAGTACCTCCCAAGTGCTTATGAAATTCATCCGTCCCTCCGCCCACCAGCTCACCAGCATTTTGGAAAGGCTGGGTGCGGTGCCGTGCAACCTCAGCTGTCTTGGCGAGGTCGCCCTGTCCCTGCTCCTTGCCGCGCCCTCCTTGCCCCTGCTCCGGCCCTTCCCTCACCCCTTGCGTCAGCGCAGCTCACGGGACCGTCCGAACGCAGATGCAGCCAGGCCGCTCGGTGAGCAGGGAGTGCGCCTGGGAGGACGGGTGGGCTTTGGGGCTGCCAGCCGCGGGAGAGGACTTGTCAGCAGGATGGAGCAGAGACTTTTTAGGTTGCAGGGGAATGTGCCTGGGAGCGCAGCCTGGCTCGGTGCTGGGACGGCAATGGCGATGGCTGCCAGGGTGTCCTGTGCAGGCTGGCACACACAGCAACCACAGCGGCTCCTCGCTGTCTGGCCCCGGGGAAACACAAGCCTTTTGGGGGTCCTTTTGGCTGCTGTTGCAACTCCCAGTGCAACAAACCAGGTGATAAGGCTGGTGTCCTGGAATGTGGCTTGGCACTTGAGGCTGAAGGCGCAGAAAGACCTGGTGGAGAGCCTGAGGGTGCGTTCAGATGGCCTCTGTGGCAAAGGGGCAGCAGGATGTTTCCATCCCCGCAGTCCCCAGTGGCTGCTCCCAGGCCCCATCTGGATCTTCCTCCAGCTGGGTTGAGGTGACTGTGGATCTGTGGTGTTCAGTGCGTTAATGGTGTGACTTAAATTTAAAAGCAAGACAGGACCACAAAGGAAAGGTTTTTTTTTTTTGCAAGGTGTTGGGGTGGGCAGAGCCGAGGAGAGAGATGAGCCATGGCTGGGTGGGAAATGCAGATGTGGGACCATACCTTCAGCTTCCTCAGAAATCACCCAAGCTGTGCTCCCTCTCTCTTTGGAAAATGGAATTTCCGTCCTATGAGTCTGCCTGTCTTGCAGTGTGTGTGAGAGCTGCTGTACGCAGCTGTGAAGCCCACAAAGACTTTATTACTGTGTGAGACAAGCAATGGAGCAAAAAGAGCAATGCTGACAGGAGTGACAGCGAATGGTCATGTGGCTCCAGAGGTGAGCTGTGTGGTTGCTCACATCCTTTAAACTTCATAGTATGACAGTTTAATACACATTGCTTTCAAGCTGTGACTTACTAGGGCCCTTCATGTTTCCTCCAGCTGAATTTTGCAAACTGCATTTGTTTTCCACTTCAGATACTTCAGATATACCCTGTCTTCAGAGGGTCACCTCTCTAGTCTGTATTAATCCCTGTGTTGTGAAAATATAAAACAAACAAAAGAAAGCTCTGAAATTTACCAGCAGGTAATTTTCTTCTCTTCCTCCTCCTGGTTTAAACCAGGAAGAGCTTTGTGCTGTGTAATTTTGAATACTTTGATGGAGGAATGCGTTTTTAACAGCAGTGGGTGGTTGACCTCTGTGATCGCTCAGTGCCAGGTAGGTGAGACCCAGTTTCAAAAATAGCAAGTTGATTAGCTCTTTGCTAACATCAAGTGCTGAACAAAGAAGCAGTGCTGGCTTCTACTGATCCCCAAGTGGAAATGTGAGCAAGACTTTGTATTGACATCATTGTATTGACCCTTTGAATAGTACACCTGAAGCATTATTTTGTTATGGCTGACTGGATTTTCACTTCTTTAAAATGACTTGCAACAAGATCATTTCAAAGGGGACATGTAAGTTGCCTTAAATTTGTAAGATTTTCTCATTATATTGCATTAGTTAACAAAAGAAGACCAAATGCTTGATTTTCTTTGGGATATGAATGCTACTACTGACTTCCAAAATACTGAACCGTATCCTGAGCTGCATCAAAAGAAGTGTGGCCAGCAGGTCAAGGGAGGTGATTCTGCCCCTTTGCTCGTGTGAGACCCCATCTGGGGTACTGTGTTCATCCAGCTCTGGGCCCCCCAACATAAGAAGGAGATGCAGCTGTTGGAGCGAGTCCAGAGGAGGGCCACGAAGCTGATCAGAGGGCTGGAGCACCTCTCCTATGAGGACAGGCTGAGAGAGTTGGGATTGTTCAGCCTGCAGAAGAGAAGGCTCCGCGGAGATCTAATTGTGGCTTACCAGCACCTGAAGGGACCTACAGGAAAGATGGCGAGGGACTGTTTAGAAGGGCATGGAGTGATAGGAGAAGGGGTAGTGGGTCTAAGCTAAAAGAAGATAGATTAGATATAAGGAAGAAATTCTTCACTGTGAGGGTGGTGAGACACTGGAACAGGTTGCCCAGAGAAGCTGTGGATGCCCCATCCCTGGAAGTGTTCAAGGCCAGGTTGGATGGGGCTTTGGGCAACGTGGTTTAGTGGAGGGTGTCCTTGCCCATGGCAGGGGGGGTTGGAACTAGATGATCTTTGAGGTCCCTTCCAACCCAAACCATTCTATGATGCTGTGATTCTATTATTGTCGGTGAGAACGGCAGGAGTGTTCATCAAGGAAACCATGTAACTTTTGTCTCTGAGACACAGTAAAATAAGACCGTTCTTATATTTAAGGATTTATAACAATTTTCAAATGTAGTTTGGATTAATTTGTCATTTCTGGCTCTGTTGCTGGTGCCTGCTCATTTGCCACAAGTTTTGTGTGTCTTTTGTAATTTATTCTACAATTTGGACTGTTTTCCATCAATAAAAATCTTTAGAAGATGTCTTTCTGTATCTTTATGTATGACTAGCTTGTTCAATAATCCACATTTTATGATGATCATTCAATTGGCTTTATAAGAGGAGATGATATACAGTATTATATTGTATTTTAATGTTGGCAATGTAAGACAAACGTCAGTTTTTAGCAAGCTAGCTGCCATGAGCTTTAAGCCCAGATTTTTAAATTGCCTGTATGTGCCACAGTTATGAAACAGCCAGATCCAAACTTTCTCAACAATCACTGTGCTTCTAGAGCAGTTTTGGAGTGGGTCTATTTTAGGTAGAAGGCCATATTATGTTTCATGTCACAGAGACATTTTGTCATTTCCAGTTGGGGAATGGATCTGGAAACCTGTTGTTAAGTAATTTGCAGATGTCTAATGCCAATATAGGATTTTTAGCAATTTTTTTGGGACCCTGTTTCAAGGATAAGGCTGAGGAAAATAAATTGTGATTTGAGATTTCTTGTGTCTAGCTCATTTGCAAAAGCTGTGGGCAGAAATGTTAAGGTGAGGATCTCTGTGGCCTTCCCTCTCTAGCCCAGTGCCATGGGCTGTGCAGGGTGGCAGGAGATTCTGCTCGAAACCCCCAGCTGCAAACCAGGGGTCCCTCCATGAGCACCTGCACCCTGAGCTGGGTGTGCTCTTGGGGCAGTGCTGTTTGATGTGTTTTTCTAAAACATTACATGTTCAGGGATACCAGAAGGGCTTAACTGATTAGTTAATAAATTTGAAAGGTAAAAAGTTAAAAAATAATTAAAGGTCTAGTCTTTCAGACTGGGCTAAGCTTTCCATCAGTTGGCTACTTTGGTGTTCCAGGGGTTCAGCCAGAGCTTCTTTGTCAAGGTGAGCATTTTGTATTTAGTATTTCCTGAGTTTTGTTGTCCTGACACCACTGCTATTTGTGTTTAGATATATTCTTCTAATTGTGTTGCATGGTCTACTCTGAGATCAGAAGCGACATGTTGGAGAGCCTATTAAAGTCAGAGGGCTTTTAAGTTTGGGGTCAAAATACTGGAAACATTTTAATGAGCCTTTGATGTAAGGCCCCAGTCCAGAGAAGCACTTAGGCATACATACTTAGCTTTTAAGTGCAGTTGATTAAATGTGAAAGAAAATGCCACAGCACGCTGTTGGTTGAAGACTGAATTTATATATTTCTGAGAAGCTGACACACTCCATTTGTGCTAACCTAAAACCTCTCTTCAGTATGATGGAAGATTTTTAACAAGTTATGATGGAAGATTTTTAACAAGTTATATTATCCCTCTCTGACTTGGATCTGCATTTACCCTACTAGCACAGGTGACTTCTGTTAGTGTAGGCAGTGTATCTGTGAAGATCTGAGAATATGTTTACAGTGTTTGAGTTAAGTACTAGGAAATAACCACATAAATTCTGCTGTGACCTGAAATTACATGTTACCTTTAAAAGGGAAAAATAGAGAAACTTGCCAGTGCTATTGAATCTGCAGTCTGCCTGCAATGGCAGTTTGGGATTAACTGATAGTTGTCTTATAAGTGGGCACGATGAACTGCTGAACAACAGTGGAAGCATTCAAATGAAATTATTTGCACAATATTTTTGTCTTTTTGAAATGCAGTGATGAAAATTTTCTTGCAAATTCAATTACTTATACTGCAGTATTTCCACAGATGTGCTGAGTCCTGAACACTTGGGTAAATGAGTAGGTAAGAAAGATTGGTAAAGCAAAAGATGCTAGTTAGTAACAGAGGTACTGTAGCGATGGAGGTGAGGGGAACCGCAGCATGTCTGTGTTACAAACCCAGGCTGTTGTCCTCTTAACAAGGTAGCCTGAACACAAGAAAATTCTAGAAGACTTGAGAGTTTGTTGAAAACTTCATATTGGGTTCATGTTTTATTGCACATGACCTCGGAGTTTTACAATGCACTTCTGCCCTACATGGATCCAAAGCAGTGTTCTTTGTTACAGTTGTTATATTACTTCATACCACAAGCACGCATGTAATGGATGCTGAACCAGAAAGTTCCTGCCCTGAAAAGCTTATGCAAGACAGCCTGTTAAGTTGGAAATCTCTTTAATGCTGGCAGTAATTTACCAGTTGCCATGGGACGCAAAAATACTGCTGAAGTCCTGTTTTTCACTTAAGAATTATTATGCATAAAATGAGGATACCTGCAAGTCCACCTTAGCTTTTATAGCTCAGGAAGAGTTTCCAGGGGTAAGGGTTCAAGAGATACCAGTGTGCTTTTATAGGCTGACCTCTTGTGAAACAGTCTTGAGTGCTAGCTTACAAGAACTCTGGCTGCATTTCAGGTATCTAATGTTCATGCAAGTGACTCTCTCTATGCGTAGTTAATTTTTAAAAGGATTTAAGATATTTTAAGACACTGTGCTGAACACAGAGGCTGGATTCTTGCAGAGGCTGTAGTATGGGGAAGTTCTTTCTTTCCCCTTGTTATTTATTTGAATAAGGGTTGGTCACACGCTGTACTACATTGACTTCTCACAGGTATGCTTTCACCTGAAAATGGCGTCTTCCTCCTTCCAAGGCACTAAAAATCAGTTTTGGATCCTTTGGGTATTTGTAATTCTTGCCCTCAGCAGTAAAAGTTGCAAATAATTTTTTAACTGGAAAGAGAGTTACCTGATGCATAACTATACTTCTTTTTTTTTTCTTTTTTTTTCCCTTTTTTCCTTTTTTCTTTTTTTCTTTTTTCTTTTTTTTTCTTTTTTTTAAATAAGATTCTGCCAAACCTCCTTGGCAATGCAAAAATATTGACACTAATAGTTAAAGATCTTTAGGAGAACCCCAATTTTTGAGAAGTGACATAAAAAAGTGGTTGTGTGTCGTTGATTCGGTGCACACACAGTGTGTGCAGAGCTGAGGTATGGTGATTGGCAGTACTTTTCAGCTCGTGAAGTAGTGTTTTGGCTAAGACACAAGATAGAAATTACTGCTGTCTGCTATCAGTACAAATTTGTTGCAGTTTCAGTAAGCTATTTATAACTTGATTGTTCTGGCTAGTCTCCAGCACAGCTGTACTTTGCCTAAATGAGCTAACCGGTTACTTAAACTGGCTAGTCATTATATGATTTCTCATTATCAGCCCTGGCTGGATCTACAATGTGTCATTAAAGGCAGTTGCTGCTGTTTTGTCCAATAAATGGTTTTATTTCAATAATGGGTGAAATTATTCTGACACAGAGATGTGTGCCTTTTAATTTCCATTTGCAGGGAATTGAAGTGTCCAGAGCAGCATGCCGTTTCATTAGAAAATGTGTGTGTCTGTGCCTTTCACCCCAAAGGGGACAGAAGTAGAGCTAATGGTACTGAAAATTTGTTGTTTAGTACTGGCAGTGTAACCTAGTTTTCTTGACTTTGGTACTCAACCAATGAACAGTGCTTATTGTCTGACCTTGAAGGGGCTGAATGTTCCTTGCAGATCTTGGTTTAGTAAAGCTAATTCTGGAGCAGGACAAATGCACATTAGCCCCTACTTACCAGTGTTTAATTGGTGCAGTGCATCTAAAGGCTTTGACTCTGGCAAGTCCTTTACCGGGAGGTGGGGTGGGCTGGGGCAGAAGGAAGCAGAGCAGCAGAAGTTGAAGCAATCAAGCCGTGGGTGGGTGGTGGAGTCGGCTTGGGCACCAGCTCATCGGGTGATCACTGGGCTACCTCGCCCCGTGTCCTGGACCGCTGAGCCAAAGCGCTGCTCCCCTGCTCGGTGACCCCGGCAGGATGGTGCCATGGTTACTCGCCTCGCTGATGGCACCCCTGGATTTTGGAGGACAGATTACCTCTGTGCTAGGTTGGGTTTTTCAGGTTTTGTCTGCTCTCGCTCCCCATCAGCAAGGATTTGAAAGAAATGAGTGGTGCAAGTGCTTCTTTAAATGTTATGCTCTGATCTCTTTCTTTATTTCTGGAAGCCTTCATTTTTGAACATTACTTACGTTTAACCAAATTTGACCTGACAGTGTCCCTTTAATACCACATTATGCAAGGAACTCAGACATTAAAGATATTGGAAAAGTGATTAAAAGCAATTTTCTAAAAACTACTCATGTGCCTTAAATTTCAGAGCCAAACTCTTGCCACTCTATTGACTAAATCAGTCTAGAAATCTCCAAAGCCTCTTCTGTGGCAGGGAAGTATAAGCAGCAATCCTAATCCTCAGACTGGCGAGAAAAGAAAAGGCGAAACTCCCAAAGGTCTCAGGACTTTCTGGAAGGAAAATTGGAAGGAAAATTGCAATATAAACTTGGCTTCAGGTTGGAAGAGAAATTTGCCTGTCAGAAGGAACGTGTAGGTGTATTTTTGTCTCCTTTAGGGTTTGGTGGTAGAAAGAATACAGGTTGATACTGGCTGAGGTATATGTACCTCACTGTAGTGACAGGAGAAATTTCAAGTTGTTATTGAAGTTTTAATTAAATGACGACAGTTTTGAAATGTTAGCCAGAGTTTTATGTATGTTACAGAGGTCATTTACAAAATAAAGAACCAAGAGCAGACAAACAGCAGTTCAGCAGTCTCCCCTCTTCATTTTTACTTGCCCAGCCCTGAAGTCATGACTGTAAAAAGTATGAAGGTTTAAAACCCTTTTCCTGATTATATAATTAGCTTAGACATCTAAGTAAAGCTTTAGATTAAGAAATGAATGTTATTGTTATAGTGTAAATTTTACACACTAGGTGAGGATTTTACCTTACATAAAACTAAGAATAATGGTAAATGTGTTGCATCTCACAGTGTTTCAGTTTTGAAATTTTTGCTTCACAAGATGAAATACAGTGATACAGCCTTGTATTTTATTTTTCCTATGGTTGACTGGAATTTCAATATATATTTTTTAAGTAGTACCACCTGTTAAGGAGCTTCATTAAAGAAAAAAGGTGGACTTTGCAAACGGGTTTTTTTTTGCTATATTCACGTTTACCATTTGAGATAAAAATAAATGTTGAAGTTATAGGCTTCATCAGGATCATATACAGATGATATGCTAGCTAAGTACTGCTTTTTTAAATGTAAAAATTACAGGAAGCAAGGAGGTGAAAGAGTGCAGAACAGGCAACACTCTGGCAAACTCTTTATGTAAATAAGCAAAGATTATTGTTGAAATATCCATATACGAAGATAGTATGTTTCTTTGCAGGTCAGGGTGAAAACTCCCGGTATTGTATCAATTGTACTTTGAAATGTTGTTTTCAGTCCTTTTTACTGAGAATCCTGAGGTGGAGTTAACTGAGATGAGTGTTGTGCTAGGGGAGTCTCTGCCACTGGGTAAGGTGCATCCTTGGTGCTCTGAGATTCAAAGGTCAAATACATTTCAGAGTGGTTTTGTTCATCTGAAATAAATGGGAATTTTGTCAAGGGCCTCTACAGTCGCAAGATTAGATTCATGACATCTGATCTGAAGCTATACTTTTTTTTTTTTTTCCATTGGCTTTATTGGACCTTGAGCCCAACCCATTGTGAGTAGAGTGGTCTGATCAGCTGTGGCATGTGCTGATTGCTGCCCTTGCTGCCTCAGTTGCAGAAAAACACAGGTGCTTTTGGACCAAACTGAAAAAAGGATGCACAAAACATCCAGAATTTTAAGCACTGATATTTTTGTCTTAACCTCCAACTGCTTTCCAAAATCGAAAAAAAGAGAATTTTTTAAAACAAGGTATGTTTTTTAGGAGACAGCTTAGATGTTCAAAAAGCTGCTAGTAGAGAAGAAGCCTTTTCATCTCCCATATTAGATGTTGTAACTTCAATTTACACAGTGCATTGCTATCACTGAGGACTGTAAGTTATATTTTGGTTTGAAATAACCCCACAAAACAGCTGTTGTGTACCAGATGACCTCTCCCCCCTTTAAAATTATTGATTTGTGTTTTATCCTGTATCGTGTAACTTTATCATGAGGAACACTGGGCTTTGGAGGTAAAACCTTCTTTGACACCTTTTTTCAAGTGTATTGACATAGGGATCGGCTGAGTGCCGGTGCCTCGCTCAGCTGGCAGCATGTTTTGCTGTTGGTGCCCAGGCTGATGCAATGCTTCCCTGTTGCACTGGGCTGTATATCAGAGTCATAGAATCACAGAATGGTTTGGGTTGGAAGGGACCTCAAAGATCATCTGGTTCCAACCCCCTCTGCCATGGGCAAGGACACCCTCCACTAGACCAGGTTGCCCAAAGCCCCATCCAGCCTGGCCTTGAACACTTCCAGGGAGGGGACATCCACAGCTTCTCTGGGCAACCTGTTCCAGTGTCTCACCACCCTCACAGTAAAGAATTTCTTTCTAACATCCAATCTAAATTGACCCTCTTTTAGCTTAGACCCACTACCCCTTCTCCTATCACTCCATGCCCTTCTAAACAGTCCCTCGCCATCTTTCCTGTAGGTCCCTTCAGGTGCTGGTAAGCCACAATTAGATCTCCGCGGAGCCTTCTCTTCTGCAGGCTGAACAATCCCAACTCTCTCAGCCTGTCCTCACAGGAGAGGTGCTCCAGCCCTCTGATCATATCTGTGGCCCTCCTCTGGACTCTCTCTAACAGCTCCATGTCTTTCTTGTACTGGGGTCCCCAGAGCTGGAGGCAATACTCCAGGTGGGGTCTCACAAGAGCAGAGTAGAGGGGCAGGATCACCTCACTTGACGCTTCTTTTGATGCAGCCCAGGACACGGTTGGCTTTCTGGGCCTCAAGCACACACTGCTAGCTCATGTTGTGCTTCTCATCAATCAATACCCCCAAGTCCTCAGGGCTGCTTTCAATCCATTCCTCTCCCAGCCTATAGATGTGCTTAGGATTGCGCCAACCCACGTGCAGGACCTTGCACTTGGCCTTGTTGAACTTCATGCGGTTTGCAGAGGCCCACCTCTCAAGCCTGTCAAGATCCCTCTGGATGGCATCCCTTCCCTCCAGCATATTGACCGCACCACACAGCTTGGTGTCGTCAGCAAAATTGCTGAGGGTGCACTCGATCCCACTGTCCATGTTGCCGACAAAGATGTTAAACAGTGCTGGTCCCAGTACCGACCCCTGTAGGAACGCCACTCATCACTGTTCTCCACTTGGACATTGAGCCATTGACCACAACTCTTTGAGTGTGACCATCCAGCCAATTCCTTATCCACCGAGTGGTCCATCCATCGAATCCATGTCTCTCCAATTTAGAGACAAGGATGTCATGCGGGACAGCGTCAAATGCTGTTCTGCATTAGTAAGTCAGGCAGATGTTTGCGTAAGTCAGGCAGATGACGTCAGTCACTCTTCCCTTATCCCCCCATCATAGAAGGCCACCAGATTTTTCAGGCATGATTTGCCCCTAGTGAAGCCATGTTGGCTGTCATCGATCACCTCCTTATTTTCCATGTGCCTGAGCATAGTCTCCACAAGGGTCTGCTCCATAATCTTGCCAGGCACAGAGGTGAGACTGATCGGCCTGTAGTTCCCTGGCTCTTCCTTTTTTCCATTCTTAAAAATGGGGGTTCTATTCCCCCTCTTCCAGTTGGTGGGAACTTCACCGGACTGCCAGGATTTCTCAAATAAGATGGAGAGTGAACTGGCCACTTCATCCGCCAGTTCCCTCCAGACCCATGGATGCAACTCATCAGGTCCCATGGACTTGTGTAGATATTCTCGAACCTGATCTTCTCCTACAGTGGGCGGTTCTTCATTGTCCCAGTCCCTGCCTTCTGTGACCTGGGCAGCGTGGCTCAAGCACTTGCCAGTGAAGACTGAGGCAAAGAAGTCATTGGGTACCTCAGCCTTCTCCATATCCCAGCTAACTAAATCGCCCGTTTAATTCCAGAGGGGACCCACATTTTCCCTTGTCCTCCTTTTCTCACTAACATACCTGTAGAAGCTTTTCTTGTTGTCCTTGACATCCCTGGCCAGGTTTAATTTCTATCAGGGCTTTGGCTTTCCTAACCTGATCCCTGGCTGCTCGGACAGTTTCTCTGTATTCTTCCCAGGCTACCTGCCCTTGCTTCCACCCTCTGTAGGCTTCCTTTTTTTGTTTGACTTTGCCCAGGAGCTCCTTGTTCATCCACGGGGGCCGCTTGGTGTTTTTGCTTGACTTCCTCTTTGTTGGGATGCATCGCTCCTGAGCTTGGAGGAGGTGACCCTTGAATATTAGCCAGCTGTCTTGGGCACCTCTTCCTTCCAGGGCTTTGTCCCATGGTATTCTACCAAGCAGATCCCTGAAGAGGCCAAGGTCTGCTCTCCTGAAGTCCAGGGTAGTGAGCTTGCTGTGTGCCCTCCTTGCTGCCCTGAGGATCTTGAACTCCACCACTGCAGTGGTCACTGCAGCCAAGGCTGCCCTTGAGCTTGATGTCCCCTACCAGGCCCTCCTTATTGGTGAGAATAAGGTCCAGCATGGCACCTCTCCTCGTGGGCTCCTCTGTCACTTGGAGGAGAAAGTTGTCATTGACACATTCCAGGAACTTCCTGGATTGCTTGTGCTCTGCTGCGTTGTCCCTCCAGCAGATGTCTGGGTGGTTGAAGTCCCCCATAACTACCAGGGCTTGAGAATGTGAGGCTGCTCCTATCTGTCTATAGAGGGCCTCATCCGCTCAGTCTCACTGGTCAGGTGGCCTGTAGCAGACCCCCACTGTGATGTCCCCTGCCCCAGCCCTCCCTTTAATCCTGACCCATATGCTCTCAGTGGGCTCCTCCTCTGTCCCCAGATGGAGCTCCATGCACTCCAGCTGGTCGTTGACATAGAGGGTGATGCCCCCTCCTCGTCTGCCCTGCCTGTCCTTGCTAAAGAGCCTGTACCCTTCCATCCCAACACTCCAGTCATAGGAGCTATCCCACCATGTCTCTGTAATGCCAATAAGGTCATATATCTCCAATGCTGGCCTTCACACCTAGAAAGGTTATACACAGATAACGCTTGATTTCCCCAATATGTCATGCTGGAGGTAAAGTAGCTCAAGGGAAGCTACCTGAGACTGTGCACTGCCAACAGCTTGCTCAAAATTACTTTGAAATACTAGTGCTCTTACTAAATGAAAGTGACAGCAGTTGGATGTTGTTCTTTCACAAGCCTGAGCATGTTGCCTCAGCAAATGCTGTAAGGCTTGTCAACCTCTTGGCAATTCTGTCACACCCTTTCCTGTTAATGAAAAGTTTAGTAAAGTTCATTCTTATCCAAGGCATCCCATAAAATAAAAAGATTTTTTGTTTCCTCGTGAAAACCAATTATGAGAAATAGTAATGAGTTTCAGAAAAACCAGAGTCCCAGGGTATTGTAATATTGGAAACATTTCACTGTTTTGCTTGGTAGCTCAGACAACTCGAATAAAGTGGTTTAGGAAGGGTGAAATACTACTGATTAGTAACAAGAACACTACCGAAAGGTTTTTGAGAGTAGTGTGTGCCTGCCCTCAGGTAGTGAAATTTGCTTCACTGTTTCTGATGTTTTTCTCTGGATTTAATGTTTGCACTTTGTCTTCAGTATGTCTCTTTCTAAGATAATTAATTTTCTTGCTTGCCTGTGCTCTGTCCAGCCTTGAGGATCTTCCACGCTGTTACTCCTTCATTCGAAGCTCAACCAGACACAATTCAATTAGTTGCTCCCAGAAGAATACACATGCACACCAATACCACCACACTGCTTTTTAGTCATCTCTTTCATCTTTGTCAGTGGGGGCCTGTTTCAGACTACATTAAAACCAAAGGTAGGACTCCCATTAGTCTTGGCAGAAGCGGGGTCCCCACCTGCAGACAAGCTGGTAGTTCACTCGGGTAGCTCGTGGCCCTGCATAAGTGCGTGACTAGCTGGCAGATTATACAGGGGTATTTAAGGATCTGAGGCTGAAGTAAAAAAACCTCAAATGTGCCTGCATTATTAAGGATCATAATTCCATTCAGGAGATAAAAGAGAGGTATTCTCTTTTATAAGAATTATTGCTGAACTGCATCCATAAAATGCTCCCAGCAGTACTCTTAATAAGTTGAATTACCGGCATTCTTATGAATTGAATTATTTTCTAAGCCATTGTACGAAACACACATTTTACAAGCAAGTATGGAGACAAGTACTTATCATAAGTATTTTACAGGGTAGACATTTTGCAGAGGAACAATCATTTTTAAACGTGATGAGTGAATAAGGAGTCGGTGTTAATTATTTGATTAGTGTTTGCCTTGTATACCTAATCATAAACCAAGCCCCTACTGTCCCGGAGAGCTTGCTATGTATAAGGTAGATGACAGATGGACAGTGAGATGAATGTGAGAAGCAATGAGACAATAATCATTGGTATAATTGTATTTACTCTTTATGACAAAATATCTTGTCCATTGCACATTTGACTGTGGGGGTATTTCCCTTTGATGACAAAAAAATCCTTTGCTCCTAAATTTAGTCCCAGAGATTGCAAAGTTCAGCATCCAAACCTGATTATTCCTTGCAGGGAATTTGATCCTGATAGACCTGAAGAGAAAGAGGTTCAAAGAGTCCCAGTGAGAGTCTTTGAAATAAATCTGTGTACCGCAGTGACTGTTCAGCTGCAACAAGCTTCACTGAGACAGTGTGCCACGAGGCCAGTGGAAGAAACCCACCTGCCATACACTCTAAGTGCTAGGTCTAGTCTTTGGTCCCTGCTTTTGCATTTCACTGTAGTCCTAGTTCAGCAAACATATAACCAGGTTGCATCTATTCTTAACTCTGATAAGAATAATAAAAGAAGGAATCAACCAGCTCTTTCAGGTAAAAAGAAAATCTTGCCTTTTTTGACACCTATAGCTTTAGTAACAGTAGCATTTGCTAGTCTTCTGGCTGAAGGAAAGTGCAGTCCTTTAAGGAGCTGTAATTCATCCTTACCACTTCCTCTATTGTACATGTGTTTGACAGATCCTCTAAATAACTTTTGTGTTTATTAATGAGGTGTGGAAATAAATTTTAATATTGATCTTTCTGTGGAGCTGTGTAAAGCTTGGGGGTGAAGGGCTAGGACTGTTCAGAGCTGTACCTTCAGTTTACAGTGTTTGGTTTCATCTAACACTGTGGTGGGAATCATTCTGAGTTATGTGTTATGCGCATACAGCTATGTAGACATTATAGTGCAATTTTTGGCCTTAAGTTCTGGAGTTCAGAAATAAATACAATTACGTTTGAAATGTCTTTCCAGTCTCCCAAATCTTGGATTGAAGAGGTCTTCAGTAAAAGAGAATGTATGCACATCATTCCCAGTTCAAAAGATCCTCACAGGTAAAACAATTAATTTCACTTTCTTTGTGTTACATTTAGAAAGAATCACAATAATTTTTATGGGTGTTGTGTGTAGCTTGGATGAAGTTCTTTGCAGTTTTGCAATGCCCCAGTTGGTGACTGCTGGTGTTTATGGGTTTTCACAGATATGGTCACCAGTATGTTTTAAATGAGGCTGTTCGTTGGAATTAGAAATTGGCAACAATTGACCTTCCTAGGCCTCTTAGACGTGTTGCTCTCAGTCCAATAACCAAAACTGTGGTATGGCATCCAGTTGAGAGATTGAGTTACATGGAGTTACGGCTGCACAGGAATTCTTAATCCTCTACCACCATTTTCTCCCTTCCTCAAATAATGCCTGCTGCTGATCACAGTCTTCTGAGACAGAGGTTTCTGCTCAGGCTGGCGTAGAGTGTGGAAAGAGTGAGGAAAAGAGCAAATCCCCAACCTGTGTTTTAGGACCTGAGAAAACAAACATAATTTGGCATTCCAGACTGTATCTAGTGGATGGTGTTGCCTAAATAAACTCGGTGAGATCACATTCTGAGGATGGAAACTTGTAATTTTGATCATATTTTTTTGAACACATGGATAGCGTAGAGTAGACGAGATAGGTAACTCATCTCTGAAATGCAGATTTGACATACGGCCTGAGATGTAAAACACCGAACAAATCAGTGAAGTTACTCAGTACATCTTCCAGGGGTGGGTGCAGAAGAACACAGCCTTTAATGCTATTGATGCGAATTTTTTCACAGGTGAATCGATACTTTATGAATACCATTACAGATGTTTTCTTTTATGCAAGCATGTATTAATTATCCATCTTTTATAACAGGTGTCCTGCAGGATGCCAGGTGTGCCAGAATTTAATCAGGTAAGAAATGCATAAACATATATTTGTGATTTTTACAATGACCTAAAGTTAGTGATAGTCATTCCTAGTCAAGGCAGTAATGATGACAAAAATATCCTTCCTCTCACATTGTCAGAGCAGCATGTTTAGGAGAATGTTTAGCATGAATCTGGGTAAAATAAATTGTGTGATAACCTTCAATTTATTTGCAATGGAAAATTTTATCCAAATACATTGTGTGGATGAATTTGTCTTAATCTTAATGTCTGAGGAATGAAAGGCAGAAATGTGCCTTTCAATGGGAGACAATTCCAGCTATATCCTGGGTGATATGAAGGACAGTGAGATGAAAGCAAGAGAGAACAGTAAGAATTACAAAAAGAGGAAGAACAAAATAAAGGGAGAAGAAAGAGCGTAATAGAAACATCTCTGATTATAGGTTTTCTGAAGATTTGTTTCATCTTCTCTGCAGTGGGCATTCTAAGTCCCTGCTTTTGGGAAGGCAAGCCACAAAAATTACATCACTTTGGTGCTTTTAACTTGTGTGTGGATTTTCTAGAGAGCTAGTATTTTGTGGCTTGTATGAATTAGTTGTTTTCAATCCAACATTTGTTGTTCAGCAAAACAGGTTTCGATACTGTATGTTTAGGATAATAAATTACCAGGTTTTGGAACACAAGTTTTAACTTTCCTTGGCATTTATTTTGTGTTAAAAGCCTCTGAAGACTGAAGCAACAGAAAACAATGAGTTTCTGATAGCTATTGACTAGCAAGCTGGTGCTAACTAGTCCTGTTACCTGCATGAGCATGATTATTTGCTTTTTCATTATGTTTCACATTTTATTTTACTTCTAAGATTTACGTGAAACAAAAGTCACATTTTCCAAAAAGGAAATAAATTACTCCTTGAAATCAGATCACTGCCAAGGGCCGATATACAGAATGATGTTGCCCTTGTAAAGAAGGCAAATGATCTGTGCGGCATCTGTTCAGAAAGGGTCAACTCCCTCTTGAGGGAATGGTCACGTGTATGTTTTGCTTTAGAGCAGAAGAACAGAGATTCAAAGATTTTTGCAGGTGTTTCAGAAGTGGAAATGCAGGGATCATTTTAATGCTTCCTGCTAACCTTCAGATACCCAAGAGGGTATCTAAGCTGAAGCTAACTTGAGCTTCAAAATATAGTGATTTAATCCCATCTAAATAGAGACTACAGCAGTCTCCCTTTCCCTTCCCCCTGCAGAGTGACCATGTTGTTGTTTGGTCTGGGAAGCTCATTGGTATGAAAATTAACCTGGGGGGTGGAAAACCAAACCAAGATTAGCTTTCCACCAAATCAGCCTCCTAATCAAACACAGTGTAGCTGCATGAATGTAAATACTACAGTGGAAGAGGGAGGAGGAGAAACTGGAAATGTGCACCCCACAGGGTGGGTTTGGTTTTTTCTTTCACCTTTCTCTGTAAAGGCATCCAGTACCTTTGTGGGTTTTTTTATCTTGTAGTTCTTTCTTTCACTTTTCATTGAGCATTTTCATGCTGTTTCAATCCATGTGAATCCTATTTGTCCGTCTGTCTATATATGCAGAATGTGTGTGGGTGTCTGATGGTCACTTCTGTCAGCCATTATCTTGCAAGTACATTTTCCCAAATATTATCTGTTCCTGTGTTCTCATATATCTTAAAGTGTACACAGAGCTTTGTTCTGGGAAAATTTTTCTGTTCCTAACAAGGGGAAATAATTTTCACATGAGTGTTATAACTGGTTATATTGTATTTATTAGATTAGTAATGAAACAGGTTTTGGGCCTCCTGAGGCCTGTGCATAATTTTCCACAACAGTCTGAAAGTCATGTGAATGTACTTGATGCCTACTATAATTTGACCTAATATTGTAGGCAAATGAAATCTGTTAATGATTTCTTACTTGCAGAGAACTTCCAAGGTTTGCAAACAGTTTATGAGTGGGTTATGCAACTATTTGCTAATACTAAGTAGAATAACTCTATTTAGTAGGTGCTAATCAAATTTGAGTAACTTACTGGCGCCTTTGCCCATGCTGCCCTTGTGCGTTGAAATGGCCTCTGTCTGCTCTTCAGTGCGGTGCTCACTAACACATCCCAGGCAGCACCTAGACCAATCTCACTCCATGACTGTCCTTCACTTCACTTTGTGTCCTCCCTCCCAGAATGTAATGTCACAGCACAGGTACAAGAATATTGGGGGACACAGTGCCAAAAGCCTGGCTAGAGCAGAGGTAGGTGGCATCCGTTGCTCTCCTCTCATCCCCACGATCATGTTGCAGAAGGTAGTTAGGTGGGTCAGGCATGACTGACCCTTGCTAAATCCCCACTGATTGCTCCCCATTACTGTCTTCTCCCTGCTGTGCCCAGATGTGGGCTCCAGGAGGTCTCACTCCTTGATTTTACCTGGGACTAATGGGAGACTGGGCGGCCTGTGGTTCCTCAGGTTGGCTTCTGCCCATTTTTGAAGGCAGGTGTGAGATTGGCCTTTCTCCAGTTTTTGGGGACCTCCCTGATCTCTGTGACCTTTGAGAGCTGATGGAGAGCAGCTGCACAAGGGTGTCAGCCACCTCCCTCAGCACCCTGGGGTGCAGCCCAATGAGTCCCAGGGATGCGTGTGGGTCAAGTGCTCCCAACCGATCCTGACTCAACCATCATCCCTGGCTGGTAGGTCCTCTCCTCCTTGAGCCTGGTCACTATGCACACAGCACAAAACTTTAAAAAAAAAAAAATCCCCGAACAGCTGTATGTAATGTTCTGCCTTAGCTTCCTCAACCTTCTTGAGAGCCTCTTAGTCTTGGCTTTTAACCTCCCAGGTAGCTCAGGGCTCCTTAGTACCTTGTCCCTTCCTGCTAGATGGATAGAGAGAGTGAGCGTGCCAGCTTGGAGCAGAGCATGAGCTATTTGGGAAAGATCAGTCCTTTTGAGTTCATACCTCTTGCTGTGGTAATCTCTGGGGTAAAAGCAGCTGCATGTATCCTGCCCACCTGTGTGTTAGGTCTATGTGCAGCTCCTCCACTGCTGGCTCAGCATAACTGAGCTGTTCAGAGTGCGGCTCACCTCTGGGTGCATTGACATGTAAACGTTAAGTATGTAGTGCAAATTATGTTAATTACTAAAACAGTTCAGTGTTCATTGAGCCTCTCAGTTTCAAGGTTACTGCACTGATTTGTCTTGTCACATAGTTAGTTCCTTTCCACAGGATCTCTGCTTTGAAAAGGCAGATTGCTCTGGCTCTTGCTGCTCTGGGAGGGGCTGCTGATGTGACCCTATGGAACAGTAACGTATAAGACATGTAGTCATTCTGTGCTCATATGTTGATGATGGACTGAAATTAATTCAAATTTTAGAAAATGTAATCCATCGATGATGCACCTGATTGTTTTTCAGTGCTGTCCTCTTCCAAGCACTCATATTTTCTGAGTCAGACTCAGACTGTGTTGGGCAGAGAGGAACCATATGAAATTCAACAAGGGCAAGTGTAGGGTCCTGCACCTAGGCAGCAATAACCCCAAGCACCAGCACAGGTTAGGGGCTGACCTGCTGGGAAGCAGCACTGTGGAGGAGGACCTGGGGGTCCTGGTGGACAAGCTCTCCATGAGCCAGCAGTGTGCCCTTGTGGCCAAGAAGGCCAATGGGATCCTGGGGTGTATTGCGTGTGGCCAGCAGGCCGAGGGAGGTTATCTGCTCTGCCCTGGTGAGGCCACATCTGGAGTTCTGTGTCCAGTTCTGGGCTCCCCAGTTCAGAAAGACAGGAAACTACTGGACAGAGTCCAGCGAAGGGCTACAAGGATGATTAGGGGACTGGAGCATCACTCTCATGAGGAAAGGCTGAGAGAGCTGGGTCTGTTTAGCCTGGAGAAGAGAAGACTGAGGGGAGATATTATCAATGCTTATAAATATCTAAAGGCTGGATGTCAAGAGGAAGGGACCAGACTCTTCTCAGTGGTGCCCAGTGACAGGACAAGGGGCAATGGCTACAAACTGAAACACAGAAAGTTCTGACTGAATATGAGGAAAAATGTTTTCACTGTGAGGGTGACCGAGCACTGGAACAGAGAAGTTGTGGAGTCTCTTTCTCTGAGATATTCAAAACCTGCCTGGATGCAATCTTGTGTAACCTGCTTCAGGATATCCTGCTTTAGGAGCGGGGGTTGGAGTAGATGATCTCCAGAGGTCCCTTGCAACTCCTACCGTTCTGTGATTCTGTGTAATGTAGTATCTAAGTGAGTAATGTAAGGTGATGTAACCACTGCTGTTGGTTCTCTGTCTTTCGGAATGACTCCTGCATGAAAGGTCTTCTTATTGTGAGACCACTCTAGGAGCAGTACAGTGACCACAAGGTATTTTCAGGAGCGAAGGACAATAACTTATCTATTTTCTTCTCATCTTTCATCTAAAGATCAATTTTTTCCTCACATTTGCTGTCTCTTACCCTGGAGTGCCCCAAAAGGCAAACAGAAAAAAAAGGAGTAAGGAGGCTTAATAGCTCAGCTGTAGAGAAATTTGTCCTCTGAAGACCAATAATAAAATAAAAATTGTCTCTGTCTTCTGGTCCTTCCTTTGAAGTATGCAGGAGGACTCATAAAGAAGGACAGTCATTGACCTTGTGCTCTTTGTGGGCAGGTTTTATCCAAATCTGTGTCCCTTGTGCTGTCTGCTTTGCAGCTATATTGCTCTGAAACACTTTTAGTTTAGATATGTCTCTATAGCAATTCTGAATGTGGATTCCAATTCTACATGTGATTTGACAATGTAATGTCAGCAATGACCTTCCATATGTGTTGATCCCTCACAGTCTTCTGAAATAGTAATTTGATTGTATATCTGTAAGGGACTTAGTGTTACTGGCTTATTCTCCAAGTACCAGCTTGGACGCTTTTTGTTTAGTTCATGAGCTTTGACCTACGTGTCTTGGCTTGCCTGTGAGGAGGCAAAATTACAATGAATTTTGTTTTTGGGGTCATCAAAATGAGGTCCCTAGATCAATAATTTATTTCAGCAAATCCTGTGCCCCCTCTGCTAATCCCTGGGTTCTTTTCTGCCACTACCACAGTGCAAGTGGTTGTGGAGTCATGCAGTGAGCCAGACTGGGCAGTAATTCTGGCAATAAACCCCTCACTGTGATGCTTCCACACACACCACCCCCCCCCCCCCCCGCCCCCATCTACATAATTTCCTCTTCGTTTTTCCAGGATTCAGTTGTTAGCACATGCCTGACTTCTTTCTAGCAAGTCCCTGGACTTCTGTGATATACATGTGATAATAGATCTCAAGTCTTTTCTGCAGTGCTAGGCTTCTACAACTCTCTAATTCTCCACTGAATAAGGTTGTTTGAGTTATTAATTTCCCAAGAGTGTGGGAGGCTTCCTTCTCCAGCCTGCTTTTGCAGAGCATTGAATCAATCAAATGTAATTTACCTGTGTTGAAAAACTGGAGTGCAAACATAATTGCATGGTTTCTGGTTATCAAAATTGCCTTTCTAAAGCGGTTCACTTAATTAGTTTAGGGTTGTTTTGCAGTTTGGTTGTTTGTTTGTTTGATATTTTAATGTATTTCTCTGGTTAGTTCTCACTCATTTCCACAGAAAACTCTCTCTCTTTCTGAATGTACCTCTTCAGGGTTTTGCACATGTTTACATCTAGCCTGCCCCTAGATCCACAACTAATACATCTGAGTCCCAAGGCAGTCATTGAGTTTGGGCTGTTGGAGGTTGTTTGGTATCTTAAAAGAGTAAAAGGGAAAAATTTATCTCCATTTCCCAGGGTATATTAACTTCTGAAATGTCTAAAGGAAAACTGGATTGTCAGATGTCACTATAAATTACATTGGAGTTAATCCTGTAGAAAAGACTGGAGCCTGTTGAAGCCTGTATGACAGTAATACTGATTGAATTTGGAATCTGGGTTATTCATCCAGTTGCAAACCTTTAATGCTAACTGAGCTTCTGCTAAATTTTCCTTAACATTCCACTCCAATCCATTTATTTTGTATATTGACTTTGCTGGCATCCAAGGGTTACTATAAAGGTCACCCTGAAGTTCTCTCTAGACTGAAGGTTGCCTCTCTCCTCCTGATTAATGATGGCAACTCCTAGATCTTTCTTCAGTACCTAGAATAACCTGTGGTAATAACCATAGCAAACCTTGGTGTCCTAAGATATTCCTCTGAAATGTCGCATATAAGACCAGTAAACATGAGCTGCATTGCTCAGGTCAGAGTTGCTATACAGGACTCTCAAACTGTTACAGAATCACACAGAATCACAGCATGGTTTGGGCTGGAAAGGACTTTTTAAGATTATCTAGTCCAATCTCACAACTGTTTTCAGTGTTCCGCAGGTAGAGAACAAATTCTGTATCCAACAAAACACATTTATGATTTAATTCAATGTAATTTTGCCATTGTTGAAATTTTTTCATCCGAGTTAATTTTTATTATATTCCATGTCAGAAAGCAACATCATCCTTCTTTGTAGAAAAACTATTTGGGTTATTCTGATGAAGATCCTAGAGTTGCATGCAGGTGTGTTTGATATAAAATAATTTCTTTATTTTTAATGTGAGATGTTGCTGTGGGCGACTGATGGGAGATCACCCACGAGTAGACTGTAGCTGGCCTGTTTATCAGGCTGCCCCACAGAGAGATGGTGAAGAATGGTCTGTGCAAAAACACACAAAGACGAGCCCAACGGATGCATTTGGTACGATCAATTTTCAAGATGGAGATCACACTTACCATGCCAAGGTAATACATGCTGTGTTTATATGTCCGATTCCTTTTTATAATTTCAGCATAAGAAAGGCAAAAAGTGGTTTTGGGTGAATATCAAATTGTTTGTCCTAAGAGGGCAGAGGAATCCAAGACAGGTTAGAGTGTGTGTATGATATTTTTATGTTGAACTTCACCACGATTAAGCGTAGTCTGTCTTGCTGTCTGTATTGCTCAGTGATGTATTTTTGTGCTATCATGTTAGCAGTATTGTGAAAGTTCTAATCCTGCACAAAATCTTTAAGACATTAATGCTGACAACTTTGTAAGATGTTGCAGTTTCTTCTCTTGGAGTATTTAAAGGATGTTTATTTTACCAATTGTTATTTCTTCCAGTATATTAGGCTCTCTTATGATAGCAGTTTGGATCAGCTGTTGCACCTGATGATTAAAGAGTGGCAGATGGAGTTGCCAAAGCTAGTGATCTCTGTTCATGGAGGCATTCAAAATTTCAAGCTTCCCTCAAAGGTCAAGCAGGTGTTCAGCAAAGGATTGGTGAAGGCTGCTGAGACTACAGGAGCATGGATAATTACAGAAGGCATCAACAGCGGTAGTGTAATTATTTTTCTTTGTTTCAGTCTTCCTCTGGTGTTCTTTCTCTGCTTATGAGCATATACATTTAGGGCAAATATAACAAAATTGTTTGATAATTTGTGATATTTTAGCACAAAAGGAAGCTTTTTCTTAAAGGAACAATGCATAATTCAAAGAGTGACATCATGTTCTTCTGCTGTTGACAGGAATTCTGAATGTTTTTAATAGTTGTTTGGGTTTTTTTGTTTGTTTGGTTGGTTTTTTATTGAAGAGCAGAGTATTCTGCCTGTAATAAGGAACACCGGTAGTAGATAACCAGAACTTATTTTAGCTACTTCATTAAAATATTTAGATTCTGAAGTCTGTGATTAGTGATTTTGAAACAATTTTCAAATCTAACTTTAAATTGTGTTTTATAATTAATAAAGTTTTGAATGAGGATAATCCATGAATTAGCCTATTAATATCTGCAACTCCCTGTAGACTACTCTCAAAAACTGAGGGAGTCAGTAAACCATGGAACTGAAATGGCTCTACTTCCTTAGCTTTTATTCAATCCGATGACCTTATAGGAGAACTCTCCTGCACATTTGTGTAAATAATAAGGGTTCATGGAGGTAGAAAGCACCATTAGCAACATACATGAGTATGATTAATTAGAAATAGGTGTTGAGTTTGAAGCATTAGTGCATTAAGTCTGAGCCTTACAATTTCTGCAGTGCACATCAAATATACAAGTTGGGTGGGATGGTTTGTGTCTGGTTAAAGCATAACCGTAGAAAAAATTAAATGATGGGAAACCCTTTCATTGGTGTCCTGTAGCAGGTCTCTGCATGTAGAAGAAAAATGATGATTAACTGTCTGTTTAGGAGTGTCCAGGCATGTAGGGGATGCGCTGAAAGGCCGTGCCTCACCACACCTGAGAAAGATCTGTGCTGTTGGGATTCCTCCATGGGGTATCATTGAAAACCAGAGGGATCTCATTGGAAAAGATGTGAGTTGGACACATTTTAATAATGGAAGCCTTCATGTTCAGGAGATATTATACTTTATTTTCTGTTTGCTTCATTTCACTGGTTTGATATTTTTTCTTAGTAATAGAAGCTTAGATTTTGCTCAGCAGTAGAATTCTGCAGCATGTTGAGGCACTGTATTTTGCTTTTTGTGTGTAAATAAATAGTTTTAAAATATTTATTTTCTTATAGAAAATTGTATTCCGTTTTGAAAATTCAATTAATTAGACAATTCTCTTGTGGTTGTAAATGATGTATTTCTATATTCATGTGATTCAGGATCAGCAATCAGGTTAATTGTATACACAAATAGGCTGTTAATATGTGTGATTTTTATTCATAAACCAGAACTTTATGTGAGTGCACAATCAACATAACTGTCTAAAACCACTTGACAAGTAAGGTGAAATGATTCCTGATAAATGGTAGGTCACGTGTTTTTAATGGGAATACACTCAGGAAAAAAATGCCACTATGTTCCAGCTATTGCAAAGAAAGGCAGGCAGTGGCTCTGACTAAGGACTGCAAGCCTAATCAGACATGCTTTCTGTGGTATTAGTTGTGGTTTTGTTGCTGTTAAGAATCAAATGAAAACCCATATTTGAGTAGAGCAGCAAAAAACATGATGGAGACTTTCAGAAGACCACAATATGATGAAGAAATACATACAAGCAAGGCAACATAAATGGTGATATTTTGTTGGTTTCTTTGAAAATCTTTTTGTTTTGGTTTTCTTAGGTAGTTTGCCTGTACCAGACTCTTGGTAATCCACTCAGCAAGCTAAGTACCCTCAACAGCATGCATTCTCATTTTCTAATGGCAGATGATGGGACAGTAGGCAAGTATGGGAATGAAATGATGCTGAGGAGGAATTTGGAGAAGTACATATCACTTCAAAAAATACACACAAGTGAGTACTGTTGTGGTCACCTTTATGACAGAGAAACCTATCCTTAAAGGTGTGGAGGTACTTGATGTTTCCTTGCACATCTTCATTTGCCATAGATTTCTCTGAGCTTGAAAGTTATTAATTGCATGTGTCTCGAACTCTGAAAATAGGAAAGTAAAAAGGACAGCATTTTTATAAATCATTATGCATTTGGGCTAACTCACGTTTTGGTTTCTCAGTTGTAGAGACATCTAAATGACTCAGATTATTTAATAAGTATTGAGGATTTGCTCTCTGCAGTTTTCTGTGGTCTCAGTATCAGCACTAGATAGTTTCCCAGCATTTTACTAGGTGGAAAAATTGTCACGTCAGCGGAATTCACATCCTTCTTCCTCTGTTGATTATTTTTATCCTCGTCACTCTTCTATAGTGCAAGCCTGTGACCTCCTCAGGTACAGAAACAAAGACTGGTTGCAAAAGGAATACCTTCAGCCATTTTTTTTTTTTTAGGTCAGGTTACGTAACTTCCATTGTTTGCCTATACAGTAACTGAGTTATGGTATAGAACTCATGAATGAAATATTTATTACACAGACAATTATTTCTATTTATGCACTAGATTGTGTGAATTATTTGTGGAAGTTCACTCTTATCTAATGATTTAAATCTTGAGGTATATTAAAAAGACATCAGCAGAGTTATGATGTTATTATGAATCCTTGTTCCCTTTATCTATTCACATTATAGTATTTACAAACTTAGAAACTTACCCGATTTTTGTGTTCATATTTAGAGCTTCTTACTCAGCCTCTTATATCTTTTATTATGAGTTTTTGCAAGTCAGACTTTCTGTTGTTTTTCCATTTCTGTTGCATCTCACTTGAAATTTATTTCTGATTATTAAAAAAACCCACCCTGCTGTAAAACTTGAAAAAGGCTGTAAAGAAGTACCTGATAACTTTTCTATGTGTGTGGGGAAGCAAATGGCTATTGACTACATTTCAAATGCCATCAATGTCCTTGAGTGTAGGAGCTATGGTATAAAGGCAGAGGGATATGCTGAAGGATGTTTCTTCTTTCCAATGCTAGGGCTGCTTTCAATTTTATCAGGAGGTTTTCATGGTCTTTTTGATCTGGTTGCAGAAGTTCTGTGAAAGTCTTAAAAAGTGTAAGTCAAATTAGAGATGGTGAAGGCATGATTTCCTCTCCATTGAACCATGTATGAGACTACTTCATGAGTGTTGGTTTACCAGATGTTCTGATTTTTTTGTGTGACTGCAACCTGTTTGTAACTGGTTAGGTGTGTTTTGAAACAGGAATGGGCCAAGGTGTACCCATAGTTGGGTTGGTGGTGGAAGGAGGCCCTAATGTCATCCTAATGGTGTGGGAGTATGTGAGGGCCAGCCCAGCTGTCCCTGTGGTGGTCTACGAGGGCACTGGCAGAGCTGCAGATATCCTGGCTTTTACCCACAAACACACGGGTGATACGGGGTGAGTAGTGGCATAATGCTCCTTCTCCTTGGTCTGTTGTTTTGGGAGGGACCTGAAAATGCCTGTCTCAGAACCTCTGAGATAATATGTAATGCTTCTAGTGGTGACCCCGCCATGGTCTTTTGCTGGCTTTTACATCTGTGAAGCGAGAGCAGAGTTTCTTCCTTCCCTGCCTCAAGCTAGTGCTGAAAGAATTCTGCCAAATTTACTATGGCTTTTTAGAAGAGGAAAAATAAACTGTATCGGGCTATTTTGAGTTATTATAAAGTTTCTCACCTTTGGTGAGTGGCACTGCTGGGTGACCCCAGCGTGCCTGCTTGGATTTTGACTCGATTCCTTCTCCTGCCATCAGTATTCTGTTAGGGGGCTCAGATTTGGGTTGCACAAAGCTTTTGAAACTAGGGCTGGGGTTAGTTGCTGGGGTAGGAGGGAGGGCTAAGGTTCTCTGGCTTTGGCTTTCCCAGCAGTAACACAGATTTGTCATCCTTGTCTAGCTGTAACTCTTTTCGTCACCTCCGGTGCAGACTCTGTTAAACCTACCTTGATGAAAATTTTATGCCCAAACTGGAAATAAATATATATATATATTTGTATAGCGAATTAATATTTTTGTAGAAAGTTTTTCAAAGTCAAAAGGGCTTTTTAAATAAAAAAGCAAATTTTAAAAAGGTGGCCTGGGTTTGTTCTAATTAAAAACTCTGAACAATTTAATAAACTTTATATCCTAATTATTAATTTATTATCTTTTCTAAATATCCTTTTGGGGGGGTTGGGTGGGTGTAGTATTTTTCCCTTTTCCCTAGTGTTTTGTATTGAGAACTTTTTTCTTCGCTTGCTTTTTCTTCCATATTTTTCATCTTAAAAAAATTAAAAATTCCTACCATTTCAAAATAAATGAAAATGTGGATGGAAAGGTTAACAGAAAGATAAATGAGAGGAAAAGGATGGGAGAGGTATGAAAGCTAATAAACAAATAATGAGGAATTTAATTTTATCCCTATATGATTATTGAAAGAAAGAAAAAGTTTGCTACACTTTTGATGATTTTTAGCTCCATATGGATATACGATTCTTTAGAAACTGTTAACTTTTTCATTTTTTCTATTTCCAATAGGATATATGTATGGTCAGAACTAATGCCTGTGTGAATAATAATTTATGTTATGGAATGCCTTTGCTTTGTTTTGTTGAAAGAAAGCAGGAATAAGTCAGCAGAGAAGTAGAAGGTTTCTCATATGTCTCTACTTAGCACAAATTTCATCTTTTGCTGAGGTGTCATTTGGGCTGGTAAAAAGTAGATAAAAATGTACTTATTCTTGCTTGTATATCTGTTTTTCAGGGAGCTGCGGCCTCAAGTGAAGGAGGAGGTCTTGGTGATGATTCATAACACATTTAGTTTGGGACAGAAACAGTCCAGTCATCTATTTCACATTTTGATGGAATGCATGGAGCACAGAGAGTCCGTGAGTGGGGTTCACGCTCTGAGTTTAGGATGTCTTCATGTGCTATAACCCTTTTTGCTCTTTCTGTGGTGTGTTGGCGTGGGCAAAACAGCTGTAGAAGTGATGGTGTTGTCTGTAATAGAAAGATACACAAAAGTGTCTGTGCTAATTCATATATTTAATAGCTCCACAGCGCCTGTTAACTTCTCAAGTCTCAGTGGTTGCTTATGAAATGACAGCCTCTCTCATGTTAGTAAAAGGCCAGACATCTTTGTTTTTGCAGGAAAGATCAATTCCTACTTTTTTTCTTCTCTAGTAGTGTCATATTTATAATTTAGAAATGTTTCCATCCATTCTTCTAGTCATAACAGAATTGTGCTAGAACTTGTCTCTGAGTATTGAAATGTACTTTCAAAATGTGCTGACTTGTTTAGTGGCTCAGGTGCTCATTTGTGAGTAGACTCACAGAATCATAGAATCATAGTTTGGGTTGGAAGGGACCTTAAAGATCATGGAATCATAGAATCATAGAATGGTTTGGGTCTGAAGGGACCTTAAAGACCATCTAGTTCCAACCCCCCTGCTACAGGCAGGGACACCCTCCACTCGACCAGGTTGCCCAAAGCCCCATCCAGCCTGGCCTTGAACACTTCCAGGGATGGGGCATCCACAGCTTCTCTGGGCAACCTGTTCCAGTGCCTCACCACTCTCACAGTAAAGAATTTCTCTCTCACATCTAATCTAAATCTGCTCTCTTTTAGCTTAAAACTGTTACCCCTCATCCTATCACTACACTCCCTGATAAACAGTCCCTCTCCATCTTTCCTGTAGGCCCCTTCAGGTACTGGAAGACTGCCCTAAGGTCTCCCCAGAGCCTTCTCTTCTCTAGGCTGAACAACCCCAACTCTCTCAGCCTGTCCTCATAGGAGGGGTGCTCCAGCCCTCTGATCATCTTTGTGGCCCTCCTCTGGATACACTCGAGCAGGTCCATGTCTTATGCGGGGGGCACCAGAACTGAACACAGTACTCCAGGTGGAGCCTCACAAGAGTGGGGTACAGGGGGAGAATCACCTCCCTCGACCTGCTAGCCACACTTCTTTTGATGCAGCACAGGATGCGATTGGCTTTCTGGACTGCGAGTGCACATTGCTGTGTCATGCCCATTTTTTTGTCTACCAGTACCCCCAAGTCCTCTGCTGGGCTGCTCTCAATCTACTCAATGTCCAGCATTTATCCCTGTTTGAGATTGCCCCGATCCATGTGCAAGATCTTACACTTGGCCTTGTTGAACTTCATGCGGTTTGCATGGGCCCACCTCTCAAGCCTGTCAAGGTCCCTCCGAATGGCATCCCTTCCCTCTAGAGTATCAACCACACCTCTCACCTTGGTGTCATCCACAAACTTGCTGAGGGTGCACTTAATCTCAGCATCCATGTTGCCAATAAAGATGTTAAATAATCCTGGTCCCACTATGGACCCCTGAGAAACACCCCTCATCACTGGTCTCCACTTGGACATAGAGCCATTGACTGCAACTCTTTGAGTGTGACCATCCAGCCAATTCCTTATCCACCAAGTGGTCCGTCCATCAAATGCTTACCTCTCCATTTTAGATACAAGTATGTTGTGCAGGACAGTATCAAATGCTTTGCATAAGTCAGGTAGATGACGTCAGTCACTCTTCCCTTATCCCCCCATCGTAGAAGGCTACCAAATTTGTCAGGCATGATTTGCCCTTAGTGAAGTCAAGTTGGCTGTCATCGATCATCTGTTTTCTATTTGCCTTAGCATAGTTTCCAGGAGGATCTGTTTCATGATCTTGCGCGGCACAGAGTTGAGAGCTGACTGGCCTCAGGTCTTCCTTTTTAGCCTTTTTAAAAATGGGGCTTATGCTTCCCCTTTTTCAGTCAGTGGGAACTTCACTAGTCTGTCACAACTTTTCAAATTTCATGGACTACCAAGTATTTGTTACAGGAGTAATGACAATTGTAGCACTGATCACTAGAGTGGTAACTACCCAATATGTTTTTATTATTTTTTGTTTTACTTTATTTGAGTGTCTGTTTTCTAGTTGAAAATTGAGTAGATATCAACCATGCTGCATTTTTACATTTGTCAGCTTTAAAGGCTAATAAAAAGGAAATAGACTCATGTTATTATGCAGTAGGTTGATTACATTTTGCCTGGATGACATTGCATTAAAAAGCAAAATGGTACATTTTCTGTCTGAAACAAAGGAAAATCATGTCTGGGCCTTTGCCATCATTTGTGTTGAAATGTGTATGATTTAATCTACCACAGCCCTTACCAAGAAGAAATAACTACAGACTTCTCTGCCTCACCTCAAATAGTATACTTCTGCAATCCTAACAGATCACCATATTTGATGCGGAGTCAGAAGATCAGCAGGACATTGATTTGGCAATTCTGACTGCACTCTTGAAAGGTACCTGTGTAAAAATATGACCTGTTTTCATCTGACTTACAGTCCCATTGTCTTACCTTTTCAAAGGAAAGGAGTAACATTGATGTGCAAAAACTGCTAGGTCCTTTACTTGTTTCCTAGGTACAAATATGTCTGCTTCAGATCAGCTAGATTTGGCGTTGGCCTGGAACCGGCTAGATATTGCCAAGAAACACATACTCGTTTATGGACAACACTGGAAGGTACTATTACCTTTTATTTTTCACAGTGCCTTTACACTTTATTATGATGACTAATTTTCCATTATTTGCATTTGTAAAGCTTTAATTAAGGAATAGTTTGATGCTTGGAGTCAGTCTTCTGGAGTAATCATCTTTGATTTTGGAGAGGCATTATTCTTAAAATTGTAAAGTATTCAACTGCAGAATACATCAGATGAAAAAATCAAATACCTTTATTTCCCCAGAGGAGAGGTGCTATGTAGAATTCCTGTAGTTTTTGCTATTAGCTTTTCCAAATAGTTTCAGTTGCCCTTCTGGATATGTATTCCTCAAGCCTCTGTTGACAACTATTGGTGGTCAAGGATATTTCATTGTAGCCTAGAGTACTCTTTTCTCCAGAAAGAGTAGCTCCAGAGGAGTGTTGCCTCTATTTTCCTAGCTCTAGACAGAAATACAGAAATCATACTCCTTTATGATGTTACCACGTAAAAAAAAAAAAAAAAAGTAGAATTAACTGTGGTAACATGGTATCATGTCATTATTTCAGAGATTATTTCTTAGGAATAGCTGCAATCAAGGCAAGACATGATTTAGACCTACATTAACTATAAGCATGTGAATGAACATATAGTAGCAATTGAATCATTCCTATAAATTGTGTTTTTCAAGTTTTCAGATGTAATCCAGTATTTAAGTATAACCCTCCCTAAGTGAGTTTCTATGTACATAATATGATTTTTATAGATGATAAATATAAAACTGTGTGTTCCTCAACGCATGCTATTCCCATTTGTTATAAAAGTAAATACTTTCTTCAAGAAATTATACCTGATGCTCCCAGAAATACTTAGTAAGTTTTTTCTTCCAAGAATTACAAGGTTGATTTTTCCAGTCCTGGGTGCTTTTTCTTCTTTACAACGTAAATTTTGGAAAATGGACAGTGAGTGTATTTTTTTTAGTGACCGTAGCTGAATTTATTGATCAGCAGTCCCTGTTTTCCTGTGGTGTATAAGGCTGAATAGATGGAGGACTATGCCTGAGATGTCTAAAGTTGGGCATCCATGAATTAAAGGATTTTTTTGTTTGTTTATTTTTGTTACTTCTTTGGGCTCAGTTCACTATGTGTGAAGTGGAGATGATCATACCATGTTCTTGCACAAAATCTGGTAGAAATAAATGGTGTTGTGTGCCCACTGAAAGGCAAAAAAAGAAATTTCTGGTTTCATTTTCAGGATTTGAATGGTGTGTGAATAATAAGGGATGTGCCAAGCCTGGAACAATAAATTTAGAAGAAAATGTTGAATAGCTCCCTTCTAAGAGGGCATCACTCACTCTGAATAAGACTAAGCCCCCTGGGGAAACACAGTGTATGATGGAGCAATGAATAATTGTACCATTATTCATGATGATGAATTATCTCATAACTTTTGAGTGTTTGCATAACCTTAACAGTATTTCTGTCCAACAGAGTGGTTTTTATGGAATATGGAAAAAATTTTTGTATACACAATGTCCTGTGTGTATTTTTGCCTCTATGATTTTTTTTTATACCCTTATATTTTGACTCTAAGAAGAAAATGTATTTTTCCCAATGTCTTCATTCAATGTTTTGTAGCATGTACATTTTTTTAATTTGTGCTTATTTAGTTTTTTGCCTTCAACAACTCTTCTGTAAACTGTAGATAAGCTTTATTGAAGCACATCTGTGTAAGATACTAGAGAAAGAGCGACACCATCTATATTGCGGCTTCAAATTCTATACTATTGGAGTAAGAAGGAAACATTACGCTTTTGCCATTTTTATCATTGAAGATACATGTTGGCAAGGCCTGTGAGTCTGCATCATTCCTTTGCATTTACATGAGAAGTGTGGCAGGTGAAACTTGCTTTGATTCGTGAATTAGTATAAATGATATAACAATAGAATCTTAGAATGATTTAGGTTGGAAAAGACCTTTAATATTGTCAGGTTCAACCATTAACCTAGCACTGCCAAGTCCACCACTAAACCATGTCCCTAAGCACCACATCTACATGTACTTTAAATACTCCCAGGGATGGTGACTCAACCACTTGCCTGGGCAGCCTGTTTCAGTGATTGACAACCCTTTTGGTGAAGAATTTTTCCCTAATATCCAATCTAAACCTCCCCTGGTGCCATTTCCTCTTGTCCCATCACTTGTCACTTGGGAGAAGAGACCAACACCCACCTCACTACAACCTCCTTTCAGAGAGTTGTACAGAACAATAAGGTCCCCCATCGGCCTCCTTTTCAACAAGGTACAAAATTGAAAATTGACATATTTTGTACTGTCTTCCATTCTGCTGTTAGAGGGGCTGATTTCAGCTGTACTTCAGTTCCCTGGGAACTCTTAGGTGAATACCACCTGGTCCTGACAATTTGCTACCACTTTATGGATGACTTCTGTAATCTTCTCTGCTGAGTCTTCAATTTGACAGAGTTCCTCAGATTTGTCTGCTGTAAAGAAGAGCTTTGATGTGGGACCTTTCCTAACATGTTCTGTAGTGAGCAGTAAGGCAATGAATTAATTTACCATTTCTGCAATAGCCTTATCTCCTTGTGTGTTTCTTTTATACCTTGATCATTCTGTGGCCTTACAGATTCACTGGCAGTCCTCCTACTTCTGCTTCTGATATGTTTGAAAAAGATCTATGTACCTGTTCGTACTATTCCAGTGCAATTGTTCAGCACCATTTTGAATGAAAAGTCATTGTGGAATAATGAGTATGTTCTCCCCTTCAAGTAAGATGTAAAGAGCTCATAATAAACAAACCTTACATCTCTTGCTGCTTCTCCAAGCAAAAATTAGAATGACATATGTTCCTGAAAGATTTTTTGTGACAAGCAGGAAAAAAAATCTTAAATAACAATATTTTCTTCGTGCATTGTAAAGAAGAAAAAAAAGAAGAAAAGAAAAAAAAAAGAAAATGCACAAAGACTTTTAAAGTTTGCTTTTGACTTAGTTGCCTTCTTAATTGAAGAGGACTACCCCTCTGACTGTCAGGGTCTGCCAGGGTCTACAATTTGTGCCTGATTATTGTGGTTGTGCATTCATATTTTGAATTAGATATTTAAGCAGCAATTTTTAGGTGAATGTCCATGTAGTCTTAGTATTTTTCTGTCTTTTTAAGTGTTTTAAGGAAACATGCACAATTATGCACAGATTGTGGCCATTTCTTTTTACAACTCTGGTCCTAAAAGTTCAGAAGGTAAAGGTTGTAACTGCTGTAACTATGTTTCTTCTTAAATGTCAGCTCAGTCTCAAATGGACTTTACAACAAAGAATGTCATTATAGTAGTTACCAGGGAGATGTCTCAACCTGTTTAGAGACACTGCCAGTGCAAGGAATGACTGCTCAGGGAAATTTAATACAAGAATGGTCACTTTGAGATATTTCTGGAGGAAACACCAGTATCTCAGGAACAGCGCACAAGTTTTCTTTTCACGTGTGACAATTCTGGAAATTTTATTGGTCATCTTTTAATATAATTTCCACCAGACGTAAATGCGTACATGGAAAGGATTAACTTCACATGCCAAATTAGCACTAGCACCTGACCCAGTTGTGTGCCAGTGTCCTCATTCTGTTCACCGCACTGCGTTTTCTGTGCATACGTGTTCTGTAGAAATTCTTTATATGGATTTATATGAACCTCCTGTGAACTCCTTTGCTATTTTGCATGTAGAAATCCTGCTGAGCTCTATGCAAGTGCCATGAGTAGAGTGTTTTCACCATTTGGACACTGTTGTAGGTAGAGCTCAGCTTTGTGGTGTCTTTCTTTGAGAGAGTTTATTCTAACGCAGGTTCTCTCTCATATTTGAAAAGAAGTCTGCTTTAAAGAACTTCAAGTTCTATAGAGAGATCTTGAAATACAGTACCTTGAAATGGCTTTTGTCATATGTCAAAAAAGAAAGGCTTTCCTCTGCTCCCTGCATTATCATACATTAGCTTCTGAAGTGAATTAAAGAGTAGGGAATGTATTATCATAGTCTGGTTGTAAAGTTAGATTTGTAGAAGTCTCTACAGACGTTGGGTTTATGCACACTCAGTTTTACTCCCACTCTCTGTTGGATTTTTTATGCAGATGCTTCCTCTAGCATGTTTTTCTTTTGTATTATGCACTTTAAATATAGGTTAAGACAAGTCACTGTGATAAAGAGATCCCTAGCTGTTCAGGAATGTTTTATTTATTTCCAAAAGAAGATAATAATTTTCTAAGCTTTTCCTTCATCTCTGTCCTTCTGGAGGTTGGTGCCTTGGAACAGGCAATGATGGATGCTTTAGTGATGGACCGTGTGGATTTTGTGAAGCTGTTAATAGAGCATGGAGTGAACATGCACCGTTTTCTTACCATATCTCATTTGGAAGAACTCTACAATACAGTGAGTATTTGAAATCATGGTGTATAACTTCAGATAAGAACGCCTAGAAAGAATACTGTTTTATTTAAAAGATTTGATAATTAGGCCACATTTTTATGAAGGATTTTTGAAAAAAATTGAAAACTAACAGGCTTTGATCATTTTTCATTGTAATGTTGGATTTTTGGATTGGTGTTCCAGCTTTTTATTTTTAATTCATTGATAAGAACCAGACTGACTACGCACCTGAAGCTCATGAGAAATATGTTCTGATTTTAATCTGGTATGTGATACATGCTTATCTTGCTGAAAATGATATGTTGTTTAATCAAAGTGATACCAACTTCTTTCCAGAATATGTCAAGATTTCAGATAGTAAAGAGAGGTGCTGCAGATTGGTATTGACATGTTTTTGAAGAGGTTTGTGGGGAGAGTTTGAGTGGGGAGAGTTTGAATCACAGCATCTTATTCTGAAGATCTTTTAGCTGCTTCCTTTTACTGTATTGATTTTCTGATGTAGAGTGACATTAGACACTTGTTTACTGACTTTTCTTTTCACACCACAGAAACAAGGACCATCAAATCTACTTTTGCATCACCTAGTTCGAGATGTGAAACAGGTAATAGACATAGGAAAGGTGGGGGAGCAAAAATGGTAGCTTAGAACTTCAGTGTCCACTGGCACACTGCTATTAGGTAATAAAGGGGAATTTCAGGAACAGAAGTGGTGGGTTCATTAGTACGCTCCTGTATCTACTAAGTGGTTTTATCTTCATCCCACCGATCCCCCTAAGCAATTAACTAGCATACTATCATTGAATGCTCCCAAGGGTCCTGTACCTTAATTTCAAAGCCAAGCAGTTCATGTAGATCAGACTTTCTTTCTCAAGTTACTACAGTGACATTATGAAATGATTGTACAAAAGACTTTGTGAATTAGTACAGTAATTATGCTCATTGCATTAAGGTTTTCTTTTTTCTTTTTTTCTTTTTTTTTTTTTTTTTTTTTCCCCCAAAGCTAAACAGTCTTTCCTTGTTGAGCAGTAGCAAAAAGATACTGTGGCAAGATACATTATTTCAATGTGCTGCATTGCTTAGGAGAACAGAAGGTGGCAGTGGATGACTACTGCATGGAGCACTGGGTCTGTTAGTAGTCTAGTGGCAGCCTTCTTTAGCTACACAGTTAATTTATTTCATGTTTCTGTTATCTATTGTACCTCACAGCACTGCTTAGCCAGGGAGGGATGAGCTGTTCTTTCTGCATCTAGTCTCCACTGCAGGAGATGCCTAGATCCAAAACTAGATTAATTGGCTAATTCTTTCCAGGCTAGGAATGCTAAGATAAAATGGTAAGTCTGACTGTTTGCAGAGTTCTGTGGTCTCGAGTGGAATTTTTGGTATGATTTTCTTATTGTAGGTGACTTCCATGTCAATCCCATTGATGATTCTGTAGATAGGTGTAGAGTATTCTGGTCTCCATAGCAAGCTATTTGCTATGTTTTCCCATACTGATGGACATGTGGGAGGTTTAATTTATGTCATAGATCTGAAGATCTCAGTGTTGAAAAGGTATTGAACTTTTCCAGGCTGAGAAATCTCTATTTCTCACTGATACTGAAGTGATTTGGTCCTTGATATGACCCTCTCCTAAAAGCCATGGCTTGGTTACATCTCAGGACACTCTGGGAAAACTCAGGGTATGATCTAAAGGGAAGCTTTTGACACTTGAAATGGAATAGTGGAATTTAGGTAAAAAGTAGGTGCACAATTTCAGAACTTTCTACGCTGTTGGGTAAGCTAAACTCACTTGGAACCTGCAAATAAGTCTAAACGCCTTTTTCACCAGAGCTTCTGTAAGTATGCGTAAGTGTTCTGTGAATAGGTCATGCAGTTGCAGTGTTATGAAATATGGCAACACAGTAGATGAAACAGTTACCAGAGTGATGCAACCATGGATTTCAGAATATTTTCTTCAGTAGTGTGACCAGCTTTGCTGCTGCTACATTTGAATGGAGATACATTGCCATCTGCCCTGGTAGCATAAAATATGCTTTACAGTGCAGAGAAGTATCTGTAAGTATAGGTAGTCAGAAATATTTGCCTAATTCTCAATGACAGAGCTGGCAAGTTCTTTCCTGTGAGATGTGCTTTTGCCCCAGAGTCCTCAGCATGTTGGTGCCTTCTGTTCCCCAGGCCTGGGTGGTCCTAGCTAGCTGTACTGAGGCTTGCCACTAAAGTCTATTAAAAAAAAAAAAAAAAATCATTCTGATGAAGAAAATGACTTTTCACAGTTTGAAAGGCATACACCATGAAGTAAACATAATGCCTCTGATCCCATCTATGTACATGCCCATTTTTCACTTCCAAGAGCTGTGGTTTAAGGTTTTACCAATAGTCTTTAAAATCTGCATGGAAGATAATCTGTTCTTCAGAGAATTTGTGACGAACCTGTGTCTTGGGAGGACAGTGAAGGTAAACTGGGAAGCAGTGGTGCTTTAAACAGAAGTGGTGAGAGCCTCAGAAGGTACAGCTAATGCGCATGCAGCTGCCATCTAGTTGTCATGACAGGCTTGAGCCTCTGCAAGAGATTATCATTCTTCAGGAATTACTCTACGGCATTAAATACATGCTTCATCCATCTCTTCATTTTAACTAGTTTAATGACATACAATGCTAGTTTTCTCTTGTCATGAGAGTTTTGTCAGTCTGTCTGTCTGTTGGTGATTAACCTGAAGAACCATTACCCCCACTGTTCAATGCAGCTGGTCTTGTGTAGCAGTATAGGTCCCTACATGGTGTGGGTGCAGTGGACTGTGGACATCACACTTTTCAGGCCGAATGTGTAGATATGCCTGTTCTTCTTCCTAGGCAAGTTTCATATGCCTACTGAAGGTGTACACTTTCCTGACAGATGCAGGAGCTCTCAGTTGCGCCTTGTCTCGGACTCCCCTCATAGTAGTTGGACTCTGACATGGTTGAATGTTGCATATAATAGCATCATAAAATGCTTGTGACATTTGGTGTTTCAGAATACCCTTTCCCTGGATTACAAGATATCACTGATTGATATTGGGCTGGTGATAGAGTACCTCCTTGGTGGAGCTTATCGGAGCAGCTACACAAGGAAGCATTTCCGGATTCTCTACAATGATCTCTACAGAAAACACAAGGTAACTTCTGTGAAATGGTCATCCAATGGTCATCAAGAAAAGCCAAAATGTGACAGCTGAAAATAGCTCTGGTTGTGGTTTGTCTGAAGAGCATCAGTTAAATGTATGCAATGCTTGTCCATTTTGTAAATCTCTTTGCCAGCTGTGGAGAGGTTGCAAATAAAACAGACAAATCCCTCCCCAAACTACTTCCTGCCCCCCAAGACCACCCGTGATGATTGCTAAATTAACTATTAGTTCAGTAAATTTACCTTTGTGTGCAGCAGCCAGGCTGTGTTCTTTGTCTGTCATCCATCAATAAATATTGCCAAGGCTGTACCAACCAGCATTTTCCCTTTTGTGAAGCAGTTGCATGTTTCTGCTCTTGCAACTTGAACCACATCACAGAAATAATGAATTCCACAGGTATTGAACTAGACTTAGAGCATGTCATCATGGCATAGTGAAGAGCAACATGGAGATCTCTGACCTAAGTTTTGAGCAAATGTCTTACATTTTAGAAGCAGCTCAGTGCTAGTGGTGCATCTTCCCGCCCAGGCCAATGAGCTGTGTTTGCCTGGCAGAGTTTTTTCGGTGACACACGGGTCATCACAGGGAGTTTCATGCTGGCTGTGCCAGGCTGCACCCATAGTGCAGTGGCTTTCTGCAGGCAGAGGGCTGTGCTTGGACACGCGTGCCATTTTACACCTCCTAGACCCTTAAGATGTTTCACTGTACGGCATAGCATTGTGCCAGGTCTGTGTGTTAGTGTCATCACCTCTACAAACAAACTGCCTCACAACAACGTCGTGCAAACATACTAGTGCTTTCATTTTCGCCATTGACTTTCCAAACCCAGTAACTTGAAAACAGGCTAAACTTCTCAATAAATCAGCCAAATGTGATTCCCAACATCACAGAAGGAGCAGATTTACTGCATAAGAATTCTCCCTGGTTTTTGGAGTAGAACTGGACTTTGATTAAAATACTTCCATATGTTATAAAACAAACAACAAAACTCTCCCATCCCCATGTACTGCCTTAATGACTAATAGAAGAACCTCAGAGTGATCAGGGGAAATGAGAAAAAATAATGAAAACTGTTACTTGGAGTGAATAGAGACATAGAGACACAGCTACCTCTGTGTCATTGGCTTAATACAATGCTTGAAAAGAGATATTTGAGCAGTTGTAATACTCTTCACTGTATCCTCATGAAATATGACCTTAACGGGGATGGATGAAACCACATGATTTTATAACTAGGAACTGCAGGGAAGAGCATTAGTGATTGAGCTGGTAGCACTCTTCCCTCTCAGTCAACACTGAGCAAAATGCCCAGGGATGCTAGACATGCCATCCATTGGAGGGAATAGCCAGCAAAAAGTTCAGAGAACTTCTGTCTTTTAAAGGGCTTATGGCATTTTTTATAAGGGTAGGCTTATAAGAGCTTCCAGGTTGAGTGATTCCAATCTGGTGCAAGCCCTGTTGTTGTAATTGGTGGATGCTATTGGGGAAATCAGTATTTTGAATTTAGAGATTCAGTAAAATATATATTTTTTAAATTAGATGTGAAACAGGCTATTTTTTCCTTGATGGTATAAGCTCCAGTGGTAGTTACAGTGATTGCTGACTCACTAGTCATTGAATAACATCATTTTCTACAGGCACCATTGCAATCATAGATAAGTACAGGCAAACTTAATCTCTAATTTGCATTTCTCTCCTTGTGTTTTATGGTATGCCTTTGGATCTAGAGAGTGCTATCCAGCTTTTCTCAGAGCCTGTCTCATTCCTTTCATCAGAGTAATCAAACAGATAGCAGAATGGGATCTGCTGAAAGTACTTTGCATTCTCAGTTCTTCAGAACAGCACAGCCTTACAAATGCAAGGTAATATAATTGCTTATTCTGGACTTTGCTTACGACATATTAGGTTGCTAATAATTTTATTGAGAGATTTTAGACACATGTTGGTCAGGCTGTTATTTATCATAATTCTGCTTAAAATCCAGTGGAAGCAATATTTTGCTGCTCACTGTTCATGAAGTACAAGTCTTGTAATTTTAATGTTGAAATCAAGCTCAGACTTCTCCTCTGATACTTTTTAACTTCCATCCATTTGTTGCTAAGGGCTTTCATTCACTGAAATGTGAAATTTCTGAACATCAAGCATGGGTGAAAACTTTTCTTATTGGGAAGCAACAGTAGGAATTGTCTGGCTTTCCCAATGTTTTTCTCATGAATGCTGATTAAAGTCGCTTCAGTAAGCCTACTAAGAAGAGATACAGTTCTGATATCTGGAAAATGAAATGATGACACAGTATTTTCTTTCAAAGACAGAATGATAAAAGAACAAAGATCACCACATATGTATATCTGACAGACAAAACATATAGTACAATTAATTTAAGGGGCATTACTGGAATTAGTCTGAGCTGAAATGAATCATTATAGCACTGAGACAACCTCACTTATACAAGTAAGACTTTTTCTTTGCCTTTAATGGAGAAATATCCAGACATGAATGTATAGCAAGTTTACATTACAAATGTGGCAGACAGTAAAAATAATTTTTAAGTATCACAAGGCCATGGTGTATGTTTCAGTCTACTGATTGCTTTTTCTCCTGTCATGGCACAAGTACAGGAAAAGAATGAAAGTAGGATCTTGTTATCATGGGGTTTGGAGACTGCCCAACATTATGGAAGGGGAAGCTATAAATGGCACAGGTACAGAGCAAGGAGTGTTTCTCCTCCACTGATATTACCAGCTTCTTCGTATTGTTAATCTGAATGTGATCCTAGCTGTGGTTTATGACTTAAATGTATATAACGATCAAATAGTTTTCTACTTGCAATTCAGATTTGTTTGCAGTTTTGTTTACATGAATCTGAACCTCAACTGTTCATTGAGATTTTCTTTTTTTCTGAAAAACAAATTTATAGGAAAGATCCACTGCTTTCCATAAGTGCAAGAAGAAATCAAAAGAGGATATAAACTTTACAGAGAACTATGAGTCATCTGGCTTTATCTACCCCTATAACGACCTCCTGGTTTGGGCAGTATTAATGAAAAGGCAGAAGATGGCAATGTTCTTCTGGCAGCACGGAGAGGAAGCCATGGTCAAAGCTGTTGTGGCTTGTAAACTCTACAGGGCGATGGCACATGAAGCTAAGCAGAGCAACATGGTGGATGACACTTCAGAAGAACTCAAGAAGTACTCAAAGTATGAGTTCTCCTTTCACTTCAGTTGTTAAAGTTCAGCAGTGCTTAGAATGGTTAGATATTTTTCTAATCCACTAAGAGTTTGTAGGGTTAGTGGTGCCATGGACTATGGAGTATAGAAGAAATACTTTCAGCTGCCCACTATTCACATTGTATAATGGAACTATGTATTGGTGTGCAGTCTGGTCAAAAGGTAAAGGAAAGCTATTAGCATGTTACCTAGTTGCGTATTTGAAAATTAAAATATAGGTAATTTCCCTTACAGCTTTCCTTCATTAAAAAGCCATATAGCACATAAGTGTCGGACTTTTCAAATCTGTAACGTGGTATTGAGCAAACTAAAACCAGTGCTTAAATCCTGCTCTGTGTAAGACCTAAAAAAAGATGTATGCTGAAGTAACTAAGTGAATAAAAAATGAAGTAGGCCAAGAATTTTCTTTAAGTAAGTTTGTAGTTTCATGTTAGTGTTTTCTGGTAATTTTTCTTGTTAATGACATATTGTATGCTTTGCTGACATCATACCTCTTATTCAAAGTACAAGAAGATGTGCTGTCTTGTTTTGCATGCAGCTCCAAAGATTAATGTAAAGGAAGGTGTATCTTCCTTGAGGAGTCTTCCCTACAGAGATGTTTAGGAGCCAGTGTAAAAGAAGACGTTTTTCAACTGCTCACGGTGCTTGCCCATAGCAGTGATGAGTCTGTTGTTGAAGGAAAACCACAGAACTTTGTAGGGTCCATTTTGATCGATGAGTGACATTAAGAACAAAACAAATAAAAAAATAGGAAACAGCGTGAACCTAAACCTTGTCGTTAGGGTTAAATAGTTAGATTTACTCCCCAAATTATTTGTCACTAGATATATTGATAAAGCAATGGGAAAAATGGGAGAAGGCATACTTACTGAGATTGTTAGCTGAACTTTAATTAATGGAGTTTACAAACCAACCTCTTTGCAGCAGTGATTCTGAGTTTTGACTGATTCCTGTTAGATTAACTGTCAATTCCTTTCTGCTCTAGGGAATTTGGGCAGCTTGCCTTAGATGTGCTGGAGAAAGCATTCAAACAAAATGAGCAGATGGCCATGAAGTTGCTGACCTATGAACTGAAAAACTGGAGCAACTCAACTTGCTTAAAACTAGCAGTGTCAGTGGGGCTGCGGCCTTTCGTATCCCACACTTGCACACAGATGCTGCTGACCGATATGTGGATGGGACGCCTGAAAATGCGGAAGAACTCCTGGTTTAAGGTAACAACATTAACTTTTTCTGAGCATTTAGATGCTATTTAGGTGCTTTATACCTGTCTTTGTAGTTATGAACATGTCTAATGCAGCTTCAGGCAGATGTGCTCAAGCATGGATTGGTATGTGCACATCTGGGAGAGAAAAGAGAGGTGTGTGGGGAAGACAGTACTTGCTTCTGATTTACTTCTTTGCAAAAGCAGCTGTGGGATAACATTGGAAGAATGCATTTTGTGAAGTTTTTTTTGCTGTTCCCATTCTCTCAGCACCCTTCGGTCCTTTCCTACCTGCTCTTGCTGCCCCTCATTGCTGGTTTTCTGGCAGAGCTGCTGATGGGAGGAATGCCCTCCGGACATAGGGAGCAGTATCCCCAGATACTGACACTCTTCAAAGCCACAAAACAGTCAAGAGCAACACACTTCTCCGGAGGCTGTAGGAGTGTGATACAGAGATTTTCTGCAGCAGTGGCTCCCTCCCAGGCCAGTGGAATTGCACTGGGCATGCATGGCTGACTATGGCCTCAGGTCTATGCTATCACTGCTGAATTAATTTCATGAATCTTGTGTCTCTTTTTTAGGTCATTATAAGTATTCTCCTGCCTCCCACCATCCTGATGCTGGAGTTTAAAAGCAAGGCAGAAATGTCTCATGTGCCTCAGTCTCAAGACTTCCACCAGTTCACATGGTATCATGGGGATCAGAGCCCAACCAGCTCTAAAGATGCCTTGTCTCTGGTTAGTCTGTGATAATCAGTTATTTGTGTATCCGGATCTGTCTGTTTACCACAGTATAAGCCTGAGGAGTGAGAAGACACTGATCAGCTGGAAGTGTTGGAGCCCAGTTCTCCAGAAATAGGGGTTTGATCCCAGGTTTGGATACAGACTGAAGTGACCTTGGACAAGTCACTTCATCTGTCCTGGGTGTCACTTCTGTACTGGTCATGAGAAAATCCTTCCCAACCTCACAGAAATATAATGAGGTTATAATTATCTGACAGTTACGCAGGTATTTTAGAACACAAGGTCTTTTCAAGCTGCAGATAAATACCTATGTAATCTTGTATACCAAGACTGGTTTCCTATCACACACAAACCCACATCCATAAAACTTAATTCAGGTTGCCCAGTCAAGCTGTCCAAAGCAGGGAAACAACAGAACTGAGGCAGTCCAGATCGCATCCTCTCCAACTTGCTCCTGCTCTGCCTGGCCAGCAGCCTCTGCACCGCATCTCAGCCACAGCCTGTCCCCCTCTCCATGGCCACCCTTCACTCTCCTTGAGATTTCATTTCCTGAACTACATCAGAGCCTTTCCAGAGGTCTAGCTTCTGCCCTCCTTGTTGAAAAACAGGTTGTCTCTATTTCTGCATCCTTTGAGTGTAGCAGATATGCCATTTAAAGCACAAGAGAAGCACTGTGCTTTTGGTTTAGTCACCTGAACTGAGTCCAGAAACACTCTGCAGGGACCTGTGGTGGCACAGAAGTCCTTCTTAGGCCTGTCTGTGGAGAGTCTCCAGCATATGTGAAGTCTTTGCCTTTTAAGATCTGAATTCCCCCAGACTTCTGCTAAGCAGAATTGCATGTTCTTTCTTTTTCTCATTCTCGACAAAGCATTCCTTCGACTGGAAATTTCCAGAAGTTTTCACTCTGAGGTAGACAGCAGGCACAGAGAATTCCATCCAAAAAGGCAGATGTTGGTGAGGTTCTAACCAATGACAACAGGATGGTCAAATGAGAGCTGTCAGGCAATCATTTTTGCTCTGCTCTGCTTATCTTGCAGCAGAGAAGCATTGTAGATTGCTTGGGAGCTTCTCAGTTAACTTTCAATTTGTGTAAAATAATAAAAAAAGCAGATTGTTGTTGAGGGCTTTCACAGCAGCATGGTAGGCTGTCAATGCCACATTTGTGTTTTCTCTCCCTGATGAAAAAAAAATGCTTGAAGCCATTATCTCCTGCAGTGCTTGTCTAATATAGTCAGTTCAAAAATGCTTTTTATGGGGTTAGGTAATAGCTATGATACAGAGGACAGGGCAAGTGTAATTATTTGCAGCAAGATCACCCCTGTAGTCTGGTAGAAGGCAACATTGCAATGTGCGTAAGCACTTTTCTGACCTGCCTCAAACAGGGCTGCTTCCTTCCTGTGCTAGCAATAAGCTTAACTTCTGATTTTATCTAATATAGAGTATTGTTTAAAACAAAAGGCAGAGCTACTGCTTTTTCTTAAATACTCTGAATATGAAATATTATAGAAAAATGTACAGGAAATTTCAACAGTGTACATGTGCCATGTAGAGCATCTTTCACACACTGTCATAAATTCCAGTGACCTGCTGCAGCTGGAAATTGCACTCTTTTATAGGACAAATTCTCTCCACCTTGGAGGATCTGATGTTAACACATTGGGATAATTCTGTGTATCAAATTCTCTGGTTTAGCACTTTTCTGAGTCTAATGTGATGAAAAAAAAAAAAAAGTTTTCCCCTGATAACCCAAGGAAATGTTGTATAGTAGGGATAAATGTCACATAAAAAGTGCTATACTGCACACGTCTAGTCGCAGTAAGTTTTAGCATTGATACTGGCCAAGGCAATTGGCCAGCATTAAAACAAAACTGAACAAGGTGGTTTGGTTCCCTCAACCTTGCCCAGCTATTATCTATTTGTAGTTCCCCAGGCCTCTCTCCTTCATCTCTGAAAACTCCTTTCAGCACCTTCTGGTTTTGTCAGTTGCCCACTGCTCTGTGTGTGAAGCTCTTCTTAGGCTTCAGTGGTAATCAGAGGTTTGTTTTTTCAGAGTGGTACTCAGACAAGTGTCAAACTCTGGATACAGAATCAAGTGTGTTTGATTTTTTGTGTGTGAGTGTGTGTGTGGTGGGGTTATTTTGTTTTGGGTTTTTGTTCAGTTTTTGTTTTGTTTTGTTTGCTGAAGATGATAAAGAAGTTACCTGTATTTTTTGTAGGCAGATCTTTGTAAGAGAGTACTTATCTCATCCTCATGTTCTGATCAGGAGTACAATACATCAAAAATAGCTATTAGATTCTGTATTTAGAATTTCACTGTCTTAACATTTTCTGTGCAACTGTATACATCAGTGGGAAATGTGATGCTCATTTGCTTATTTCAGAATGTGCCACAGTTGTCAGTGGAGTTCTATCACACAGTTATGTCGTACTGGGAGTCGTTACTTATCTGTATTCCACAGATGGGGAAAGTGAGACACAGAGTGATTAAGTGACTTTGCTTAAAGACTTAGAGAAACATGTGGAAGAAACAGGAGTGGATTCAGGTCTGCTGACGCCCAGTCATAAGACCGCTTCTAGTCATAAGAGCAAGCTTTAGATTTTACAGTGAAAAAGTGTGCATGTTCATTACTGCAAATGAGATGGTTGTAACCAGGCAAAATCAAGCTACAGTAATGGTTTTTATATTCAGAACAAAGCTTAAACATCTGTGCCTGTCTTCCTTCTAAAATGACACAACTTTTGCAATCATAGACCACAGTTTCTTACTTTTAAAATGTTGTTTCCTTTTAAAGAAGGATTATGATGTGGAGAAGGTTACTCAGAAGTCTGATGAAAGCCAAGTAGATGGTGGACAAGGAAACCTGCCTGGCACTAGAAAAATCTATGAGTTCTACAATGCACCAATTGTCAAGTTCTGGTTTCACACGGTTGGTCATCACACTAGAACCTGGATTGCCAAAACTCTCCTTTGATCCTTCAAATACCACTTGATGCTGCTTCTATTTTACCTAGTATGGATTTGCAGCCACTTAGTGGTGGGGGTGGATGGGAAGACATTTGAATATTTCTCTCACAGTTAAGTGAAAAGTTTTCTGCTAAAACCATGCAGCTGCATTAAAACAAACAAAGAAACAAGAACAAAAGAACCCCAATTATAAGGAACTAAAGAAAAACTTGAGCACAGCTTTTTACAGTGGTTAATTGCACATGTAAAGATAGATTTGAAGCTGACTGTAAATACCTTAGATACCTCACAGATATTCATGTCCCTTTCTTTAGGAATGGTTTCTAAAGGAGTGAATATTAATCTGTAGGAGATAATTTGCTATAAAGAAATATGTATTTATTAAATCCATTTTAGTAACTAACCCTGTGTGAGTAAAGCTTAGGATGTTTAAGATCAGGCTGCCTGTTGGGTAAGACCACCATGTACATAAACTCTTACTCCTTTAATAGGTTAACTGCTTTATAGGTTGTTAACCTATTATCTGAGGTACATTTACAGTGTGTTCTAGTACACATATGTGCCTTCCACCTGATATTGTTCTTCTTGTGTTTTGGAAGGCACTGATTAACCAGCAGTGATTCACATAGCTTTAAGAATGGTTACTTTCTCCTACAGAAGGTTGGGATAAAAGCATAGCACTGCCTTTACATTCAAATAACGGCGTGCAGATAAAACAGTCTGTCTCATATATGGGTTTGGGGACTAGGTGAACATGCGCTGCAATAGTTCGTCTTCTGCTCCCGTTTTTGCAACACTAAAGCACCAATTTCCAAATGATGTTTAAGGATATTCCCATTCAAAAATACTTTGGAGAACTGAAGGAAAGGTGTTGGGCTCAAAAATCTGAGAGTGCCCCGGTAGTTTGAATACACATAGCCAGGCTAATCACCTGTTAATATGTTTGCAGAAATTTGTTGGAAATTTTTGTGCATATGGATTATATACTGTGTGTTTTGTAGATGGCGTACATGGCATTTCTCATGCTTTTCACTTACACTGTGTTGGTGAAGATGGAACCAAGACCGAGTGTGCAAGAGTGGCTTGTTATCATTTATATTTTCAGCACTGCTATTGAAAAAGTCAGGGAGGTAAGCTTTTACACACACACTTGTCATCTAAACCAGAGAATACCATAAACTGAAGAATGCCAAATTCTGCATTCTTTTTGTAGAGAATTTAGTAGAGGAAAGAATTATAGAGGACATTTATTTCTGAGAAGTCTTTTATTTGAAGTCCAGTACTTGGGCTTTGAAAACGCATCTTAAAGTTTGTTCTGTGTAAATCCAGTGGTAATGTGCAGATCACTTGAGGGTGATTGTGCTGAATTGAGATTTGAAGGCCAGATGTAGGCACCTGTTTCTTAAATTTTTTTGAGTGGACCATTAGATTTCTTATAATGAATATGGAATTTGTCTTTAAATATTTAATTTGAGTGTGGACATTGTTATCAATTAGTAGCTGTTATGCATAGAATAATCTATGGCTCTCCATCAAGGAGCCTCTATAAACGAAATTAGAAAAAAACACCATCAACTTTTAATGCTGGATTCCTTAAGCATGGAAAAATGATATTCCAATCAAAATTAATCACAATTATTTGCAGTTGATTAGATCTGAGCTTCTGAACACAACTTGCATTCCAGACCTACTTGAGGTTGGGGACAAATGCAGCTATGTATTTCCCAAATTATTGTATCTGAGTGGACATATCTTCACTGTAGAATTGGCACATAGTAAACAATAGTACTGTGAATTGTTTTTTATATGACATTTGAAATGCTGTACTTTTTGAAAGAAATAAAACTGCAAAAAAAGCAGTCACAGTTCTGAGTGAAGGATGCTGTTACAACAGATCACTCAGTAGACTGTGACATCAATACAAGAGAGGTGAAGGATTTCAAGGAGCAGCAGAAATGCTGGGAATATATTGAAGCTTGGATAAACATACAAGTTCTGTGGCTGCATGAGATAAAACTGAAAAAATCTACACCAGGATTGTCTAATTGAGAAAAAAAAATGAACGTGAAATAGCAAGCACTTTGGAAATCTCTGTTGTGCTGTTTCATTGTGTTGATGGTGGGACGGTGGAAACATCAGCTCTTATTTCTAGAAGTAACATTTATTAGAGACCTTGAAATCCATGTCTTCTATTTGACTTTCTTTGTCCATGTACTAGTTCTGGTCTGCTGCCAAAGGCTTTGTAGGACACAGTGTCTTACACGTGCAGCTGATTAACCGCTGAGGGTCTTGTTATATATGACTACACACCTCTATTTCTCTAGATTGTATCAACTAATTGTTGAAGTCTAAGGCCCTGATCCTGCAGCTAGTTCCCCATGTGAGTTAGTCCCGCTAAATTGAGTAGGATCACTTGTTTACTTTAATGTGTTTATATGCGTAAATTCTTGCAGGATCAGAGTGAAACATTTCGAAATCTCTCCTTTGCTTGGTGCTTATCAGTGTGATCTTACATAGCACTGCATAATTGGCCTCACTTGTGCAATGTGCAAAGGTTTTGTTTATGGCCTCCCAAAGATTCCACTTAACACATTTGCTCGGTGAAGCTTAAAATCCCTTTGGGGCACCTCACAGTTCAAGGAGTGAACATTTCATTCTTTACCTTGCTAGTTGCCACCGCTCCTTTTTTTAGCATGTCCTTGATGGAACACAAGGATCTTTCTTTATATTTTCAGTCTGAAATAAAAGGCATTAGTTGTTTTCCCATCAGCAAGGTTAGGTTGGTACTTTCCATGACTTAGGGGCTTTTGAAAGGGCTGTTGCAGGTCGTGACTATTCCTCTAGAAAATGTTCGCTAATTTATAATGATACATATGCATAACAGTTCTATGCTGGCTGCTTTTTTCTGCTGAGGAATGTGCTCTTTGGTGAATGGGTTCAGGCTCAGAACTCATTTTTCCTTAGGAAGAGCTATCCTGTTTGGTGTGGCACACTTGAGCAATACGTCACTATAGATTAAGTACAAACTTCAGTTCACAGTGAATGGCAATATGTGGTATGTGGGCCTCCAAAAAAAAAAAAAAAGGAGAGGTGGGGGGGAAATGATACATTCCTAAATCATGAAACAGTTCAGACAGAAAAGGTTAAAGAATGTATCTCTGATTTTAATGGAGTTTCATTGGGTTTTTTTCCCCACATTCTACTCAGGTATTTATCTCAGAACCTGGAAAATTCCACCAAAAAGTGAAGGTGTGGATTTATGAATACTGGAATTTTACTGATTCTATAGCTATCGTCCTGTTTATGATTGGTTTTAGCTTGCGGTGGTCGGACCCCCCTGTTCAAACTGCAGGGAGGCTACTTTACTGCTTGGATATAATATTTTGGTATGCTCGGCTCCTTGATCTTTTTGCTGTGAATCAGCATGCTGGCCCATACCTGACAATGATTGGAAAAATGGTAAGTATTATGCTTTGGAGCAATATTTTTGTAGTTAAGGCATCTATTGAGGAATTTGTAAACATCAGAAGTGACAGAAAAGAGTGATGGTTAAAGGAGAGGTTACCTAATAATTCATAATTAATGTATCATGTGAAAATACCATATATTTTTCTGTTTGTGAGTTCACCATAATCAGATTTCAGTTCTAATTTATTCATTATTTGAATTTATTCACAAAAGCCATTTTTGCTTCATTCCTTAGAGAAGGGTTGCATTTGAGTTGAGTTTCTGATCCATCTTGATAATAGGAGAATGAAAAATCACTGTCTCTTGCAGACAGGCTCACTACTATAGATAATTCCCCTAGCTCTTGGAAACTGTCTCATTATTATTTCACATTTTGATTCAAATAATTGTATCCCATTTTAGCAGGCAAAATTTCTCTGAGATCAAAGTTAATTTTTTTGCTCTTTTGGTATAAGAACTGCTGCTGAACTGCTGCCTAGTCTTGAGGGACATCTGCACATTCCCACTGTAATTTCCCTCGGTTATTGGGAACTATCTTATTAATACTGTGATATTCTGTCTTGCATAGTAATTCCAATTCAGTGTTAGAAGGCAAAATCATTCACTGCTATTCCTTGCTCTCAGTTTGGAAGAAATACCACTGAGGAAAAAGACCATCATAAGCTCTCTGTGTTTTTCAAATCTTGCTTAAGATCTTAAGAGGGACTTGAGAAGCCAGTAGGACTTGTGGCTTTTTTGGTCCAGGATGATTTTAACCTCTATGAAATACTTGGGTAGTCCAGGTCATAGAAATAAAATATTTTTATTTCCTTCAGGATATTAGATTATTAGCCCTGTTTTTATATTCTGATTTGTAAAAACAGTGATTGATACTCTTCCCTAAAATGTATGTCTCCTTTCCATGTAATTAACACATCTAATTCTTTCATTCAAACATGTCTTCCAGACAGCAAACATGTTCTATATCGTGGTCATGATGGCCATAGTCCTGCTGAGTTTTGGAGTGTCACGAAAGGCAATCCTTTCACCAGAGGAGCCTCCTTCTTGGACTCTGGCACGAGATATTGTATTTCAGCCCTACTGGATGATGTTTGGTGAGGTCTATGCTGGAGAAATAGATGGTAGGTAGTTTTCACAGTACGGCTCAACAGCTTAAGTTTAATATGTGCAGAAACATGTCCACTTTGGGCTACTAGAGTCTGACCACATGTTGAGTCTATTCTTTCTCAAACAGTGTTGATTCCTGTATATATATGTCCTTAAAGAGTAGTACTGCATGAATAAAGGTGAGAATATTCGTTTCTTTGTTAAAGATAAAGATTAAGACTAAAAACCTTCAAAGTTAGCTTTTCAGATGAAGTATATTGCAAAGCTCAGAGCAAAGCACATAGGAACTAATACTGAGCTAGCTCATGGTCAGGGGATCTGGCAGTGAAATGAATTTCCAGTTAGGTGAATCCAAAGCTGCTGATCTCTTGGATAAAAGACTACAAAGTTGCCTTAAAGGAAGAAAGAATAAAGGGAAAACAAAAAAAGGAAAAATAAGAAAGAAAAATTATTTTTCACCATGTAAGAAGAACTTGGCATCATTCTTAAACAGATAAACCAGTTGAACATAGGAAAAATAGAACCAATCAATGTAAATAGGAAAAATGTTGCATTTTGATTATGGCTTTGACCTTGTCTCAGTACGAGAGAAGAACCAGATGCTCCAGGAGGTATTTCAGCATTACAGATGGAAGGCACTCTCATGCTGCCAAGTGATGAGTACAAGTAAAACAGTCCCTAAAATAGAACAGTAGGTATGCAAATCGATAAAGGTATAGTTCAGCATAGTCCTGATTCATTAAAATAATATAAGATGTTGCATCCATTATTATTGCTGAAACAGTCACATGATGGCTATGTATTTTGGTTATATAAGTCAAAATTCTTTTAATGAAAGCACACTGTTAAGTTTCACAGTTTAGTCCATTTAATCACTTATTAATGCTAAACCTTTAGAAATTTGACATTTCCCAAATAAAACTATGATTTCTCTAATAACTCTTTATGCTGTGGAATATGTCCGGAATTTAGGGCTGCTGCCTTATAAATATGTTTTAAAATGTCCTCAAAGGTGTAAAATTTGGTTAAAAATTATAAAGACTGAGAAGTATTTATTCTGACAATTTAAAATCATTAAGCGGTTTCACTTAGTTTCTATGATTTGTTGCTTCGTCTTGCAAATATTCGTAGCCATATATCTTCTGCACACGAGTTAAAATGGTCTTACTGAAGCTCTAAAGGAGTAACACTCCAGTACTGATAAAGCAGCCTTTGTGCTGTATCCTTTCCGCAGTGGAGTCAGTGAAAGCCTTGCTTTAAGGATCAAAGATTTGGATTTCAGTTTACTTGAGTGTGTGACATCTTCCAGATATGTTTCAGCTGCCTCATTTTTCCCCTTAACAAAAAGTTGGGGTGACTGGCATAAGAACTGATATGTATGAAATCATATTGCAATGGAAACTATGGGGCAGTAGTATCATGAAGAGGTCTCGGATCTCCTTTATGTGGAGGTAGATTTTAGTTGGAAATTTAGTAGTGTATCTCCGGGAAAGTGACAAAGACTCTTCTGTTTCTTGTTGGGGCAAATGAGGAGCACGTGCCATTGCTGTGCTCTGCTCTGATTTCCATGCTAACCATGCTCTGTATCTCCTTCACTTTCAGTCTGCGAAACCAATGAAGACTGTCCTCCTGGCTCCTTCCTCACACCATTCCTCCAAGCTGTCTATCTCTTTGTGCAGTACATCATCATGGTCAACTTGCTTATAGCTTTTTTTAAGTAGGTACCATGGTATATTGCTGCAAAAGCAAAAGCAACTAATAGACATTATGCCAACACTTCCACAAAAACCTTTCACCAAAAATGCCCCGTCAGGGTCATGTTGATGGTGGTTGTTACCTCATCTTCCATGGGGGTCCGGCGAATAAAAAAAAAATGGTGGAAGGAAGAGGGTGAGAAGAAGGTGATGGTGAGCACACACCTAAACTGTTTTGCCATTTAAACAGAATCTGCCTCTGTGAAGGTGGACAACTTCAGCTGGCAAACAAGTGACATTAATTCAGCTCTGAAGTAATTTATCCTTTGTTAGTAAAAGCTGTGTTTGTCGTGCTGAGAGCCTATATAATGTTCATCATAGGGTAGCCCAAGATTTAAATTGGCAGCTAAGTGGAGAAGGTATTCAAGAGAAGAGGATAATGGCTTTGTAGGATCATGCTCTTCCTTTAGGAAATAACTTGAAAATTCCTGTTGTTTGGTGCAATTTGATATATTCTAGGCTGAAATCTAATTGTGATGTTTTTAACTATCTGTTTTTTAATGTCTGCTGCCAGAGTAGGAAGGGTCTTTATAGTAATTCTATAGTAATTAATGAGTGTCTTTATAGTAATTCTAACCTTTCAAGTTTTAACAGGAAAACTCTTGTAGTGAATCAAGTTCTGCAAAATACTAGTAAAGAGCAGTCTAACCAAAGTAGTTAATTATTTTTTCCTAGAGTTCTAGCATTGTAGCAGAAGAAAAAGTCAGCTGTAGGTTAAAAAAATACCAAATGAAGAAATGTAGTGATTAATATTCAAGACAACTGAATGATCAAAACTCATTCTATTCCCACTTCCAATTAGAAATCCCTTTCCTGAAATTGTGGCAAGGCATCAATTTTTTAATTTTTTTTTTTAATACACAGCTGTGAAATTATAATTTGAATTATTTCTAGATTTAAACCTTCAGCAATGATGATATGTTAAATCTTCTACCTAGTGATTTGATTGTTCTAGAAGTGGGACGAAAAATGGGTATGAGCAACATATTTAATTGTGCTCCCAGAAGCAAAGCTGATGTTTTTGTGATAATATGCTGTGTGTGCAGTATGATGGTGCAACTGAAATTAACAGTGCCAAACCCACAAAGTTGCTTTCCTGTACTTGCGTCTGTGATAGTAGGTATGGGAAATTATTCAGTGCAACAACAGCCATGTTTAGTAGCATCACGGCTCCAAAGAGTACCCTGCAGAAGAATCTGTCATGTAGCTGCCTCTTGCAGCAAGTATTTTGTTTAGTGGTAGTGTACTGAAGAACAGCAGAACCGTTTTGTTAACAGTCTTCCCTTAGCCTGACTCCTACATTTAATCCAGCCCAAAGAGGCAGACAATGTTGAATTCTTAGTTAGGCTATGTATTAAAGTTTAAATAATCTGGCTGAGATTTCAAAGCCACTTCAGGGATATTCTTTGCCCAGTTCCCATTAATGTGAATGGGAATTGGATCTCCAAATCCTTTAGGCAGCTTTGAAGATCTCATTCTCAGTGCACTAGCTGCAGGCACATGCTGCTGCTTTGTTAAATGGAAGTTGCTAAGCTGATTTACCTCACTGGAGGGATGGGACTTTTCTCCAGTGTCAAATTAGATCTGCAGACAAGCATCTTGTGCTGTATAGCAAGTATTCCTCATAGGGGTGTTTCACCTTCCTTCCCCCTTTATCTCTCTTCTCAGTAATGTTTATTATGATTTGAAAGCCATATCGAACAAGCTCTGGAAGTACAACCGGTACCGCTACATTATGACCTACCATGAAAAGCCATGGCTGCCTCCACCTTTCATCCTCTTGAGCCACGTTGGACTTCTGATAAACCGCATCTTCCACCATCGGCCCCCAAATGAGATGGATCAAGAGGAAGGCGATGTTGGACTAAGTAAGCAGACCTAAGCTAGGGACCAAAAGAAATAGCTGATGAGGAATGTTTTGCTAGAGTCCCATCACTTTGTAGCTCACTGCCCTCCTCCTCTTCCTCCTCCCCCCCCCCCCCCCCCAAAAAAAAAAAGATATTGTCTGGGTTGGAGGCTGTTTTTATTTGCAAAACTGAATTTAACCTGCTTGTCTGAGAACTCTTGTAGGAAAAAGTAACTATGGAGATGCTTTGCTTTGTATTTGGCTTTTGCTTTGTTACATACTGTGCATCAGTCGAGATACATCACAACTCTGAGCTGAAATAAAGTGGCAAAAGCTGTTTCTGTAGGATAGAATGGCCTTATTTTGAAAGAAAGTAAACAATACTGGAAGTATACATTTCTGTACATTTGTCCTGAAAAGACCAACAAGTCCTTTTTAATTGCGCAGAGAAAGTAGCTGCAGAGCCTGAGGATAGAGGGCATCCAGTGATGGCAGATGCAGAGAGAGAGCATGGGGGCCTCCGACCTCCTCACTGCATCCTTCCCTTTGTGCATTGGCTCATCGCTGCACCTTAACCCCACCTCCTTCACCCTTCCCAACCTGGACTTCTGACTCACAGGGTCCTTCTTAGTGCCTCTTTAATGCCATACCAGTTCCCTGACCCACTGTCACCAACTCCTGCAACTTTGCCAGGAGCAGCCCTAGCCATTGCGGGGAGGGGACCACAAGATGTTGGGATTGGAATGAATACTCAATAGTGGGGCTTGGTTCTTGGTGGAGTGAGGCAGGGGAATGAGGAGGAGGAGCAGCTGGTGGCTGTACCCTTATCTGAAAAAACATTGGGTGTACATTAGTGCATAGTATTCTACAGCCTCATCCTTTTTGATGCAACGTACATCCTTGATGCCTAATAACAGAGGTGAGCAGACCCTGTCTGAATTATGATTTACTTAGGATTTTCTCTGCTGAACATGAATCCCTGAAGATATCCGGCATGCTCACAGGTGGTTACAGAGTTAAGAACTGGGCTTAACTAATCAATGCTGAGCTGCTTTACTGCTGCTCCCAGGCTCAGCTCCTCCATCATGACTGGATACATCAGCCTGCCTTTGAAGTACCACTATTTATTTTATATGCATGCATAGTGTAAGTCACTGGTGTAGCATAGAGGATGTCTTACTTGTAAAGTGCATTAGGCCCAAGAAAAACTGAAGCACTGCTTAGCACATCTAAAAGTCCTTGGGTAGAAGAGGGCTCATGCCTTGCCTACACTTCTCTCAGAAAGAGACTTTTTCCTGTTTATGTACTTTTGTGTCCCTTTTCTATATGCCTGTGCATTGCTTGATAAGTTTCTTCCGCTTAAATTGTGTTGTGGTTGTAATTAACTGGTTTTAGCAATGAGGATCCAGTGCCACCCTGTGGAAAAACAATGAAAGGAAAATACCAATATACAGAGAGTAAAATCTTGGAGGCAAGAACACAGAAGGATTAGGGGTGAAAAGAGCCTAGGAGATGATTAAGTCTCATTCGGAGTGAGAGGGGGACCCCAAAAAACTGGGGGTGGGGGTGGGGGTTGGGGGTCCCAGCTGGGCTGTGTGCTGCAGCCAAGTACTACATGCTTGTAGCAAACACTGCCATGTCACTTGGCACAGATACCCCTCTAGCAAGTACAGTGAGGACTCTGGTATGTAAAAAAGGAAATAAAAAAGAAGCTTGGAAGATGTGGAGTTTGGATCAGAGAAGCAGCTTTCCACCGTATGTATTTCTTCATACTGACTTATAATTGATCTGTTCTGTCAGAAGTCTTGGTGTGCTAGCAGAATAGCATCATGAGCAGCCCAAGCTGTGGAGTTTTAAACTTTTGATTGTGTTCTTTTTCACCCAGTAATCTTGCTTAATGTTTTATACATATGAACATGTGCAGCAATTAAGTGAAAAAAAGCTTTGTAGCTTTGAGTACCTGAGGTGACTGTAATTTATAGGTGACTTGTCCTACATGAATGCCTGGACCAAATGATAGTGAAATCTTTGTAAGTCTTACATATTTATAGCTAAGTCTTGTGAATCACACATGTACTACACAATACAGGGAGAAGTTTGGGAGAAAATACATCTTTGTGAGCAGCCATTTGGTATATACTTTTGAGGCTTTAAAATGGAGTGCACTGGAATTTTTGTCAGTGTGTTTTTGCTTCTGTCTAAGGAAACATAAAAAGCCCATTTACATGTATTTGGTATATTGAGTCTTTGTACATAAGCACAAATTCAGGGAGTTAGGTCAAATTTGTTCTTGTCAAGGGTGGGGGCGAGGAAACCTATTCTGAGAGTTTTCTTTTTTTCTCATGGATGCTTATAAACAATTGTATTTGTAAGTATGCTTCACAGCAATTCCTACTTCCTTTTTTCAGAGCTGTACCTCAGCGATGAGGAGTTGAAGAAACTCCATGACTTTGAGGAACAGTGTGTGGAAAAATATTTTCATGAGAAGAATGAGAGCTTGAGTTCCAGTGACAGTGAAAGGATTCGTCTGACAACAGAAAGGTGTGTTTTGTTGCAGATTTGTGCTCTTCGTATACATTTGTCATACAAAAAGACTTCAATAGGCTACTGCTTTTGGCACGGTTTATGCCCATTGCAAACATGAGGAGCAATAGCATGCAATAGGCCTTGATAATTTGATGGAAGTGTAATGTACCTGAACTACATGGCAGACCTGGCTGGGAAGCCTTGCTGGCAGAATTGCATCGCCAAATGTGTGCAGTGTGCAGTACAGGGGTACAGTAAGGTATTGCTCAGTTTCACTTTTGCAGACCAGGTAGCACCACGAAAACATGCCAGAGTACAGCATGCTATACATATTTTTATTTACAGGCTTAGCAGGGTAGGAACACTGTGAGAGTATTGCTTGTGATTGAGTATGACTACTGTTTACAGAAATAACCGTATAACCATTGGAGCATTATCTACAATGTAGTGTCTCCGTTTGCAAAATGTCAATAGAGAACTGTCAACGGGGTTTCAAAACCCTTAATATTGGCCTAATTTAGCTTTCTTTTGAAATCAATGGCAAAGCTGCCGTTAAGTGTAATGGGAAGAGTTAAAGAAAGCGAGTGCTATAAAAAGTCTTACTGAATGCCAATACTGATCTCATCTAATAAATTTGTTTTGCCTAGAGAAAGGTAGCCTCTTAATCTTTGCCTGTTCATAATCTTATTTTCTGCATACTAAAACAAAACACACAAGCAAAATGAATGTCCCCTGTAAAAGAAATAAAATAAATAGCTGTGTTCAAAAGCTGCGGAATCGATTACAGCAAGAAGATTTCATTTAGTGGATAAATATAGATATGGAAAGGAATTTTTTTCTGAGTGCAAAGGTGAAACACACTTCGCAGCATTGTATAACATTAATACAGAAATTAAGTTAGGTGAATAAAATATTTTGGGGCACTGGTCTTTGATTTTATTCAGCTATTGGTTTAATACTGTATCTTTTAGTTGCTCAGTGACAAAGGAAAGGAGCAACTTTTGCATATTGCTTGCAGCTAGTTTATCATTGTCATAGTGATAGAGCACCAGAGAGAGTATCTTCAGGAAACGTGAAGATAATGATTTGGTTAAAATTATATCATTCCAGGCCAAGAAGTTCTTGCACTGTTCACTGGGGATTTGAAGACCATAAAAAAAGGCTTTGCTTTTTGGGCAGTTGGATTTTACCTGAAGATAACTGATGGCATCAGACATACAAAGTCTGTTCCCAGAGGCCAAAAAGGGTGTTGGGAAGACCCTTTTCCCAGCAGTCTCCAGTACTGGAGAAATGCAAGGGAATCTGTAGGTTTGTGTGAGATTCACAGGAAATGTAGAAACACAGCTTGACTGGCTGACAAGAAGTATACTTTACAGCATTTTACATTTACAGTAATAGCCAATGCAGCATTTCCCAAGCTGTGTCCTGCTGTCCATGGTTTAGTAGTTCTATGGCAAGGAATCGACATTAATAGGAAAAAAGCAGTTTTTAAAATAGATAATCCTTGAGCAAAAAGCCTCTTTCCTTAAAAGTCACTGGCCCAGTAATCTGAATGACATGTTGTAAGTCTGGATGGGTTTTGTCCATTCATAGGAATGGAAGTCACCACAAAAAAAAAAAAAAAAAAAAAAAAAGGGCTGTTTGAAACACTGACTTTTTGAAATGTGTTAATGGCTTCCTTCATCATCTGGCAAACAGAAGTAAAGATCCATGTTTTGGTATTTTTCTTTTTCTACCCAGAGTGGAGGAGATGTTTCTGCAGCTTAAAGAAGTGCATGAGAAGGTATTTTACATCAAGGAGTCTTTACTCTCCCTGGACAGCCAGCTAGGACATTTGCAAGACCTGTCTGCCTTGACAGTGGACATCCTGAAAGTGCTTTCAGCTGTAGACACCTTGCAGGTGGAAGAAGCCTTACTGGCTGACACAAAACATCGAACCTGTAGGAAGCTGCCCCACAGCTGGAGCAATGCGCTCTATTCCAAAACCTTGAGCAGCCTCGAGTGTTTGTATGACAAAAAGTACCACTACTACAGCATGCCACCCTCCCTCTTACGGAGCTTGGTAAGGAGTCAATGGCCATCAGAGTGCAAAGACCATGTATTGAGGACTGAGAGTAACAAGGTGGTAGAAGACAGCTCTCGAAAGGTAGAAATAGAAAGTGACACACTCACTTCGGGAGTATCCTCTGAGACTAAGTCAACGCCTAGATATGGACAATTTTTGCTGGTGCCCCCTGACCATCAGGGAGGGTCTTTATCTGAGGATGTTACCTTAAATTTGTCCTTTCTGAGCACTCCTGCCAAGTACAGGGACGATGCATTCAGAGATGAACTGCCGAGTAACATTGTGGTGCAGCAAAACTTGCGGAGTGTGGGTCTCATTGGAAAAGAGCCACAAGATTATCAATGGAGCCAGAGAGACTTTGCTATTCACTTGCCATCAGAAAAGACTAATGCCGTAGAGGCTGATCATCCTCTTGGTCTCCAGCCATCGCTGGATATTGAAGAGAGTGCAGCACTCTCCTGCAATGACAGGGAAGAAACTGAAGGTGGTTATGTGAACTGGGGATTCTCTGAAGGTGATGAAAAAGGGGTTTTCAGCTCAGGGAAGAAAGAAAAGAAGAACTTGTGCATACATTCCACCTATAACAATGAATGCAATTGCACAGGTAGTCCTCCCAGGCATGTCCAGATAAGAGAATCAAAGTCCTTCTCCTACAACTCCGACAGGTCACATCACAGCAGCAGCATCTCTCACAACAAGCTAAAACGCAGCACCTCCTTCTGGATCAGCCCACTCTGGAGAGACTGGAGTTTCTGCAGGAGCAACAGCTTACAGTCACCAAAGAAAGAGAAAAGACGGAAAACCTTTAAGGCCACAGGAGGTAATTATAAAACACCACACTTGTACAGTGTCTTTTACTGGGGAGCCCAAGACATTATAAAAATATTTCCTTTACACCCAGGAGGTGTTAGCTGCAGTTGAGGGTAGTAGCTGAGAGTCCAGAGATACTTCTTCACTTTCTTTGTGCTGGGTCAGACTGCTGTAGGGAATTTCTGAAGTGTGCCTGGTATCCAAGCTGCACCACACCTGTGTGTCAGCCACCCTGATTCTCCTCATCTCACCAGATCCTTATGGCTGTGGGTACACTGCTGGGGTGACGGAGGGACAGTGGTTGCTCTGAGGAAGTCTCCTGCCCTGGGGATGCAATGCAAGAGTTACAGGAGACAAAATAAATTACACAATCCCTAAGAGATACATTAGCAGTATCATAGGTCAGATGGATGCATGGAGAATGAAGAGGTGTACATTTTTCTAGCCAGTTTAAAACCCTTCCTGTTCACCACAAGATTTGCTTGCCAACAGCGAAAATATAGCAGATTCCAGTTCTAAGTATGAATAGTATGACATGCTGGGTAACATTTGTTGTTTTATATCTTGTGTTGGTGCACATCTTTGCACTGAACTGCATGAGTATTAGCTTTGTGTGTCACAAGTCTTTCTCAGCTTGCTCTGGAGATCTGCCAACTCTGTCTTATCAGATCTCCTCTTAGTAAATAAAAGCTCTGTGGCTTAATGGTGGTTTTTGACTCTTTTTTTCACAGAGTCTTTACATTCCAGTGAGCTGCACCACAGTGAGGCAACAAAAGCAAAACAACAAAACAGAGACAGAAAGTCTGGGAGAGGAAAGAAGAATCAAAAACACCTTCAGGTGCCGGTATGTGCAAATGCAAGAGAATCACACACCCCATAGCTGTCTTTTTCATTCATTAAGAGCAGTTCTGCAGTATGGCTTAGTCAAAGATGTATACATTTAAAATTCTGCACATAAACGGGGGCATCTTAGTTGTGTGTCTGGCTTTGGTTCAATTTCCCTTTTGTTTGAATATGTGAGATTTCAGTTTTGAATGTGTTGAAATCTATGGACTTTGCTAGATACTATACCAAGGGTGTTACTGATTTTACACAGGAAGCTATCAGTCCTTGCACTTTAGCTGGCAGGAAGACTTGGGGGAGGCTTCATATGATCTAGGATAGACTGAAGGAGTGGTAAGCCACATTCAGGCAGTGTAAAACAAGCAAGCCAGGCCTCCTAATGTTGTCTCCTGCCTACAAGGGTCCCTCAGTGTTTTCTCTGAAACCGTCAAACATTTAGCACATTGCAGACAGCATATTGATTGTGTCATATGTATGGGGCAAGTTTCATAAATGTCTGTATGTGTACATATATAAAAATCTATTTATAAAGTTATAAAGGGATTCCCAGGATCTTTGTCAGCTGGAAAGATTTATCTCTGTTTAATGAGATGAAAACTGAAGACTGATTTGTTTACATAAGATGCTCAGGTCAGCAACAGATCTTAGACTTGAACTTTGAGACCTAATATCTCTGAAGGTATTTTGAGGGACTTCAAACTTCGTTTTAAAAAGCTGTAAAGATCTTTCATTAGTAGCATTTACTAGACAAAAACAATCTGTCTTCTGCAACTTGTAACAAAAATGGGGAAATTTGTATCTCAGTTGGGAGCAAGTTCAGTCATTGGCATTTCAATGATGCTCTGAAAGGCCACGTCATAGACTGTCAGAGGAACTGCAGAGGTGCTAGTCATCCTATAAATTGAGTGTCATTTTGTCTGTGTCTTGCCAGGTGATTAGAGTGGATGATTGTCCTCAGAACACCCAAGTGAGCTCAGAGCCAGCGGAGATCAATGTCTGGGATGAGCAAGAGAAACACAGCAAGAACTGGCTCACTGTGTCTAATTTCAGTCAGTTAAGTATGTGGTATTTTGCAGAGGGTGAAATTCGGAATAGATTTTAAAAAGAAGCAGTAAAAAAAAATTCACAAATTGAAAGTGTCATCCATCACTTTCACCTAATGGTATAATTTTTACAGAATTAGCATTAGGTTGCAAGAACACAAGACTTGGTTATTTGCTATGTCATTGCAAAGACAGAAGGGCCATAGGTTGGATGGAAGGTCAGTTAAATCTTTCTGGGAGTGCTGCCTGTCTCACATGGAAGATAGTAGAGTACTAATCCTCAGGAATAAGTGAGAGCAAGGAGGATGATATCCTTGTCTCCTCTCCTGAGGTGTCTTCTAAAGTGGCATCTTGGCTAATTGCAAAAATAAACTCTCTCATGAATTTCTCAGGACATTTACGCTCACAGGCAGTGCTGTGATACTGTACCTGCTGACAGATCCTCTGCATGCATTATTCATTAGTCATTGCTCAGAAACACATCCTCCAAAGGGAAGAAATGAATTCTGTATCATCTCTGTTGGAAAGAAAAGGCAATAGCATTCTTTTAGTAATTCTCCAGCTCTTTCGTTCTCAGAAATCTTTTGCATAGTTCATCTTATCTTTCAGCTTTGCTGTGATGTGGCTCACTGGCTTCATCCTGTGAGCTGCTGGGAGAAGCACCAGGGAATGCTGTGACTCAGCACAGCAAGGCCTGAGAAGGGCTGCGCTCCTCTGAAATCTGCTGACAGAGAATGGAAACAGTCTGTTTTAACTTTATGAAATTCTGTTATTGCTTTTATAGCCCATTACGTGTTTGCTGGGGCAACATGGTATACAGATATTTGTTTTATAGCACTGCATAGTTTGGTTGGTAGCAGTAGAGCTGTTCATTTACACTCTGGAAATAGCTGATACCTGCTCTTTTGGCTAGGTTTGGAACGTCTCAGTTACATGCACCAGAAAATGAAAAATCAAGACATTGGTAGGCATACTGTACCATTCTGTGATTACCTGAGGCATTCTCGAGAGGTAAGACCTAAGATTACACATTCTAGCATATAGTTTTGGCTGGGATGAGCCCAGGGTAGCTCTACTGATGTCCCTGGACTTGCCACTCTAGGTTCTTCATCATGAAATACCTCTTGAGAGATGAAGAACTTTGTTGTCTGCTGGCACAGCACATGTGTGCGAGTAAATGAATAATGCAACAGCTGTTAACAGTCTATGGAGATTATTGAAGTAGGATATTAAATTATTGAGTCACAGAGCGGTTCTGAGTATGAAGAAGTTGGTCAGAAATAATGTGTGTGTTGATGTTTCATTAGGCAATGAGTGAGCACACAGCTTGGTCTTCAACCTGTGGGCAGAATTGGTTAGCAGAGTGAAGTACAGCTTGGAAAGTTAGCTAGCTCTCAGTCTATCACACAGAGATAGTTATTTCTTGCAAAATGGGACTTAAATATTGAAAATAATAGTTGCAAAGTTTAAATTTCTTAACCACTGGCTTATAAACACCATATCTTATTATTTATCAGAATTAATTTGCAGCTCTGTAAGGGAAAGGTCCCTCTGCCTATCTAAATCGACATAGTCTCATTGACTTTGGTGGTGCTAGACCAATTTGTATTTCCTGAAGACTGGGGGCAGGAATCTGGATTATAGAAACTTCTATCTGTTTTAAAGTGATGTAGATAATGGCAGAAAATTTATCTTTCACTACATTGTGTAGCGGTATCTCAGACGTATGAAAGAAATTAACAAAGAATAAATTAAGGAAACGAACTGTGAAATAATCCTTTCCTCTTCCTTTTTCAACAGCATCCTTCCTTGCCTGTTTACTTCTAGCACTCTTGATTATTAAAATGGTGATCGTAAAAAGCCTAGTTGCTTTTTCACTCTAAATGCTATTACTAACTTTTTCTTTTTTCTTTCTTTTTTGTCTTTTTTTTTTTTTTTTTTTCTGTAAGGAACAAAAATAAACTAGATACTAGATAGTTTTAGATCTGTTGTTCTGAGTGCTGTAGAATTTGAATCCCAAATACCAGGGAAGAGAGCTGGAATCCAAATTTCAAAAATGGCAGGTTTTTGTATGAAAGACTAGAGTGAGAGAGAGAAATAGAAATAAATTTACTGGTTTTGTGTTCTGTAAAACCTGATCTTGGAGTATAAATCAATAAATATTTGAAAAGTGAAACACAGGGTCAGACAAGCAAAATAAAGGTACAGTCAGGGAAGCTGTGAAGGAACCAAGTAATTTAAAACCCACATTAAGATGTCTTGGGTAAAACTCAAGGGTGGGATTTTTAAAGTTCTCAGAAAAATTCCATTGATTACAGGAGGATTTGAGTTGGGCTGAAACTAGTCACTTCTGGAATGCCAACTTTTTTTTTTTTTTTGAATGCCAACAAATTATTTATTCTTTCAAGATACAGCCTCTAATACCCCCTGAATCACCATGCCTCTCTTTAAGTCCTGTCTGTGTTATGAGAGTTTATATATATCACTGAGATGCAAGAATGTTGCTGCATCCAACTGTTCCACTTGGAGTATTATATATTTTAAAGAAATGTATTTTTCCTGAAGTGGTGCTACTCAGATTTACCCATTGACCACTAGTGGTTCAGAAATCCCTCCTGATGGGTAGCAGGGAAATAGCAAGGGTGCCTGTAGGAAAGTTTTAGTTTTGTTAAAGATTTTTTCACAAAGCAAGCTGCAATGTGAAAACATGAGTGAAATAAAAAAATTATGAGTTAAGTTTCAGATAATACTCAAAGCTGAATTTTAGTTAATTTATGTTTAAACTTTGTTCTCTTCAGACTTTTATGGGGGGCTCTGTTTCTTCTGAGGATTGAAATCTTCCTCACTATTAATCAGAAGAATAATCCCATTTCTGACTAGCATATTAGGAAGATCTGGCTGGCCCAATTTTCCCTAATATGGCTGGAAGTTTAAAAGAGTATTTGAGTACTTTACCTCTTAGACCTGGAAAATATGTCATCTAAATATCACTGGAAAGCTGCTCAGGCTGTTACCTTCTTCTGTTATAGAGTTTTAGGGTGCATTTTATTTTCAACAACTGTAAAGCTTATCCTTAAATTGGAATTTTCCAATATAAAGAGAGTTCTCTAATACTGTCCATATTAGAAGACCTTCAACATGCTTTTGTGAGTGTGTTGAGATATAGGTGGGTACCTGAGTGTTTTATTCAAATGTATGGAGACAGCATGGAAAACTATAATGTAAGCAAATTAGTTCCATTTTAGTGTAGATATGGCAATGCTGTGATTCACCTGCCTGTCGGTGTCATTATTCATGCTAACGATAAGGATAACAATAAGCGTTTTCAAGTTTGTCGAGTTGCACAGTGTGTATATGACGATGATGTGCAGATTTTACCAGTAAAAGTATCTCTCTCCTTTACAGACTTTGAATAATAGCGTATTGGGAACCACCAAGAAAAGTAATCTGAACAGGAACTCCTCGTATGTATTATTAGTGTATTAAGATATTCATCACATGCTTTTAGAAAGAGACTTCTATACTTTCTGTAGGTTTCCACTTCAGTTCTGCAATACACTTGGGATGAGAAATTTATGTGAAATGAAGAGTTAAGGCAATTCATTCTGTTTAAGTTTTTTAAAAAGAAGCCTTATTAATGGAGATAAAGGAGACCCATTTAAAAAAGTGTATAATTTTATTCTAACCCTTTTTATTCTAACAATAATCCAATTTTCTAATTCAATCACTAAGATCACCATAGCATCTTTAACTAGCCATTATTCCAATCTAGTGAGCATGAAAAGTTGCATGTACCTTTGCTGTGCAAATCGCATGTTTCCTTTTTTAATAATTAAAATGCTAGCAGCTCCTGAAAGCTTCTTTCATTTTCTGATTAATCTCTTTCATACTGAGTCTGCAAACTTACAAAATAGTTAGATTTAGCTTGGTTTTCTTAATGAGTTTTCAATAGTTATTAAACTTTGAATCTATTTAGTGAAAGTGCACTGATTTCAAAAGTGTTTTCAATTTTATTGTGGGCTTTTTGATTATTTTTTTTCCCAGCTTGGTTGATCATTATCTTAATATTAGGGGTATTTTTTCCACATGCAGTGCTGTGTCCTTTTCCTTTTCTTTCTTATTTTCATCAATTTCTTTTATATCTCTCTTACTTAGTTGCTGTGGATGTAATAAATAAAAGACATTAGAAAACTGTCACATCCCATGTGCTTTCACAGTGGGAAGAGGAAAAAAGATACCTTGTTTTTTACCCATCCTGTGGTGTGGTAGTTTGTTGTTTTTTGTTGGTTATTTTTTTTTTTAACCCAGTCATTTAGAGGCAGTAGGCAAACCACATACTTACCAGCAGGATTTACAGGCCATTGAGTGGCCTGATTCTGTCACTTAGTCTGTTGTTTTCAGTTGGATCTCTCTGGTCTGTGAGGTGAATCATATCCACTGTCTTTTGTCACAAAGACTGCTTTAACGTTAATGCTCTTGCTGTAGTCTCTCTGCAGCCTTGCTAATCCAAAGGACCATCAGTTTAAAAAGTCTGGGTTTGTGCAAGCAACGGTAATGGTGTATGTGGCTCTGAATACATCTCAGCATTGACTGAAAAATGAACAATTGTCTATATGATTCAAGTGGTCTTTAACCAGTATTGTTATTGCAGTGTAAATGGTGTGAACAATGGTGCAGAATCATAAAAGTAGCTCAACATAAAGCAGAGAAAGAAACTTACAGAAAAATCTGGCTGGTCTTCAGTAACTGAAGATTATTTTCTGATCATTGCAATGAACAAAGTTGCACTGAGCGTTATTTTGTTTTATGGTTGCCGATCAAATTTTTATTATTTTGCCTTCACATAGATGACACCTCTTTATATGTATCAGTGTTAGCTTAATGACAGAAATTTTGGAGTAAAATATCAAATGTTTGCTTTTAAACAGGTTAAGAACTTCAGAGGAAACTGACAGTAAGTTTTTGGTTGCTTGTCAATCATTTTCATTCCTCGCTGCAAATCTCACTATGACAATTCTGAAGTACAAAACCCAAAGGGAAGTTAATTTACTATAGTTGAGGGGTTATAGGAAGATGTTCAGCTATTGTTTCATATGTTAGTTACTAATTCGTACTTTAAATTGAAAGATTATTTTTATGAGAACATGTTTTTCTCATGAAAACTACAGAATCTTAAAAGAAAAATCTATTTTTACTCTAGTCTGCCCAATAATGTTGTCCTTTTCAGCAGGAAGAAGCTCTTTAAGGTGATGGTGGTGATTTCATCCTTGGCAGTCTAAGAGACTTCCTGAGTTAAAGCAGGGTGTATTCCTGAGGATGGATTGTGATATAAAATTTTTGATATATGCTTGATTTTTCAAGTTGCAGTTTGGTGTAATTCTTCTGTTTGTATGGTTTTCCTGAAATTGTGAAATCAGTGAAGGACTGAATTTATTATGAAATGGCCAATGAAGAAACTCGAGGTTGTAGCAAGGAATGACTTTTTTGCACTGGAGCGCTAGTACAACTTCATTGTATTTGTTGCCTTTTAGTCTATCTTCCAATTTTCCTGACATACTACTTAGCTGTAAGAAGCTGAGCAGCTGGGCACCTATCTCTTTTTGAGGCTAGCTGTGATGCAGAAATGAGTTGTTCTTAGACTTATCTCCCCTTCAAGCGCTGCTCTTTCTGGGTCTGGCTGTGCACAAAATGCTGTGGTGCTGAAGCACGCTGCTGTAAGCATAGAGGGTTGTGGAGCTACTCTCTAGAGCACACCATTGCTTTGATTAAAATCCACTTTTCTCCATCCTCAAAAGGAATGACTTAGCCCCCAGACCTCTTTTCATGTTTGTTGTTTTACAACATATGAAATGCAACAAAACTAGTTGAGTCCAGCAGGAAAGAGAGTAAAAGGGACCTTGAATCACCAAGGGCACTCAGTGGAAATGCTGGCCTTTCCCCCAACATATATTTATGGTTTTTATTTAAGATCTCTTTCACTGGAAAAGGGACTATAACCAAATAAAATACACCAAGAAGAAAAGTGTAATGTTCAGATATTTTGATGAAGATTCAGTTTTTATTATCTCATTTTTCAGAATTAAAAGTCGTGCAGTATACTTATTTTCTGAAGGATTGTTTTCCAATATAACAAAGTGATTTCATCTAATTAATGAAAATATGCTCATTAATCTTGGTTTTATTAAAAAGACTTTTTGTAAACCAAAGATTTTTGGACCAAATTTGATCTGTCTGTGCCTGTTAAATATGTAACCACAGAAACTGTTTGTCTCTCTATATTTTAACAGCATTTGAGATGTTGTGGGTTAATGGGGCATTATTATTATAACTTTGGTGTAATAGTATAGTTAATGGAATGCTTAATGACTGAGGATGGAGTTTGAAAAATCATGCCTTTGGGAGGCTGTGAAGCATGATGGACAGCAAAGTGCTTTTAATGTCCCAGAGGTGTAATTGGCTTAGAGAAGCTACATGTCCTTGAGGTTAATATCACAAGTTTCCCACCATTTCCCTGAATAAATAAGTCATCTGGCTATATTATATTGATGACTGAAATCTGCCAATATACTGTACATTATAACATAGTTAAAGCCTATTAGTGATTATCTTCTTTAGAATGCTGATACCCTAATTCTGATTAATCTGTTTCATGACAAACTCTGAGATGGAAGGATTTAAAAAATCATGCATTTATCTCTGTTATAATAATTAATATAATGATCCTTTAAACTTCATTTCAGATATCTTCACCTGCTTAAAAACATCTCAAGATCTGCATCATCACTACTCAGGTAAGCAGGAGGCACCAGAATGATAGCTGAGTAATTTAACAAATTAAAAAGAACATTAGTTCTTCCCTTGTCATGCTCTGTGATTTTCACTTTGAAGAGTTGCACAACTGCTCACTGCTAAGAAGGTTCTGGATTAATTCATGCCTAACGCTCCTGTAGGAAATTGTGAATTACTTTCTTGCTGCTAATTGCTCCATTCCGGGTATTTCTGCCAAATCCAGAGCAGAATGTAGGTAATCGCTTTCAAAATATCAGTGGAAACAATGAATAGAGCTCCGATTCCTGGGGGAGCAGAAGAGGCACTCATTTATTTATAGCTGTCACTTCCCCTCACACCTCCCACATCCTCCTTTATAGTTTCTGGAATTGTTTTCTTCAGTTAATTGGTCCTGTACTACTTAATCTGTGTTTATATACCTATGAACTCCTGGAAATCTGGCAGGGAATAAATCATTTGGATGCTAATTGCCTGCAGTCCTGTCTTTTCCTGAACTGAGTATGCAGAGATTTTCCCACAAGGCTGGGATTTCAGTTTTTCCCGGAGGAGAACAGTGGAGAGCTTGCCAGTAGATGTCTCTGTTGCCTACAGGACTTGGCCTCCTTTAAAGGGAAGCCTAGGGTAAACCAGAAGCATTAGCAGCCTCCTGAAGTTCAAAAAACCATACATTTTTCACCAGGAATAACTCCTCTTGGTTTGTAAACAGGGTACAGGAGTAATTTCTCTAACATCATGGCATTGTTGCAGTGATTAATTTGGCTCTCATCACGCATGCTATTTGAGATTAGGTAGGACTTTTTAGCACAGCTGAGAGTGGTTCCCATTATGAGTTGACAAATGTCTCAAGAGGTTTCCAGTGTAGGCTTATCTTTCCTCAGGAAGATCAGGATAGAATTTAGCCAACTAAGCCCAAAAGTTTGATACTGAAATCCTGCACCATACACTGCTTATGCATTATTTTTGCTATCATGTTGTGTAGGCAAATACAGTTCTGTCTCTCTGCACAAAGAACTTTTTTGACCCAAGTTCAGCACGTGGTGCAAGTGCACTTCACTTTTGCTTCTGGAGGATCTAGAGTGTGTGCTGGGTGATGTCAGGGTCTGACAGATGGCAGAGGTCTGGCAGCTCCTCTGTTCACATGCTTGTCCCTGCTATGCACTAATTTTGTGACTAGAGCATGTTCCTAGTGAGGCATCAAGGGAGGACCTTGATTTTCAATCCATGCTCCAAAACTATTCAGGCATGTTAACCAATGGCTGTTGAATTCAGAATATATAAACAAGTCTTGAAGTGGAGTCTGAAATGCAGATCTTTTCAAATGAGGACCCTAATTCATGGGTTGGCATGTCATGGGTCCCCTTTGCTCTTTCCTTCTGAGTGAAATAATCTCTAATTAATTTCTGGTCAGAGAAGCAATCTTAAAAAGAAGGACAGATGGTGACCAATCTCTGGAAGAGTCTGTCATCAAAGCTTTTTGGTTACTGTGCAGAGAAACACAACTCTGCTGTGGTTCACTCTCCACTTTGGACGCTAGTTTTGTCTTCAGCCATTGTATAGGGAAATCAGGCAGTCAGCAGTGTAGCATCAGAGTTGCCTCCTTGTTCTAGTCTTACTTTTTGCAGCTTACTTGACACCTCTCTCCCACTTCCAGATAACTGAGTCATTGCAGGAACAAATCCAAAAATATTTAGTTGGCACTCTGAAGTTTTGAAGGTGTTTGCCTGAGAAATAAGCTGCCTAATTAGGGAGATATAATAATGTTACTGATGTTGTTTGGCAAGGAGCCCAGATGAAGGAACAGTCCTCTGTGCAGGGCAAGCTTGGATTTTCCTGTGATGCCTTGCTAAATCCTCAGGTGCTTCTGAGCCTGACAGTGTTGCTGCTCTGGAGCCGGCAGGAGAAGAAAGTAGCGGCAGCCCTTGGTGGAAGGAGAAGGACAAAGAGTTAGCAGTCCTTCTATCCAGGGTGCAAGGGGGTTATCCCAGAGAGCCTGATTCTTTGGAAGAAGGGAATCAATGAATGGGGGAAAGAGTGGCAGCTGATGCTTGTGAGATGCTATGGGGTGTGCAAAGGGAAGTTGCTGGCTGGGTAGAATGGTGATCAGATCCGACAAGGGATCACACTGCAGCCTCCTTGGCTTTGTACACTACAGTAAAGTGCCACCAGATGTTTTTGAAACTCGGCCAGCTTGTTGTTTGTTCAGTATAGTAGTGATATCTGTGTTGTTTGCAGCTGTTGAAAGAAACAACTTAATGAGACTTGCTCAGACCATACCATTTACACCAGTCCAGCTCTTTGGTGAGTACCAACTTCCTGGTTATGTTTATTGCTTTATAAATAGTCGTTGCCTTATCTTTTTAAATACTGCCTTTGAGAAATTTCCTTAGATCACTTTCAGTAATTCTTCTTTTCTAAAAGAGATGAACTGGGATAGAACTGTAGTCATGCAGTAATTTAGGAACTTTTGGAAGTCATCTAGTCCAACTCCATCTGTGACCAATTCAGATCAGGTTGCTGAGGGCCTGTCCAACTGCATTTTGAATATGTCTATAAATGGAGATCCCTCAGCGTCACTGGACAACCTCTTCCGGTGTTTGACTGACTTCATTGTGAACCTAGTATTTTTCCCAGTATTTGTTGAGGTTTCCCGTGCTGTAACTTGTAGCTGTTGGCATTCATGTGATTACTGTCAAGCTCAGAGATGATTCTAACTCCATTGTCTCTATACCCATCATTAAGATAGCTGAAGACAGCAAAAAGATTGCCCTTAACCTTAATATCTGCATTTTCTCTCTGTTCTCTCTCCCTCACACACACATGTAGATATATGTATAGGATATCCTATAAAGAAGAAAACCAAGTATTGGTGGAAAGGGCACTGCTTGTGTACCTGGTACAGAAAACTTGTAGTGTACAAAGAACAAAGAGCGGTGTTGTAACTGAAGAGTGGTAGAGAATAATACATAAATAGTTTGGAAGACTTCTGAAATTAGCGTGCAGTATGGTCTTACAGCAGCAGAAGCTCTGCCTCTAGACACTTGAGATCTAGGTGCCTTCTTTTCAACGGGTAGAATATTTTGTCTCACAGCAACTAATTGCTGATACTTGCAGCATCATAGGATTTCTTGGGACCAGATTGCTGCAGATAATTAATATAGCTGTGAGCATATTGAACATTCTAATCCTGAAGCTCCCAGGAGACACCTTTCTAGGTATTAAATTGTTAAAAGATAATAAAATGAAGAATTAATGTAAGATTAAAAAGTGTGTCTAGTTATAGTATCTTTATTCAAGTGTCTGTCTTTTCTGTAAGACACTGGCTTTTCCATTGCTTTATTTTAAATTAAAATGTATGCAAATTATGGCATTCAACAGCATCTACATTTGTGCTAACTGGTGAAGGTAGGCTCGGGAGCAGGGAGGAAATCTACTAATCTCAATCCAGTTTGTCCTTCCTTATACCATTCTTTGCTATTTTGCAGATGTAGTTACCTCATCACACTTGCCAGTGAAAACCTGTTTCTTACGAATTAACATTGCAAATAGTATGAGTTGCAAGAAGGAAAGCAAGGTTTAAAAAATTGGTCCACTTTGCTAGTTACAAATAATGGCAACAGAAAGGTGTCTCACTTATGCTGCAAGAGGAATGCTTTTACAACTATATAGGGAGACGGAGTGTGACTGAGTTAAAGCTCACCAGGTTTGTTCAGCTTTCAGAAAAATGTTATTAGCAGGAACATAACATCTGAAATTTTGAGCAGTACAAATAACATTGGAATTTCTAGGAAAAAGACAAATCTTAGTTTAAAACACCAAACATGTAAACTTCCGGTTAATTTGCTTTAGCTTGTTCCCCTAGGATTCCTTTCTCCATAGAAAGTCATGTCCTTTTCAATCTAATTTCCTTGGCTCATTGTGGCCAAGTCACCACTTTTGAAACAACTCAGCTCTCTGTTTGTGTCAAAAGGTGGCACTCTCCAGCTCTTTAATTTGGTAGCTGATAACTATTATGAGCTGTGTATGTTTGTACACATAAGTACATGAACAGGGGGAGCCAGACTCAGGATATATAAAGTTCACACACTGGAGATAAAATGGTAACCCTTTAAAAATATCTACTTTTAAAGCTCAACCATCTTTAAGTACTTAAAAAGCTGTGGCAAATGTGATTGATTGATATTCTGGTCTATATAAATCAATAAGCTTTGCGTGGAAGTGTGCAGGAGGTCTTAAATTCATCTCTGTTTAGAGGCTTAATACAAGGTCTTTGGACCACTTTTGTTATCACAGTAGATCTTAAGTGGAATGTATGTAGTAAGTAGTGTATATTTAGGCTGGGGGAGTTTTCACACAGATGAACAGTAATGATAAAAAAAGCTCTTTTAAAGTGTAGCTTACAAAGGTATGTAAAGTGGTATGTTATTTTAAGATACCAAATCAAAATGCAGTTCTCTTCTGTTCCTGCAATGTGTGACTTCTGCTAACAAAATTTCCTTTTATTTAAGCTGGAGAGGAAGTGACGGTCTATCGGCTAGAAGAAAGTTCACCTATGAACCTTGATAAAAGCATGTCTTCCTGGTCCCAGCGTGGTATGGCAGCGATGATCCAAGTCTTGTCTCAGGAGGAGATGGATGGGGGTCTGCGGAGGGCCATGAAGGTCATTTGTACTTGGTCTGAGAATGATATATTAAAGTTGGGACAAGTATTTATTGTGAAGTCTTTTCTGCCAGAGGTGGTTCAGACTTGGCAAAAGATCTTTCATGATGGCACAGTGTTACATCTCTGCCTGAGGGTGAGTTCAGACTTGAAGGCACCCTGACTGCTCTAGCCTGATGTGCCTTAAATGTTATGTTGCTTACATGTGAATGTCTTCAGCATGGTTGATGTGATGTGATGTTATCTTTTGGAAAGAAAAAAGGTTTTGAGGAAGATATGTCTCCCATTTATAAACAGTATACAATCAAGTGTTTGTTTGTTTGTTTTGACAAAGTCATGGCACCACTCTTCATGCAAATGGAAGTAATGTTTATTGCGTTATTTTCTTTAGGAGATCCAACAGCAAAGGGCTGCCCAGAAATTAATCTATACCTTCAATCAAGTGAAGCCTCATACTATTCCCTATACGCCAAGGTAAAAATCAGTGTCTTTAAGTATTAGGTGCCAACGGTTTCTCTTCTCAGCTGTGTCCCAGGTCTAGTGCAGCTTTCTTTTGTATACTGGGTTGAAATACCTGCTACTTAGACAGTCTAATGACAGTTAATCAACCTTTTAAGAGGAAACATAGGCAGCTTTGAATTTTGTCTTTATAGCTACATGTCATGCCAAAATAAGCTTCTTTATAACACTGTTCCTTAGACTTAAGCAAGAATTGCCTTTTATACAATGAACATAAGGAAATTTGATAGAGCTCATTTACAGGGGGCTGGAGTAACAGATTGTGTTGTTTGTCCATAAACCATACTTTCTGATCAAGTGCTTTGTTTTGAGAGTTACCCAACCGAGAAAGCCTTTGTGCTGCCCACCATTTGGTACCTCCTGCTGTTCAAAACACTCCAGCTAGGGGAAGCTGTGTCCTCCTTTTGGTATGTTTACTTTGCATCATGCCGTGTGCTGACTGTGAGGAGGTTCATTACCCTGCCAGCTCCTGATAGGCAGCATTTATATCTACAGGTTCCTGGAAGTTTTCCTCATCTACTGCCATTCAGCGAACCAGTGGCTGACCATTGAGAAGTACATGACTGGTGAGTTTCGGAAATACAACAACAACAATGGAGACGAGATTACTCCCAGCAGCTTGCTGGAAGAGCTGATGCTGGCCTTCTCTCACTGGACCTACGTCTACACCCGTGGGGAGCTCCTTGTCCTGGATTTGCAAGGTGACTGCTAGCACAGGATCACTATTTGAAACCCAATGAAAAGCAATTCTCTCAAAAGAGAATTTAATCTGAGGAATAGGCTAAATTCTGTTCTCATTTACATACTGGTGCAGCTCGAGAAAACCCTGGATATCTGTTGTGCAGCACTGATAGATGAGTATCCACGGAAACACTCTAGATTAATGTAGGTGTAATGGGAAAACAATTTGGCTTCAGATACGTCTGGGCTGAATGGGCAAAAGAGCAGGTAGATAAAGTGTGCAAGAACATTTCATCCAGCTCCAAAAAAATGCTCCACAGTTAGGTTACTTTTATTAAGATATAGAAATAATACAGAGATTCAAGCATACCTGTGTATATATGCACATTTAATGTAAGTGTACATCTGTCAGAAGAGTGCGAACTGCTATCTGTATTTTTTCATTTTTCATATTAATAAATCTGTAAGCAGTTTACATAAGCTGCAAGCCTGAATGCTGTTCACAAAGTCTGGTGACTCCTTCAAAGAGCATGTGATCACTTTACCGTACATGTGTAAGTGGGAACATGGCATATTTTAAAGAGATAAAACAGTTGACAATGTTCAGAAGATGAACAGCACTCATCAAACAGTATAAACACTATTGTTTGTCATTTCTGTCAAGGGAAATGTGTATGGGTAGACAGAGACTTAACATATTTACATTTTACAGCATCCAGAAGCTGCGAATTACAAAAAGACATGCTTATTATGCAAAATAAACCTATAATTCCATCCTTGCCTTCATTTGATTTTAGATGCACATGAAAAAAAATACAGAAAGAGTAAGTGTGTCTTCACCATAACTTACTAGAATTTGTCTGAAGTTTGCTGGAGTTTATTATACAATTTTCGACAGTTCCAGACCAACTGTGTTGGCTCAAACGTGGAGAATTTAAACATCTATGTAAATCTCATCAAGACTGGAGCTTCAGTTTCCATCTCAAACAAACTGAAATTTGCTCTAGTTTTGGCCTTGTATTTATCTTGTAGTTCTCTAATCTGGAGTTTAGGAAAAGTTCAGGGGCTGCTCCCCTTGGAGTTCTAATAGGTTTAATGTCTATTATCATTTACTGCATAATACCAGGGCCACCTCTGCATACATATGCACCATATTTTGTCTAATTTACATCAAGAAAAATGACCTTCATTGAAGAGTATTGCAATTTGGGGGTATTTCAATCACAATATGCTATTTCCATAATTTTTACTGGTGTCTGTTGCAGAATATAAATTTACCACCGGTGGCCTATTGAAATAGAAATAATTGCATATCATATGATCATGGACTTTTTCGTTAGTGCAAAAGCACAACGATTTCCTCAGATATAAAAAGAGAGCTTTTTGGTAAAATGGTAGTATGTCATTAGTTTGGGGAAAAATGCAATGTAGGTATTGGCGTTCAGGTATCATAATAAAATTATTTATTTAACATGCTTTCATGGCCATCCAGAAGAAAAAAGGGATAACAGACCCAAGCATTTGCAAATCATGAAGTTGTGACTTACTGTGTTTGTTACCTGGAAGAGAACATGTATCTGAGAGTAGGTCTATTGGTATCAGTAAGATCCACATCTGATTAATACCTTTTCTCCAAATTAAATAGCAGTCTTATGGTTGGTCACATTTTGCTTAATTGAGTTTCAGCATAGTATTTAGTGCATTTGCATAAGCCTTCCATCTATATATAAATAAAACTCAAAACAGTTGAACTCAAGACTGTAATAAGAATTCTATATGTCTGCCAGTACTTAACAGATTTTTATACGCATAGCATTTTCTTTTTAACTCATGACCACTTTATAACACTTTATGATCTACAAATAAAATGGATAATTACACTTTTAAGTGCCAGATATGAAATTGTGACTACCTTCCTTTGTAACACACACTGTTGATTTTGCTGTAGGTGTCGGGGAAAACCTTACCGATCCATCTGTGATTAAACCTGAAGACAAAAAGTAGGTTTCTTTCTGATAAAATTATCATTCACTTCAGATGTTTTGCCAACAGTCTGTATACTTAGGGTGTTTTTTTATGAGTTGTGTGAGAGATTTAATTATTTTTCGCATGGTGTTTGGATTAAATGAAGCTATGATGGCAATTGAGAGACTATGTCCTCCGCTGTGGACTTGGGGGGGCTGTAAGTGTCCCAGCTCCCAGTACGTGGTGAGCAGTGTATGAAAGGTGGTGGGGACCATCTGTGTTGCTGTGCTGGGAGCACAGGAGTTTTCCAGGGCTATGCAGGGAGAGCAGGAATTGGAGATGGAAGACCCTGTAAGTGTCTTCACAAATTTGCACTGAAGGATGTCATCAGTAGCTTAACTGTGGCAGTCTGGTTTCCCCTACCTGGTGGGGCACTGTTTCATGGAGTATATGGGGCCACAATGGCTTAAGAGGATGAGGAGAGGGCCACTGGATCTCTGACGTTTCCAATAACTCCTAGTGGTGCATTTAAGCATACTGCACGTTACAATTTCAGAGCTGTGATATGGACATGGTAAATCATGTGTGGAAAGTTACAAAAACTAGAGACGCTAGACAGAAGTAGCAGTCTGCCTTCCTGCATCAGATCTCAGAATCAGAACCATGGCCATTCTCCCATCCTGCGACCTTGCTCCTCGCTTGTATTTGCTGTCCTGCATTTGGTGTTGATGGTTGCTGTCCTGCAGAGTCCTATTCTCCAAGGAGTCTTCCTAAACCCACACATCAGTCCAGCTGTGCAGTGGCATCCCTGCCTTTACACTGTCTTGTGCTCAGCTTGGATCCCTCTTGCTCAGCTCATGTCGCCTGTTTGAAGGGGTGTCTCATGTTTGGAAGGAAGGAAGATATAAATATGAATAGTCTGGTTTAATACGAAAGGCAATTGACTATAGAAAAATCAGATGACTCGCCTAGAACTCAAAACAAGTTAATTTAAAAGCAAGTTCATAGTTCTGGGACTATTATTAATATTTCATTAATAAGATTAGTAATAAATGACTGTATTAATGTTGTATGAATGTTTAATTATGAATGTAGGTGTACTGGCCATGTAATATTTATTTTGGAAGCGACATCAAAAATATGCTGAGCACCTCACAAAGTCTTTGCCCTAAGTAGGTCATAGGGCTGTGACAAAAGCACAAGGATAGCCTTGATAGAGAGGCAGAGAGGTCAATCAAGTAGTTGTTCACAGATGTTGGCAAACATTTTAAGGTATTGCTAAAGATGTATAAAAGTCTGGTTTGCTACTGTTCAAGTGGATTATTTATATCAGTGGTAGCATTAACTGTAATCGTTACTACTGAAGACTGTGGCCAGTCATTGACCACAGTACTTCACATGGCAACTCATCCTATCCTTTTTAAAGTAAAAATATTTATCTACATTATCTTGAAGCTTATGTTTATTAGCATCCTTCTGGATTATTCTTGTCATTAAATGATTTTGTCATGCTTACTAAAATTTGATCACACAGATCTTATTTTCAGAACTTTTTGTTACTTTGTTTTTTATCATCTGCAAAACAGTCAAGTCCTAGTTAAAGAGCAAGTGTTGATTAATTAATCAAAACCAGCTTGATTTTCTTATGTTCAGGGAAATCTTCAGAACAGCAAGTTGTGAAACTATATTGTTTTGATTTGGAGATCTGAAGGAATAAGGCAGTGAAATGGTGGATAAATTCTGTAAACAGCTAGCAGATACCCAATTCTAAGAAACACTTTCTAAAATAGTAATAACAATAACAATGTAAAATCACTGTCTTTGCTCTAACCTTCATTTGCTTACACAAGAAACATTTCTGGCAGTAGCAAGATCTGTTTTAACTTTTCATTTGTAGCTAAGATTCTTAATCAAAACCTGTGCACTGCCTCAAAAGTTGCTTTGAGCTCACTTTCTCTTAGAAGCCCGGGAGAAAATGGCATCTGACTGACGGGGCTGATTCAAATTTTAGCACAACTTATGGTTAAATTATTTATGTTTTGCTTCTTTAATTCCACTGATTTAGTGGCTCATGTCATTATCTTGTAATGAGTCTTTTCTTTCATGCATCCTGCATACTGTTTTGAAATGAACTTTGTAATGGCAAAATGTGACCTCTAGCTCTGTGATAGTGTATTGTGTCTTGGTTTTATATAGAGTACCGAGACAAAAATAACAGCTCTGTTTGGAAAGTATGCCTGATACTGTGACATCTCAGACAGATCCTGAGCTGATGTAAATCTGTGTAAGTTCATGGATATTTAACATAATTGAAGATCTGGCCACGTGCACTGCATAGGATGTACGAAGTGATAAAATGATGTGGGTATAATGTTCATAAAAGATTTCCTTTAAAAGCAGAAGTAATTGAGGTACAGCAACAAGGTCATGACACAGTGTAGTCCCTGCAGACTCCTGTACCACCCAAGGTGGGAAGAATTGCCTCATAAGCAGTACTCTGGATGCTCTTTTTAGCACGTACTACTTGCCAGATCCACAACAAAGCCCACACGGGTAAAGCTTTCACAAGCACTAGGTGCGGAGTGTCTGTAAAGCAGATTCAGAGATGAAGAAAATAGTGGGCTGAGTTTCAAATTGGAAAGAACTAATGCATTAGGCCTGCTGAGAGAGGTGAGAAAAAGGGTGCCGGCAGTCAAAAATCTTATTACAAACATGCGAAAAGGAGGAGTCAGAGGTGCTAGGTCTCTTAATCTCCGTTTTGAAAGCTCTCAAGCAGATAGTGATAGGCTGAAGGGTTTGTTAACAAGGGGAGACCATGTTCTCTGAAGCTACACATTAGCATGTGTTTTGAGGAACAAATCTATTGAATATTGACCAAGCTGTGCACTTTCAGCCAAACAATTTACAGCTGAATTGCTGGCGGTAGACAAAACATCTGCATGAACTGAACTTCTGCTGTAGAAACTTGCACAAATGAAACAGGTGCACTGGAGGCTAAATCTACAAAAACATACTGAAGAAATGAATTGAACACCTCCCTGGAAAGGTGCTACTTGCCATGAAGCCCCCACACACCCTTCCAGTCCTTTACCTTCCATCAGTAAAGCCCTGTAAATGTCTTATTGTCTGCTTTGAGCATTTGTAGCTCTGTGCTTTAAGGAGCACTCTTTGCATCAGCACAGTCTGTGCTACCTGCCTGCCAGCCAGGACCACTCTGGTACAATCTGGTAGGCATTTATGGAGCATAACTATTAGATAAGATCCTGCACAAAGGGAGGAACATGGTTTTTTAAGCCCATTAGCTCAACTTAATGCACGTGCTTGTGAAATAGGAAAGCTGGGCTCGGTATTTTTCTCTCCTTGGAGACAAAATCATACCTTGAATAACCAGGAGAGTGACCTTGTTTAGAAAACATTTGTAGAGTTAGAAGGGACTCAAAGTGTTCAGCTGGTTTTTCTTCTGCTCCAGGTCTTGTACAGGCAAGTCTTAAGGTATTCCAAGGATGACCTTAAAAACTTCCCCTTAAAAACTTTGCTATCATTACTGTCTGAAAGTTCTTTCCTGATTTCCTTGAAACATTTCTTTCTGGTCCTGTGTGCTGTTGACATAGAGAAAAAAATTTCTATAAGCTCAAAGATAGTTATCATTATCTTCAGCTTATTTATTTATTTATTTATTAATTATTTTTAGGCTATCCCCTAATCTTTTCATGTATGTCATGATTTCTACACTGCTGGTCATTCTTGTTATTTCCCCAATTTATATTTCTTGAAACAGTTTTCCAAATTTAAATGCAGTATTCCTCTTGAACGACCGTCAGTGCTGGATAAAGAGGAGAGATCACTTCACATATGTTGCAGTCAGTATCCCTGTTTATCTCACAACAGAGTGAGAAAATTGTCAGTCTGACTTCTGCTATTTGCTACACTTTTCATGGAATAACAGTTAGATCAGAGGAAGCATCAGAGTGGTTCTGTAGCCTTAGAGTTACTGAAGTCTCTTCCATTTCCTATGCCTGCCCAAGCAAATACTTAAGCATGTTCTATTCTTGCTGGCATTTTACCAGATTATAATAAGGGATAGAAGTAACTATATAGTATCATGTGATTTAAAGTGTATATATGGCACTTAAAAAATATTTCACTTCTTGCCGCCTTTGATGTACTAATTTGCAGAAAAGGGCTGATTAGATGAGTCCTTCAGATGATCCAGGAGACAGATAGTCTTTAGTGTCTGCCAGAAATTAGAGAGACACTAAGCTTTCTATAGTAGCTTTGGCTAATCATTGCTTTTCTCCTGCATGAAAGGGCAGAGTGTCATATTTGAAAACTGCTCTCTTCAGAGAGAATATATTTTGTTAGTGTGGATTATAGATAGATTTGAGAGAGTTAAAATCTTTTTCTATGGCTTCTCAGAGCTGTATTTGATTTCAGATTTTAAAACATGTTGTTTCCACTCTGCATATCATTAAAATAAAATACTAGCATTCATAAAGTTTCTTTGGAAGTGTTTCTTGTGTGCTGTGTTCCGTGATGTCTAGAATGTCAGTTAAATTCTTAAGCATAATGGTGGAGCAATATTAAAATTAACGAACACTGATGTTTCAGACAACATTAAGAATTTGTCATAATTATGTAGTACTTCTAATAAATGTGTGGGTATAGCTTGCTTCTGTTTGTAATTGTGTCAGCTTCATTCAGAATATGCAATACACTTCCACAAATGGATCCCCTAGTAACATTGCTGAATTGGCCTGAGTGCAGACGCATGGAAATGAGCATAGGAAGAAGCCAATACATTTTAAAGCCTTGCTTGTCAGCAGTGTGCTGTGGGTTTTTTCTATGCTGCATATTGATGTGACTAGGGCACTGCTTGCTTTTGGCTTTCTGTTCTTAAATAAGGTAAAAGTAAGTCCTTGCTAGTGCTGGTTTGTTCCCAGGTGCCTACCATCAAAACCCTCAACCAAACTATTTGCTTGATGAGAATGAACGGTGGCTGCATCACTCATATTCTGGTGTATGTTGTCTAAATGTCACTGTGGCCCAATTTTCTTTGAGCTTTTCAGTAGGAACTTCTGGGTCTACCCTGTCTCCCTTTAGAGCATCTCTGATATGCAGCAGGAAGAAAAAGTAGGGTGGGGTATATGTAGGCTAATACTTTACCAGAATTGACAGGTTTTGTGTCCCAGAGCTAAGAAATTTGTGATGTATGCTGAGCTTTGATTATCTTTATACGAAGGGCTAACATCTCTGATTTAAAAAATGCAAAACATCATTATCTCTGACCCCTACAATGGCTTTATTTAGAGTTCATTCATTATTCAATAATATTTCTTTTAGATCTGGAAAGATGGTATTTGGACCAGCAAACCTAGGAGAAGGTGCAATAAGAAACTTCATCACAAAGCATCGTTGTAACTCTTGCTGCAGGAGGCTGAAACTTCCTGGTATGCAAAGTAAAGATTAATTTTTAATCTATGTATAACTTTTTAAGTGCAAGGAAGTAAAGGCCTAGACGTGCTGTAACTCAAACACCAAAATTCTCTTGAGCCGAGAGCATAGCAGACACTCTCTCTGTGCAAAGCCGGATGTTAGCATATTGCTCTTTTACCTTGCTCTTTTGCCCAGCAACTGTGTAAGGGTTGGAGCCTATCAACCTGATGTTAGCATTCAGCATGAAAACTACCCATTGAATTGTTTCCTTTGCTTTGCAAAATGGCAGCTCATTTTCCAGGGTCATCACTACAGCTACAGATAACATAAGCAATAATTTTTAGAATGACAAAGAGTAACAATCTAAAAATTGGCAATGCATTGGCCAGGGAAAAAGTCACTGGAGGTTTCCTGGCCCTGGGATAGGGTTCTATACACTGCAGCCCTTACTTCTGCTTAGCTGGATTGCCTGTTTTTCATGTTAGATTTGATAGAATGTGCCTCTGTTTGATGTGGAGCAGAGTTAAAAGATTCAAAGCCAAAATAGATTGCTATTCTGGATGAATTTCCACCCACTTATTTTTTTCTAGGGGAAAGCTCCTTCCTTTCAGTGCCTACATGGAGTAATAATTGCTGTTTGATTCTGAAACAGAAACCGCAGTGTTATTGTGTTTTATTATTTGTGTCTGTGGCAGCTAGAGATAATAGAGGGGAAAATCAGCTGAATGAATACAGTCAGGGAAGGTTCATTCATATCAGCTCACACCATTTTGGGTCCCCCCAGGGCTCTCATCCCCCTGGCCCTGATGTGCTGTGCTGCTGATTTTTTTCCTCCTGGAAAGAGCTAACAGGCTGCCACCAGTCACTGGGTTGGACACTGCCTGGGGTGTGCGCGCTTTTCAAACATTTATTTGGCTGCATCATTGAATTTATTTTTTTGCCATAGATTTGAGAAGAAATGACTACACACTGGAAAGGTTCAGTCCAGCCTTCGAAACAGAAATGGAGACAAGCACCAGAGAAGCTGATGATGCAGACGAGCCTTTGGAGTATGACACGCGGCTGTGAAGCGGTGGCTGTGAGCAGAGCCTATGTGTTTGTGCTCAAAACCCTTCCCCTTATCGCTGCCATGGGTCAGTCCAAAAGAACAAAATGCAGTGTCTCAGTGCAGCATCTGTCTGCCCTCGAGAGACCCTATAGGCAAGGAATAAAAAAAAATTATTTACTCCACTTCTGTGCTTTTATGCTGATCTTTCTCATACAGTTCAATGAATAGCCAGGAGCAGGTCATCCCTTAGCTGGATGAACTGTCTCATCAGTGGCTCTTTTTTTTTTTTTTTTTTTTCAAATGGGGATTATGGTTCCAAATTGTGTTTTCTCAGGAAAATAACTGTGACAAGTATATTTCCAAGGGGGAGTGATTTGATGTTTCTGTCTCTGCTCTTTAGTAAATGTATTCAGTAAACTGAATGCATACACACATGCAAATCATTCATTTTCAGAGGCTGAGTCCATTCAGCCCCTTGCTCACTTTTCTTTGGGCATAGGAGGCTCTCCAGGAAATTGCAGAAATATTTCTTTCTCTTTATTGTTGATTTTGATACAGAGACAATCCAAGAATGTGAGTAATGAATTAGTGGTTTAAACAACAGTCAATGATATAGCAGGTAGACTGAAAAATTTTGTGGGAGCTTTACCTTAAATTCTTTTCACATATCAAGAGAATGGTGAACAATGAACGTTTAGATTATTTGACCTACATTTTGAGTTGATGAAATTGATAAATCTATGATCTTTAACACAAACATAAAGAATAACCTTCAATGTGATTCAACTTTTAACCAGGACCTGCCTACCTTTATAATATTTTAGCTTCAGAATGTTTTAGAGTTGTAATTGGCAACAAAGATTTTAGAAGTCACAAAGAATAATACATTTCATTTGGTATGCAATTTCTTACTGTCTATTTCAGGCTGTGTGTAGAATTTTTGTGTAACAGCGGTGCAATTATATGTATGCTTTTGCAGCATCTGCATCTGTTTCTATTGATGTAGTCCGATCTCAGTAGAAGTTCACAAAACACAAAAATCAATTATGTGCAATATTATTTTTCTAGAATAAAGATTGAAATGAAGTGCTCAGCAGAAATATTTCTGATACAACTAATGTTGTATTACAGATTACATCTATCATTAAAGCAACTTTGTACTTTCGAATTGAGTAGAAATACCTAATCTTGAAATGTAAGTCAACAGAAAACTTTATGCTTGAATAAGAAACAAAATCATATTTCCACCACAGCTGATAGTAAATTTTAATGTGTAAGGGGACTATTTGGTATATTTAGAAAATGTCTGTGTACAAATATGAATTAGAAGTTATATGTTCCCAGTTTTTGTAGTGTTTATGATATTGATGATGGTATTGAAATAATCACCTGCACCATGTTCAGCTCAGATGCCTTCAGTACCTGAGAGCGTCTTGAACAGATTCTTCTTGCTTTTTATCTTTTTTAAAAATAGTTTTATAAGGTTATTTTTGTGGAAAACCCCCTCCTTTCTCCCTATTAGATTATACTATTCATTTTGCAAAAAAATATAATTCCTTCTGGCTTTTTTGGAAGCAATTCAATGTATCAGAAGGCTTAACTTGTCTGTGAAAAAGATTGTCTAATTGCATCTGTACAGAATGATGGTGCATTTTGATCCCTTTGCTGGTAAAGTAGTAGTTCTGCTTCTAGTGATTACTATCTTAAAATCTGGCTTTAGGGAGATATGTACTTACATGCATACACATCTACTTTAAAGACAGGACTTTCTCTAAATGTTCTCTAACTGTTAATATGCTTTTAAATTCAGTTAAGTTAAATGACACATAAATAAAGCCAAGGACAATTTAAGTCCTGCCCTGATAGTGTTTTCTTCCATCATTGCCATAAATTCTGAACACGTATGTATTAGACACAAAAAAATAAACTCCACGCCAGGCTGGGCCTGAGTACCTTTTGTTTCTTTTTAAGTTTTGAAGATAGGCACAAGTGATACTTCAGATGGTCTTTTCTTAACAACCCTCCTGTTCCCTTCAAGAGTGGCTTCTGCATTCATGGCAATACATGGGAGAATTCTTACAGTATATAGCTAAGCATGGATTCATCTTACTCGTTTTGTACCCATCAAGGTACATACTACCTTTCCCTCAAATTGGGGACCTTGCAAGATACTAATTTTCCATGCATGGAGACACTAAGTTGAAAAATTCCAGTTATTCTGCTGGTTTGCCTCATCTTTCTTTTTGCACTTTTTTGGAAGGGTTGATTCACATTTCCCTAAACTGTAAAGTTTAGGGTAAACTTCCCTCCCCAACTTTGTCATAGTTCAGTAATAAATTAGAATGAAAATAATTTGAAAAAGTTATTCTGTACATTCTTTAAATTGTCTTTTGATATCTAAATACTGACCTGAGATTGAAGTCCATGCCCACTGAAAACATGAAAAAAACCCAGCAGCCTTTAACGGGAACAGCAATAAGCCCCATACTGAAACTATGGTGCATGTGGAATGAAAGATATGGAGGACAGGGTTCTTTCTCTAGCTGCTTGATGACGAGTGTGGAAGAGGAAATCTTGCATGTCAAACTGTAGTTTGATAGTTTCAATTTTTTTTTTTTTTTTTTTTTTTTTTTTTTTTTTTTTTTTTTTTCTTAAAAGCACATTCAGGAATTTATTTTATACTTCTGGTGGGTTCAGGAAAAGTCCTGCTTACTTTGGTCAAATAAGTCAGGCAATAAAGTTCTGAGGAAAAAAACAACAAAAAACCAAAGGATTTATAAACTCACATTTTAATATGAGCTTAAAAGAAGCTTACTTAGGAATTCAGTTGAGATTACTCAAAGCAAAATGTGTTTCTGGCAGCTACTGCATTGGAGATGTAGCTTAAACATGAAAGATACTCATAAATTACAAACCTCATTCTTGGGAAGGCTTTTTTCATTTCTTTTATTCATAATTGTGGTGTATTTGGGGTTATTAATTTATTGTTAGTGCAATAAAGAAAGAAGGGATATTACATCTATATTTTCTGGAAATTGACTTGTATTTGTTGTGGTTTTGTCAATTGATTTCATACTGTTTCAAAAGAATAAAAACACATTTTCAAAATGTTTCTGTTCTTGATGGTTGTAGAATGAAATAAATAATATGTTTTCAAGCAATAAGGTAAAAAGGTGAAAGTAACATACAGAAAATAATGCAGAAATTTTTATTTTTAATCGCAAGGTAATAAACAGGTATTAATTCTGTATTTACCATATAGTTTCCAGCTCTTTTGTTTTAATGGTGTAGTATCATTAGTTTCTGTTCTTGTAGTCAATATGCTTTCAGCAAGGATATTTCTACACCTGTCCCATATGTAAAGATTTATTTTTAGAGAAGCAGAAAGTAGATATTATATGAGATGGTTTATTTATTTATTAGATAATAATTTATTAGATGCTCAATGAACTTTGGATTTTTTTTTTAGTTGAGATAAATGCTTGAATCTTAGAAAACTTGGTAGTTAGTAAACCAAATCACTGTTGTGGATTTAAGAAATATAAATATCATCACTTTAATATGACAGTCTTATTTTTAACTCTAATTCTAGGTCTGTGAAGCCTGTACAGCCACTAGTGTAAACAAGGAGCTGATATAAATGAACAAAGTTCCATTGACTTCATTATAAAATGCGTTATTTTATATCAGCTACCTTTTATATCTGTTCTCCATTCTTAGGATGCTGATGCCAGTCACTTTTTGCTGGAAGTAAAGAAAAGCCTGTCTGGAGTGACCTAGGCCTTCACATCAACTCTGATCACACCAGAGTTGTCAGCTCTTTCTGTTGTTGCTAGACCTTTTGCAAGATCTGTTACCACTTTTCAGCTTTTCTTTACTGTATTTGCTATATCTTGAATTATTCTGGAAGACAGTTTGATGCCCTATTTTATGGTGACTATTGCTAAGGAAGAAAAATTTCAGTCTAAAATCAAACAAAAGCTATTTTCCTCTTTGGTATTGAAGAGTGTGTAAGCAGCTGCAATGCTCTGTTCATTTGCCTACCTGGCATTAGTTCTGTTTGCAGGGACAGGGCAAATAAACTAGTGTTTTAAAATAACCTGAGTCTATTTAGATGTTGGTGTTTGGTTATGATAAAGTGCTGAAGATATTAAAGAAGAAAAATCAGAGAAAAGCCCTGCAGAAAAGTAGTGACTTTGGGGCCTAAAGGAAGCCTGGCTGTGCTCTTCGTGTCAGGGATTTAGGTAGATGGCTAAAGCCTTCCATTTCTCAGGATATCATTGAACAAACATAATTTGGGTTTTGCCACTGTGCAGGCAGTCCAACATACCCATGGTCTGGCAGAATGGAGGAGGAGATGAAAGAGGAGATAGAAGAGGAGGGGAGGTTGAGGTGCAAAGAGCGGTCTCTGACTTCTGAGCCTTTCTCCTGCTGTTTTTCTTGACTGAACTCTCATCCTGCAGAGGTACTGCCAACATCACCTTGTTTCTGTGGTCTGCAGTGTGAGGCAGGCTCTACTAAAACATAGACCATTTGCGTGTACAATGCATACCAGGTGGCCTGATTTCAACAGGAAACTGTCTCACCTGTTGACAAAAAAAAGAGATGCTTCTCCTCAGTTGACCCCTGCTATGAGATCTGAAGTATTACCTGACCTCTGAAAATATCTGAGCAGCAAACTGTTGTGTCACATGAATTAGGTGAAACTACCCCATTAAATCAACTCTGACCTTTAACCTCATGATACACTGGAGAGTAAAATTTGGTAAGACTGTGAGATCCTACCCAGGAAATTAGAAGAATATTCAGTTTCAGATAACCTCTGTGGAGCACCTTGGATTAGTAGCTAGCTGTGTATAACATCTTCCAAGATACATAAATGGATGTCAGCTGAGATGACTAGTAAGCAAAGTATAAATGCTGAGATTAAACTCAAACTATAGAGGTTGCCCCAAATCAAACCAGGACCTGACCTCACCTGAATCTGCAGCAAAGTGAAAGTGTTGGATCCAACTGAGCCCAACTGACTATTGGTCAAAATAAAAGCAGAAGATGACCACAGATTATCCCAGTCTGTACCCACCTAGGGAGTAAGATTTGAACTCTTGTGGCAACCCCCTCAGATTAGGCCTGCAGCTGAGATTAAATAGCCAAAATGTACCAAAGAGCTGACTCTAACCACTCTCAGTCTTTGAGAGACACGAAAGGGCTGGGATTGACCTGTGAGGAACCTTAGCAGAGTATAGAGGCAGAATATGGCCACAAAACAGTGAAGAGAGAAGAGGCCTAAAATGGATCTCAGATATCTTCTATGCATCAGATTAAGGGATTGGGGAGAGGGAACATAAATTTAGAAGTCCCCATTGCATAACAACTGACCAAGGAGAGCAAGGGAGGTCCAGGGAGCTCTGCAAAGACACCACAATAGCAAACGAAAGCTAGAGATGGCCACAAATTACCCCTGTGCTACTAACTGGATTTAAGGTTGGCCTTAAGTGACCCTAAGGAAATGTGGTCTTCAGGTGACCTCTGGACACCAAAGGAGGCCAGACTGACCTCAAATGATCATTTGGTGTGACTAATTGAGGTTGAGCTCAGATGACTCCTGTGCAGGTTAATTGATTCTGAATTTGACTTCAAATAACTTGTGGAACAAAAACAGTGGCCAGGGTAACCCTGAGCAATTTATTGGGTTTTAAGATGATCTTCAATGACCCCAGGCATCAAATGAGAGCAGCATTGACCTCAGATGACCCCCACGCAGATCATTGGATATCATGTTGTCCTTAGGTGACCCCTTTTAACTAATTTGCTAGCACGTTGCCCTCAGATGAGCGTTGGGGCTTGAATAAGGCCAATTTGACCTCAAGTGACCCCCATAAGTAATTAGAATTCATGTTTACCTGAACTGATCTGTGCCACAACCATGAGGATTGACCTCAGATGACCCTGCACTGAGAGTTGCATCTCAGATTGAACTCAGGTGACCTCAGACAGGAAACAAGGACTGTGATTGACCTCTAATGACCCTGTAGTACCAAATGGCGAACCAAGCTGACCTCAAATGACAAACCAAGCATTAATTGAATCTCAGGTTTACCTTAAAGACCTCTAGGCACTGAACAAAGGCTGCACTGACGTCACATGAACCCTAACAGGCTCTCTGGTTGACCTCAGATGAACCCTGGCAGCTTAACTGGCTCTCAGGCTGACCTTAAATGATTGCCCTTCCTCAAAATAAGAACAGTGTTGACCTTAAAGGACCTCTGTGGAGGTAGTTGAATGTCAAGTTGACCTCAGATGATCCTGGGCTCCAAACAAAAGCCTAGCTGACTTCAAACACCTTGTGTATACCTGGGCCTCATGATGGTGTCATATGACCCCCACTTTAGACAGGTTAATTGACCCTGAGGTTGACCTCAGACGACTTATAGCAGTTATTTAGACCTCAAGTTGACCTCAGATCACCTTCCTGAGTAGCTGTGGTGACCTCCAGTGATCACAAGCAGGTTAATTGACTCTCATGTTAACCTCAAATGACCCCATACAAGTACTTGGACCTCATGTTCACCTCAGATGACACTTACAGCCTCTAACTGTATCTCAAGTTGATTTCAAACTACCCCTAAGAAGGAAATGGGGGCTGATGACTGGCCTTAAGTGATCCCCAAATAGGTAAGTGGCTCACACGTTGATGTCAAATGACCCCAGGTTGCAAAAGCAGACCCATTTGGCCTGAAATGACTTCTAAGCAGCTAAATGGATCTCAGGGTTACTTCAAATGACTCCTACACAGCACACAAGGACTTTGCTGATCTTGGATGATCCCCTTGTCAACTGGTTTCATCTCAAGTTAACCTCAAATGACCCCTGGGCAAAATATGAGGGCTGTTTTCACCTTGAATTGATACTAAGGTAGACCTCAGATTAGCCCTGTGAAATCCACTGGATTTAAATTAGACTTTAAATGACCTGCTAGGCAGGAAATAAGAGCTGTGATTGACCTTACCTGACTCCTTGCACAGATAATTGGCTCTGAGATTGACTTGAGATGATCCCTGGTCAGGCTATGAGAGCTGGCTGACCTTGAATGACCTCTGTGAAGCATTTGACTTCAGATAATGTCTGTAGAGCAAATGACAACCAGGACTGTCCTCAACTCATACAAACATAGATTTGCTCAGTTTGTAAGTGTCCTCCGAAGTTTGAGTCCAACTCTCTGCACAGCAGTTACAATTAGATCATGTTGCTCATGCTCTTTCCTAGGTAAATTTTGCTTTTTTTTCTAATAAAGGAGATTCCACTACTTTTCTTGGCTACTTGTTCTGATATTTGATCACTCTCGCTATTTCATTTAAAAAGGTTTCCATGTATCTAACAGTAATTTCCTTTGTTTCAACCTGTGTCCACTGCACCTCTTGCTGTGGGGCTCCTAGAAGACCTCTGCTACATTTTCTGCTGGCTTCACTCCTGTCTGTTAATGTTTCTTGCTGACAATAGCTCTGATTGCCAGGTAATGCTGCAGTGATGAGGCAGGTCTGACATCAAGCCATGAAGTAGAGGCTGCAGGTCTTGGTCTAACCAACCATGGAGCAGGTGCAGGCAAAAAGCAAGCTTGAGGGCCGCAGCTCCCAAGGGAAGATACAGGGTCGCCCAAAAGGCCCTTTGTCACATAGGTCTTTTCATAGCAATCTGATCCCAGGTTACTGCTGTACTGTATGAGAGTAGATGCAGCTTAACTACTACAAGCGAGGGGAAGAGAGCACAGAGCCTGCTGGTGCACTGAGGGGCCTGACACCCTTTTTACCACAAAGGTACTCTGTTAACTCCTGTTAGCTTTTTTGTTCTTTAAAAATGTAGAATCATAGTTGGTTTTGGTGGGGTTTTTTTCACTAAAAACATCAAGTTCTTTTCTGTAAAGCTGCTTCTCATCCAGGTTGTACAGTTTCATGGAGTTAGTCCACCCCATGTTGTATTATTTATTCTCAGGGCTGTGTTACATAGTGCCTAGCTTGCTGTATGTATTCCCTGTGGTGCTGTTTATAATCTCTGCAAGATGGATCAAGGCTAGTGTTTTGTTGTACTGTGTTGGGTCCATGACACCTCAGGCCATCAAGGAAGGGATACAACATACAGATGGGCTCATGATCAAGGGGTGGACTTGAGCATGGACGTTATCTCACACGTTATCCATGAATATGAAAATCAACTACAATCAATCAAGCAAAGTGATTAAAGCCTCTCTGGTATGGAGGATTATGGCTGAAATATAAATATGGGGAAGCCTGGCAGATTGATTATGTCATGCTCCCACAAACCTGCTAAGGCAAGCAACATGTGCTTACAATGGTGTATGCAACCACCAGACGGCTGGAAACATATCCCATGCCCCATGCCATTACCTGGAACACCATCCTGGGCCTTGAAAAGCAAGTCTTGTGGTGACATGGCACCCCAGAAAGAACTAAGTAAGTCAGACAATGGGATTATTTCCAAAAAATCCTCATAGACAGCTGGGCCAAAGAGTTGGAGTGGGTGTCTCACATCCCCTGTCATGCACCATGCTCTGGGAAAACCAAATGATACAACAGACTGTTAAAGACTACACTGAGAGCAGTGGGTGGTGGAACCTTCAAACATTGGGATACACATTTAGCAAAGGCCACCTGGTTAGTCAACACTAGGGAATCTGTCAATTGAGCTGGCCCAATGAAAACTTTTATTTCCTGTAGAAGGAGATAAAGTCCCTGTAGTGCACATAAAGAATATGTTTAGGGAAGACAGTGTGGGGTATTCCTGCCTTGGGCAAATGCAAACCCATCCACGGGATTGCTTTTGCTCAAGGACCTGGGTGCATTTGGTGGATGATGCAGGAGGATGGGCAAGTCTGATGTATATCTCAGGGGGATTTGATCTTGGGTGAGAATAGCCAATGATTTAAATTGTATGATGTTAATTCTTATATAATACTGTATGTCATCATTACTATGGTTGCTATATGCCATATCAATGGTATTACAGTAAGAACCACCCAGACTAATGAAGAATGAACTCTGATGAAACCAAGCAAGGTGCAGCTGTGACGGAACCAGAACTGGCTTCAGCATGTGACAACCCAACACCACACACCATCTCTCTTGCCCTGAAGGATAATTATGACAGATGGATCCCAAAGTCATGGACTAAAAGAACTCAATGGACATTTCAGACAGATGGCCCATAGTCTAAGGGAATGATATCTGTGTGTATATATCAAAAGACAGGAAAAATGGTGGTGATTAATTGGAATGTATTGGGAAGTGTGGGACCTAGGCATGACGTAAATGGTATAGAATAAGGGGTGGTTATTGTCCTGGTTTTGGCTGGGATGGAGTTAATTTTCTTCCTAGTAGCTGCTATAGTGTTGTGTTTTGGATTTAGTATGAAAATAATGTTGATAATACACTAATGTTTTAGCTGTTGCTAAGTAGTGTTTACAATTAATTTAAGGCCTTTTCAGGTTCCCAGGCCCTACCACTGAGGAGGCATAAGCCTTCCACAGGAGGTGCACAAGAAGCTGGGAGGGGGCACTGCCAGGACAGATGAACCAAGCTGGCCAAAGGGTTATTTCATACCATATGACATCATGCTCAGTATGTAAGCCGGGGGGGAGTTGGGTAGGGAGTGCCTCAGCTTGGGAGCTAGCTAGGCATTGGCCAGTGAATGGTAAGCAATTGCACTGTGCATCACTTGTTTTGTATATTCTTTTTATTATTGTTGTTATTATTATTATCAATGGTTTAACCCGGCAGGCAGCTAAAACAACCACACAGCCATTCACTCACTCCCCCCCTCCCAGTGGGATGGATGAGAGAATTGAAAATGGAAAAGGAAAAAAAAAAAACCTCGTGGGTTGGGATAAAGACAATTTAATAGGACAGAAAAGGAAAACAATAATAATAATAATAAATATATAAAACAAGTGATGAACAGCACAATTTCTCACCACCTGAAGTCGATGCTCTGCAAGACTGAGCTGCCCTGCCTCTCAGCCCACCCCCAGCTATATACACAGCATGACATCATACGGTATGGAATATCCCTTTGGCCAATTGGGGTCAGCTGCCGTGGCTGTGTCCCCTCCCAGCTTCTTGGGCAGCCCTGGCCTTTTTGTTGGCAGGGCAGTATGAGAAGCTGAAAAGTCCTTGACTGCTGGGCAACAACTAAAACATCAGTGTGTTATCAACATTGCTCTCAGCCTAAATCCAAAACACAGCACTACACCAGCTGCTAGAAAGAAAATTAATTCTATCCCTGTGGAAACCAGGATATTATTATTATTATCATCATCATCATCATCATCATCATCATCATCTTCCTTTTCTGTCCTATTAAACTGTTTTTATCTCAACCCACAAGTTTTACTTTTCTGCAATTCTCTCCCCCACCCAACTGCAGAAAGGGAGTGAGTGATGGTTGTGTGGTTGTTTCAGCTGCCTGCTGGGTTAAACCCAACAGTCCTTGGCATTTGCTTTTGTCACACTTCCAGTGTTCCTGCTGGCCTGCTTGTTTTCCAACCTGTCTGTGTCTGTCAAATAGCTGATGCATCAACTACTTATCTCAATTTGTTATCCCACATTAACTTGCTAAGAGCATGCACTGTCCAATCATGCTGGTTGTCTATCTGTAAGTTTATTTAATTTTTGACAGACTTCCTAACAGCTCTTGATCCCAACTTGTTTCCTCAGTGATGTGAGCTGAGGTCATGTGGCTGGGCCTGCGACCTGTGGTCATGAGGCAAATTGGAGCTACGGCTGACTTCAAACCATCTCTCAGTGGCAGAAAAGGAGAGTTGTTTTCTGCAGAGGACCACAGTGCAGTAAACTGAGGACAGGAGTTTACTTCAGGTAACGTTTGAGCAACAAAACATGGGCAGCACTTAAATGGAGAGAACCTCTGACTGATAAATTGGTGTATTGCATTTAAGAGGAGAACAGAAGGAGAGAGCTCATGCTGGACATGAATCCCAGGCTGAATCAATCTCAGGTAACTTCTTCATACAAAAAAGTTTTTCCATTTCCTTGGTTCTTGTTCAAGACAGTGTGCTTGTGCTTGAGTACAGCTAATGCTCTGTACGCAGATGTAGCAGGAACTGATCTTTGTTAACTCAAAATAGCAAATGATATCTCACAGTAGCTGCCCTTTACTAGTAGCTGTGTGGAGAACTGTATCAGTATGAGAGCCTCAGATCACAGAATTCATCAGTGTTTTGATCTCTCCCAATCACCTCAGCAGAAGACTGAGGTAGTATTTGACCTGAATGTATATTTAAGCATGAAAATTTTCATTTACTTAACTTCATTTACCTCCACTACCAAACTGTGGCTCAGTTGCTGACCTCAGATAATCCCTGAGCAGCATATGTAGTAGATAGATTGATATTTGTTGTGTCTGACCAGCAGTCTGGAACAATAGTTAAATTATGATGACCTAATTATAAAGTTTTGGGCAGGTGGTTTTAACAGTATATGTACATATGAAAACAGGGCAACAATTGTCCCTGTTTGGGCCCTACATGTATTTCTTGGGTACCATTAACATTTAGATGTCCTGGTTAAGTGAATTGTGTCAGCAAATTATATTCTTTGACCTTTGAGCCGTAAACTAGGGCAGGCATTGACCTCCAGCTACTCAGTGCTGGCCACAGATGACCTCAGAAGGTCCAGTGAGAAAAGTCTGTGAGACTTTGTGATCACTGTAAATGTGGTTAGTGATAGTTCATTTCAGCTAAACTGAATGTAACTATTAATTTTTACCAGTGTTTCCTGAGTAACAAACTGGGACAGTAATTGAGCTTTGGACTCATGACCCCTGAGCCCAAATGTGGGACATAGAATAGTATTTAATTTCACATTGTCCCTGAATAATTAACTGAGGGAGTAATTGACCTTATATGAGTCCTTTGAATTGAGAAGTAAATGACCCTGTTGCATCCTAAGCAGCAAAACAGTACAGTGACCCAGCTGTAGTCTACATCCATAGTTAACCTCACTTGATTCCCTTACAAGAGGTGGTGGCAGTTAATGCTCCCTCTCTAACTCTGAATATTGAGATTTAAATTAGGCCAACATATTGAAATTAATGACATCTGAACAGCAAACAGAGGCTGGTAGCTACCTCAGGAGAGTTTGAGCACTGAAGCATGCTGGAGCATAACCTCAGATTTCTATTGACTAGGATATATGGTCTGCAAGTGACTTCTTATGAACATGAATACGAAGCTGGACTAGGCTGTTGCAATTCCTGACATCACCTGCTGCCAGCTCTGCGGTGGGCTGTCTGATGTTTGGCATGTGGAGTCTCTGTCTTATTCTACTGTCTCACTGCAGCTGCAAACTCGACATTTCAGTCTTCTCTCAAAATGCCATTTATAGTTCTACATTTCCCACGAACAACATTACACAATGCTCAGTAAAAATCAGGCCTAAAGGAAGCCCACAACTTTGCCATTGACTTCAGTGGAGCCAGGATTTAAACCTAGACTTCAGAGTCCAAGTAAAATGTCTCTTTAAGTAGCCATCCAACCCCCTCTCTAAACCCCTCCTGCTGTTTTCCTCTCCCCTAAGCCCCACTTGGATCCATAGCTTTTGAGTACTACAGAATCTCTGAAACTCAAAATGCCTTTCATTCTGAAGAAAGAATTCCCAGTGAAGATGCAATATTAACTAAACCAGCATATCTTATTCTGTCCATCCTACAATGTAAGAGTATCAGAATTATCTAGGTGTTCAAAATCCCTCTTATATTTTGTGTCTAACACACCCTTCAAAATCCAGACTAAATCTTAATGTATTAATAACATATTAGATTTCCTACCAAGCCAGACATGGAATTAACATCTGAATGATGGAAGCATTTGCTGTGAAGTTCTGTGCCTTCTGCTCAGAGCACTGAATTACTTTCCATCAGGTAGATTCCTCAGTGGTAAATACGCTTTGAGTATTTCTGGTAGGATCTCTATGGCTGGCTACCTCTTGGTTCCTTAATTACACAGTAGATCTATTCTCTGTGATCCAGCCTGCATGGGTGCCAATGGTCATCTTTTGTCAGGTCAAACTAACCCTCTTGGCTTGTGTGGATCTACATGATTCTCTGGATTGTTTTGATTTCAAGATCAATCAACCTAACAAAACTTTTCTGACCACTGCATATTCTGTGTGAGCAAAAATGTCCTTACAGTAATAGAGTTGAGCCACAGAAAATCTCAGACAGCATCAAGCAAAGATACTGTCCTTTGCTGCTCCTTCATCATTAGTCTAAGGAACTTTTACACATTCCAGCTACAAGCGTGACAGGAGATACCAGCCAGAAAAGACATTAACGGTACAATCACAATATACAGAATGAGAAAGTATTCCTTTTTTCAAAGTACACCAGCCTCAGCCTCATGCTAACTTATATTTGTTACCTTGCTTTGTATCAGAAATGGAAATGCTTTTCTCTCCTGCATTCCACAATATGCCAAATACTTTGCCAGATGTCTTCCATTGTGTGATATGCTTTCACCCAGACAGAAAGAAAAGTTTCTACCTGAAGTCCATTAGAAACTCAAACTCTCATATGTATTATGTACTTGACTAATGCCTCTGTGAATGTTTAATGTTTCCTTTTCTTTAACAAACTTTGAACTTACGGAACACCATCCATGTTTCCTAGGTGATTCAAATATACTACTACTACTGTGCACTAGTGTGTGAAGAGGAAAGTTTGGTAAGGGTTGGGATAGAAGACTGCTGTTCCCTTGGTGGGCAGAGCTAAGGTAATGGAGTTTGATTGGAAGTACACCAGACTTGCTTTCTTCATTTAGTGAAATTTTAGCATGGAATAGACATGGCACATAGAAAATATGGAGATGACTAGTGACAGACAATATGGCTTCACAAATCATGCCTGACAAATTTGGTGGCCTTCTACGATGGGTGGAAGAAGGGAAGGGCAACTGGTGTCATCTACCTGGACCTGTGCAAAGCATTTGACACTGTCTTGCACGACATCCCTGTCTCTAAACTGGAGAGGCATGGATTCAAAGGATGGAGCACTTGGTGAATAAGGAGTTGGCAAGATGGTTGCACTCAAAGAGTTGCAGTCAACAGCTCAGTGTCCAAGTGGAGACCAGTAACAAGTGGCGTTCCTCATGGGTCAGTATTGGGATCAGCACTGTTTAATATCTTTGTTAGTGACATGGACAGTGGGATCGAGTGCACCCTCAGCAAGTGTGCCAACTACATCAAGCTGTGTGGTGCGGTTGATATGCTGGAGGGAAGGGATGTCATCCAGAGGGACCTTAACACGCTTGAGAGGTAGGCCTTTGTGAACCACATGTTCAACAAGGCCAAATGCAAGGTCCTGCACATGAGTCATGACAATCCCAAACACAGCTACAGGCTGGATGGGAAATGGATTGAAAGCAGCTCTGCAGAGAAGGACTTGGGGGTGTTTGTTGATGAGAAGCTCAACATGAGCCAGCAAGCAATGTGCATTTGCAGCCCAGAAAGCCAACTGTGTCCTGGGCTGCATCAAAAGAAGTGTGACCAGCAGGTTGAGGGAGATGATTCTGCCCCTCTGCTCTGACCTCGTGAGACCCCACCTGGAGTACTGCGTCCAGCTCGAGGTCCCCAGCATAAGAAAGGCATGCACTTGTTGGAGCAAGACCAGAGGGGGGCCACAAAGCTGATCAGAGGGCTGGAACACCTCTCCTATGAAGACAGGCTGAGAGAGTTGGGGTTGATCAGGGTGGAGAAGAGAAGACTCCAGGGAGACCTAATTCCAGTACATAAAGGGGCCTACTGGAAAGCTGGAGAGGGACTGTTTATCAGGGAGTGTAGTGACAGGACAAGGGGTAAAGGCTTTAAGCTGAAGGAGGGTAGAGTTAGGTTAGATATCAAGAACAAATTCTTCTCTATGAGGGTTGTGAGGCACTGGGCCAGTTGGCTGAGAGAAGTTGTGGATGGTCCATCCCTGAAAGTCTTCAAGGCCAGGTTGCATGGGGCTTTGAACAACCTGGTCTAGTGGAGGGTGTCTGTGGCCATGGCAGGGGGGTTGGAACTAAATCTCTGAGGTCCCTTCCAACTCAAACCATTCTATGATTCTATGTTTCCGATACTGATCTAAAATTAATAGACTTTCTGGAGATGTGCATAGAGATATGATGTTCAAATTAAATTTCTGTAGACACATCTATATTACTATCCTTTAAGTACATAATAGATCATTATGAAACAAATTGGATAGGCTAAGAATCAGCACAGAATGGATTTGCTGTCTTTTTCCTTTGCATGAATGTGTACACTAATTGGAAACCTTACGGATCCCAAGAGAGAAGTCAGACAGCTGGCTGTTTACTCTCTGTGCGCCAGCAAATTTCAGATAATTACTTTCACCTACCTACATTCTTGCTTCCATTTAATTAATATAACACAATTATTTATGTGAATAAAGATGAAATTGTGGGGTTTTTTGGCTTTTAAATGTAACAGTGTTTGTCCAGATCTGTGGAAGCAGAGTAGACATGAACGCAAGAATAGTTTTAAGTTTTATACCTTTCTCCATCAACTGTGTTTGATTGCTAGGAGGAAGACTGGAAACCAGCATGTCAGGGATGTACAATTTTAATTACTGGACAGCCACTAAAGATTTTGATTTACCGCCATTGTCTGCTGTTAGGTAGGCATCAGGACTTTTTTTCTTAGGACATAGCACCTTCACAATAAAAGGCTTACTTTTGCATTACTTTTTAGTTAATAGGATATATTTTTCAAGTCTCTTCTAGTGTCTAATCCTATAATGTCCCTTACCAGTCATAGAAATCCAACTCCACTTTCCTTCACTTCAGTCTCAGGCTATTACTCTTACCCATGAAATTCATGTTACATGGTTCATAATACCATTCCTCACCTTCTGCTCTCTATCATGCACTCTTGGTCTTCTGGAGCATGATCTAACTGAAGGTATCACTTTGGCAATCTTTCCCATACCTCACTCTCACTTTACATACTTCAGCAACCATGGCCTCACTCTGCCTGTAAGCTTTCATCCCCTTATCTACCTCACTACCTCCCTCCCATGGGATCCAGCCCTGGATCCTATCTGAACGTTTGAGTCTTGGCCTCAATCATGATGCTATGGGCTGCCCACAAAGAGAAGAGACAGCGGGGAATTTCTGACTCACCTTGGGAACATGTAATCAAAACAACAAACAGGTGAGCAAGCTGCTACTGTATTCCTTTGTGGAATTTGAATGCAAACATAAAGTTTTTTGTTCTTCCTTCTTAGAGGTCTAGACTACTGCACTTTTATCCATGGGCTGAAACCTCTTTGGTGGTTTTGGGAAGCAACCTGAAACTTTTTACTGCTATAATAAAATTTTAGCTCTTTTCTCAACAGCTTGGGTTTTTTGAAAGCCAGACGAAAAGTTTTGTAGCCAGAAATGGGCCCCCATGTTATACGGGACTGCAAAAAAGGAATGGAAATCTTAAAAAAAAAGTGTGATTTCCTTTGTCTCTTCTGGAACCTCCTTTGAGATTTCTTTTCTCAGCTGTTTCACTGGGATTGCTATCTTCCAGTCAATACCTGCTGTAAGTGCTATAACTCTCATTACAACAAGATCATTACTATTTTCTTGAGCAAACTGAACCTTAACTCTCTCTCAGGGGCAGTGGCAGAATGATCCTCTTGCTCTGGTGAAACAGAGAATCATTTAATATAGGAAAACCACTCCTCCTATTAATTTTCCACGTGTGACCAAAATGTTAAACACAAATGTATGCGTTAGTTTGGCAGACATCAAGTGTCCTCTCTGTGTCCTTCATAGAATGGTGTATCTCAGAGACCTGACCATAGATAGGTCTGCCTACATGACCTTCTCTTTGTCAAACACCTTGAACCTGGAAGGGATAGCACACACAGTTCCTTCCAGGGCATGATGGTAACATTCACTCCCCAGGAAACCAACACCCTAGTAGTAATACACATCGGAACACCCGTATATCAATCTTTTCATGAACCTCCCACATGCTTGTTTGCCACATCTCACTGCTTCTTTCTTTCTTTGACATCTTTCTTACTTTAAAATTATTGTAAATAAGACTTAAGAACCAAGCTGGGCTATTCATCCATGTAAAGGAGGAGTAATACATAGTGTTCTTTTTTCCTGCTGAAAATTACCAAAAATCTGATGTGCTCGTGACCACAGATTGCATTTTGATGCTGGGGGAGACAATTCCTACACTCAGATTTTTATAATAGTATAAAGTGAGTAAATTGTCTTCCATTGGTATCTCTGTTCTCTAAGGGCAGGCAAACTAAACAGCCACCTCTTTGTTGAAATAATAGAGGACAAAAAGAGCATGTTTTCAAACAGAAACACATACTATTATCTGGCAATGATTAACCTTTTGGTTTGCTCTGTGGTTACCTGGGTGCTAAAACCTTTCGTTCTGTTTTCTAGGGTCAGGCACGTAATTTGCACAGCAGTTGCACTTGGCTTCCCAATACCGCTGCTTAAGTGAGGTTAGGCTTGAACTGTGAGAAACCTGCACTACTTTTTTGCAAAGCTCATATCCAGTAGCTTCTTGGCAGTACATCTACCCATCACTGTTTACATAACTGATTACTCCAATAGTGTAAGTTTGGATTTTTGTTATTCTTCTTTTCTTATAAATAAGCAGACTCGTGGCGCACACACAGACACCAAATTAAAAAAAAAAAAAGAAAAAAACCCCAACATCCAAAAAATCCTGTTACGAGGTTTTTTTGAGATTGTCATGCCTGTTGTTAGAAAATTAAATTATAAACTGTAAAATCTGCGCTTTTGGGTATAAATCCCTTCCTCACAGATCAGTCCACCTACCTGCCTGAGCACAGCAAGGGAGTCTGTGGCCCAAGGACTTGTAGCACAACTGTGGAAAGGGAAATATGGGCTTACAAAGAGATCCCTCTCTCAGAAAACTGAAATCAAGGGTGCAGCAATGACATTTAATTGCAGTATGCAAGGTCCACAACATGGAAGAAATTACAGACAGTGCTAGTGCCAGCTTTCCAATTAAAATTTGACAGCTCTTGTAAAATTACCATTCCCCTTAGCAAGCATCTGTGTTACTAAAAAGAAAAACCCAAACAAAAAGCCCAACAACACCACTCCTCCCCAAGCCTCAAAACCACTATAAAAGTCCTTATGGATGTTTAGTATCCATTTCAGGAAAAGATAAAAATATATGGAAATAAAATAATAAACAATAAGAAAACAAAGTGAGTGGGAAAGAGAAAGGAAAAGATCTTTTATTTCCAGCCTTACAGTGTTAAGAAGTGCAGCCTTGCAGTTAGCTACCTCCACCTGAATCCAAACCCTTCTTGTTCGGTAAGCTTGCTTTTTCATTCAGGGGCATGCTAAAGTAAGTCTTTGGAAGTTGTAATATAATTACTGTAATGGTGTAGGGAATCAGGTACTTGTATTTTCAGATAAATTCACTGCAGCAACTTTCAACGTGAGGCTACAGGCTTTTCTGAGCAGTTGAAGGTTATTGCTTGGCTAATAAGCTCTGAAATGTGATGCTTAATACACAAATTAAATAAATTACTTGTAAAGAGCAGCTGGTAGTGTGAAAAGCCGTTTTTCTTTTATTTGGACCTACATCTCATACTAGAGCACACCTGAAGTTGAGGATTCAGACACAGCAGTTAAGGCAAGTTTAGATGCCCTGGGAGGGCAGACCTGTAGCATGAATCCAGCCTGAGGTCCCAGGTGAGCTGAGCTTTTGACAGGCTTCTTGATTTTGGTAGCATCTCCAGGGCCCTCTGACTGTCATAGCTTAGCAGCTGCCTCCCAGTAATTCTTGATATTTGGAATAATTACATCCCATTCCTCTCCTTGGAACAGCAGAACTGGTGTTCCCTTCACCCACAGATTGCAAAATGGCTTACAGAGCTGCAGGAAGCCTGTTCTAAATATTGTCAGTCACTCCAATTTTCCAAGCTCAAGCTTATGCAGAAGTGTTTTCTGTGCATGATGCTCTCTGTACCACTCTAATGAGCACAGAGAGAGCTCTATATCCTCACTTCTTGCTATAAATATCTCATATTTATTAAATACTGTGTTCTATTTAGTTTTCTCTCTTGAATTTGCAATTGCATGCATTTTACTTCATTACCTAGTGGAAAGTCCAAAAATGCAGACATCAATTGGTGATTTCTGGCAATGTGCCCTCTGCTCAAACGATAAGGCACAAGGAATAATATCCTTTCGTCTTTTGCTGTTCTAGGCCATGCTGAATTGGAACATCCAATAAAGAGAAAGACTCCTTCTCCTCCATCTCAATCCTGAATTCCAGTCCACACCTAGATGTTGAATTCAAGTTAGTAAGAAGGATGGATTAAAGCACCGAGCTCCCATGCTGACTCCATGAAAGCTTTTCTTTGAACTTCTCCATTATCTGAACAGCTCTGTTAACCAAACCTATTATCCTTCCCCCTTAGTTTTCAAGTTGAGAAAGGAAAAGCAACTTCTTTAATGGCCCACAGATTGATGATTAACATTTTACATGTCCCTGCTGGTAAGTAAAAGAACTGCTTTGTGGACAGTGAAAATGCCGGAGAGAAGGAAGCGGGAGTCAACTTATGTTATTAAGTTGTACTGCTTCATTAATCACAATCTTTTTTTATTGCATTGCTCAAAGCCAAATCCATTCTACTAGTCGGGAATGGGTTAGATCAAAACCAAGTGCTCTTAATGCACCTTTGACATCTGGCCTAGCAGCTGGCTATCTGCTAATATTGCTCTTAAGAAATGTCAGGAGCCACATTTACTGTGACCATTCTAGCCCTTCTGATTTAAGCTACTGCAGAGGGCAATGAATTACCTTAAAGGAGCTCCTCTGGAAAGCCCTAAGTTTTATTCTGGACCCCTGCCAGCCTCACTACTTCATGAGTATGAACAATCAGACAATTGAACTGATTTGACTTTGCCACTCCTGGAGTTTCATTGCCTTTAACCTTGGGATGTAATGATGGTAATGCCATGCTAAGTGTCTCTCCTACCAGGGGGAATAGGGTTTGTCGGCTCAAGTAGGGCACCCATTCTTGTTAGCTGAAAACTGCACTGATTTGCAGTGAGAGGGGAAATAGATTGGGCATGATTAATACCACTTTGAATGCAGCTATGCAGCTTATTTTCTTTCAAGGCTTTTGAAGGTGGGAAGCGCCCAGATGTATTTATTTCTTTTTTAATTGTAAGGTCATTACTAAAGAGGGCTGGGCTTGTTTGGTTTTTTTTTTCCCCTTCTCCTGAGAAAATCTTTGATGTCTACTAAAGGCTCAATAGCATCAGCCTAAAAACCTTGTACCCTCCTGTCTCCAAGCAGAACAATGATGACTTGGTTTGATTATGGGCTGCATTAAATATGGAGGCAATTGTTCCTCTCTGATGAAGGTGCTGTGAGAGGAGAGTTTTCTTTTCCTAGCAGTGGAAGGTAGTAAGAGCTGGTCAGTAAAACTTTCCATTCCACATCAGGGAGGACACACTACAGAGTCCTCAGCTTTCCAGATGTTACATTGCCTATTTTCTTTCCTAGTTATTTTCCAGTGCCCTCTCATGTTGTTATCTGCTTTTGACTCTCTGACTTGGAAAGAAGCTGGGAGATGGGGTGAAGACAAAACTGAACAGCAGTTCACGATAACTTGGCCCTTCTCAGACTGAAGGCTTTTGACAGAGGTATCAACTTCCTCCATAGATATTGTGGTCAGAAGAGGCTGTTGCACTCTTCTGTTCTGACCATCAGGAACCAGAATGTCCAACATTGCCCAGGTTATTGAGCAGGAACTATTGTGCTCGCTGGGGCCTCTACAGGGACCCCACATGCCCTAGGAGGAGCCTTTCTTGTCACATTGCAACCTCAAAACTCTGACTGATATTTCCTAGCAAATCTCAGTGTGAGAGATGATGGGGGCTTTGGTTAACGTGTCAGCCTGTGAACCATGTGGTGCAGGGAACAGCACATATTCACTGCTGCCATTACTACAATCAATAACACCCAGCAAAGCAGCAGAGTGGATGCTGGTGACCTGTGAGACCTTAAATGTCTGCATCTGTCTTCACCAGAAGGTGACGACCAGAGATGTAATTCTTACATTACCATTAGAGAGAAGAATGAAAGACCCTTTCGGACAAAGCACGGTCCACCTTTGCCCACTGAGAGAGCCGGGAACATCTCTGAGGGCTGAGTCTTACCAGGGGGAGGGAGAGAGATGCTACTCCCTCTGTGAGCTGGATGCAAGTCCAGAAGCTGAGTAGTTCTGCTAGCAGTTATGAGCAGGAGTCCTGCCTGACAGTAGGCTACACTGTGGCACAGGGCTGTAGCGTGTCAATGGGCAGCAGGTCGCTTTTGTTGAGAAGGAGGGAGGAACTTCCACAGAAAATTTGCACCTTTCAGGCATCTCTCTGTTGCAGGAATACACAATAACGCCTCTCAAAAGCCTGTCATCTCTTATCAAACAGCAAGGCTTGTTTCAGACCATTTTATCATATAAGTGGCACCTCATCTCTGCAAATACTCATCTGTACCTATTCGCACTTGGCAGCTACTCAGATCGGTCCCACTTACTCACAGAAGGAGTCTCAGGGCAGTTGGAGATGGGATGGGTATACGATGAGGTACACTATAGTGGACTTAGTTATCTGCTCCTGTTGGAGTTAAATGAGAGGAGCTCATTGTTTCAGGGAGGTTCAAATTCAACCTGAAGAAGAACCACAGAGAGTTAAAACCAGATTTCACTGAGAGGGGAAACTGGGGGACACTTCTGGAGTATTTGGACTGCTGTAGCACCTGAACTAGAGTGAAGGTTCCATTTTCTTATTGAACTTCATAATCTCCTCTTTGCCATTGACATCTTCACACTGCTTCACCTCTTTCATGTCTCACTGAACTTTACTGTCTCCCTATGTCAAGCATTTGTTACAGAAACTTGGTACTTTCACTGCATCCTCTGTTGGTACTTTCACTGCAGCCTCTATTTCTCATCAACATACTTCAGCGGAGCAACTCTCCAAAGGACAACTCTGCATCTAGAAATGAGCTCAGTCACGCACAAGATTTTGCAGGAGCACACGTTCCGATTCATTTCACCCATATTCAGCTGGTTAGCATTGTGATTACCCAAAAAAGGACATGAGAAACACAGGCAAGGAAGAACAATGCTGTGACTTATTCAGGAATGTTGCACGGTCTCCCAGTGGCATTGATGAACTGACCTTGGAGCTGATGGAGTTAAATGGCACACTCAAATTGTTGTATTCTGAGAGCAAAGTGTTAATTTTGGAACTTACGCAGATGTTTCTGTGGGGATCCACCCATGCTACCTAGCTGCTGGGTCTGCAGCATGTCCATGGAGGTATTCAGCCAGATGTGATGAAAAGAATGTTTCTTTTTTTTTTCTTTTTCTTTTCTTTTTTTTTTTTAAATTTCATGTGAGTGGTGCTATACAACCGTATCTTTGTGGGCTTGCAGGGCTGCAGTTAGAAGTAGATTACTATGAAAATGTCTTAAGAATGTAATCTAAATTTCATAAGGAGTGGAATTTAACCCAGCTTCACTGAATGTTATTTCAAAGCTGCGTGTTTACAGCTCCCTTCCAAGGCTCAAAAAGCACTGCCACAGGGGCAACAACACAGACCAACACACTGAACAGCTTGCATTTGACCTATGGGCTGGAAATTCCTGCATAGGCTAGAGTTCTTGATAACTAAGATCAGTGACAAAGGACCGGCATACGTGATGATGAAAGATAATGAGATAAAAAGTTTCCCACCTGCTCTGAATGTTTCCTTGGCATCATACCAATCTGCAAGCTGTTTGGCCAAAGGCAGATGAGAAACAAAATTCAGCAAACAACCTTCCTATGACAGAGGTGTTCTTTTATTCACTCTGTGGGTTTGTGCAGCCAATGTCCGCAGACTGGACTTCAGTAAGAATATTTTTAGTTTAAGCAGACTGAATTTATGTAGAAAACCTAGAGTGTTTGGTAGTGGCTATAAAAATTTCTAACCTGACATTATTTTATTTTATATTTTAAAATATCTAGTTTCTGTATGCATTTATTCATGTAAATTTTATACACATATGATGATTTTCTGCCCTCAGTTCCATCACTGCCAAATAATGCTGCTGATTTCAGAGTAACTATGGGTTAATATTCCTATGAAATGAGTGATCTTGACTGTCAAATACGTCAACCCTTCCTTGTTTCATGCACTCTTATTTTTCTGCAGTTTACTGACCAGTTGTGTTGGGTTTGTGTGGCAAGGTTTTGGTAGTGGGGAGGGTCTACAGGGGTGGCTTCTGTGAGAAGCTGCCAGAAGCTTCCCCCATGTCTGACAGAGCCAACGCCAGCCGGCTCCAAGACAGACCCGCCGCTGGCCAAGGCCAAGCCAATCAGCACCTCTGTGATAACGTATTTAAGAATTTATAATTTCTAATTAGAATTTCAATTTCTAATGGAACAATACAGATCACTCCAACGTGAGGCACTCCTCCCTCCACCTCTTTGCTGGAGAAAGGATGAAATTAATAATTTTACTATAAGTTGATCTTTCCAACAGAGGGTAATGTGTCAGTGACTCTGTATTGCAACACTGCTCCATATTGGAAAGAATATTACAGCAGCTCTTATAGAAGTCTAAGTTCAACACAATATTGGAAAGAGAAGCTCTTGGGAAACTGCCTAAAAAGATACTGGTAAAAGCTGTTAATGCCCCAAACTCAGCCAACAGAGACCAGCCATTAGTTCAAGTGGATCAAGTCTGCAAATTTAAAATGTAAGAATCAGATTTTCTATGCTTTTGATGCAGGCACATGATGGAAAAATTTTTGGTCACACAACAATAAATAATGATTTGTATACAGCCATTAAATGACTGAGTAAGTTTAAATGGAACTTTCATTGTCAGACTTCTATGTGTTCTGATTCCCACTCTTTCTATGGAATACCATAAAAAGACATACTATTTTCTTTTAAATTTAATGAAAAAAATGCATCAGGTTCATAGAATTTTCTATTACCTTTCAATGCAATATTCCTCACAGGAAAACTATGCCCACAGGAGAATTTTGTTTTTCACTTAAAGAACACAAGATCTAACACTAATTGCATTTTTTTTTTTTTTTCTTTTCCCCTTCTCTTTTGACTGCATATGCCTTTATTAGCATCAGTCACAAATACCCTCAAACAGTTTTTGGTGGAAAACATCTCTGCCTGGGGGGCTAAAGGTTCAACACTATTGAAAGTGCAAAGCATAGTCTGATTGTAGTCGCTGAACATTTTCAAACTAAAAGAAAAATAAGAAATTTGGATTTCTTATTTCATACAACGATTTTGAAGTCTATTCAGTGATGTGAAAAAGCATGGTATCTATTTTTTGCTAGTGTTTGGAGAATGCGTAAACAATGCACGTTTTAGTAGAGCTGGATATCCTTTAGTATGCAGCATTGAAGGTTAGGAGCGATAACTTTAAACCCGATTCGCAAACAGCCGCAGCTTCTCAGCATGCTGTTTCAGTGATATGACAGGATTGCAGGATTTTCCCTTAAGGATGAAAATGCTGTTACAGTTCAGACTAACTTGCCCAGAACAAGTCACTTTGAGACACTGGAACGATAACTCACCTTGGAGAGAGGCAGACTGGGTTTCATTAGTAACCCAGATGGCAGCAAGAGAACGAGGTAGTCATTGCCAAGACAGTATGGGTTTATTTGATAACATCTGGAAACCTTACAGGATAGATGAAGACAGTGCTTATACCTTAAAAGTGCCAAGAAACAGATAAATAGATATACAGATGCCAAATAATCTGCCTGCCTAAAATGACAGGAGTCGTCAATGACCAGAGGCAGCATTCCCGAAACATAGTGTTTAAACTTGGCGCTGTGTTCCATTTTCCAGTAGAACTCTTAATTAGCTGTATAACAGTATCACAATTTAGTTTGTGGACAGAAAATATTAATTTCTTAAAGCAGCATTTTTCTGCAAATCTTTTGGCTGGTAAAATGTTCTGCACTTCCTGAAGCTGCATGGATAGCTACATTCAGACAGTTATTTAAGCACAGGTCTAGCTTTAAGCTCATGGAGGAGGTATTGATTTCTCTGGATAGGGTATGAGCTTAAAAAGCACACACAAGTTAATGCCATTGATTCTCCACGGACTCCTCAAAAGCATGGCCTTCAACCTCCGCTCTCTTATAAGGCAGGGAGAGTAGAGAAGAAAATGAATAATATGATTGTAAAGAACCTTTAGAAGAGGGAGAAATAGAGGAATGCCCCTGAAATGTACTTGCCTTTTAAAATTACTCTGAAGTGCAACCCATGGCAGTTCAGCATTCATAGCAGGCAAATACACGAGCTGAGGAACAAAAGGGAGAAATCTTCTATTCCCCTACACATCTGCTGGGAGTGTCTCCAGAAACAGCCAGTACAAAGCATTGTGCAAAAACCAATTTTGTAACCTGGAAAAATAAAATTAAATTTCCTTTTCCTTTTGTAGTGAGAAGATGGGTATGTTGATTGGGGTAGTGTGGCCTTTTAAAGAAGATGTATCCTAACATCATCCCCTCCCAGTCAGCCCTCTTATCTCCCATTTGATATCACAGTGCTCCTGAGTGTACTGCTTCAAGAAAAAAACTGGGGTGCCAATTACAAGCCTACTAAATGAGAAATCTAACTTCTAAACCAACAGGAAATTTTTATTGGTAAGAGAGTAATACCAACATATACTTGCTAAAACTTCACAGTGTTTGGTCATCATCTGAAGCAAAGGATATGCTAAATCTTGCCTGTGTCAGTCACTGAGTCTTTTAGAGGAGTATTGCAAAGCTTAACGACTACTGCAATTTTAGTGATGCTGTCTTTGTAACTGAATGCATTTTTGAATGTTAAATGCAACAAAAACAGGGGGATAGAGGATGCAATTTTAAAGCCCTCTGATAAAGGCTTTTATTAATCTGAAGAAATTCCAGGCAAGCTCAACATTTGCTCAAAATTGCTATTAATTAGTTGAAATGGAAGCATCTTACACACCAGCTTTGTTAGGACTGGGCTGAATCTGCTGATCATGGAAGTAGTCTCTTAAGCTCTGCACTGCAATTACTGTTGTGGGGATTTTGAAGGGAAATCGGAACAACTGTTTCTAAATCACTGATGGTGCCTAATCTGCTTTCATACGTGCAAAATTCCAGGCTTTCATATGAAGTACGTATGTTACACACTTAAACTCTCTATGGACACCTGAATACCAGCACAATTATATTGGAGTTGCCCTAGGTTATCCAAAATGTCCATATACTGGGGAGGCCTATGAGAGACCTGATACCCTGAGCAGCAGCAGGTGGAGGTCAAGCAAGGTACCCAAGAGCAATGCAAACAGGACCAACTGAATTGAGCCCTTACAAGTGGAACACCTGGATGAAAGATTTGCTTAGATTTTTTAAGAAACATAGCTGCACACACAGTTTTAATGCATGTCTTTGTAGGGGGAGATAATATTTTTATTAGCCTATTCAATATAATTGGAATAAAACCCTTCTGAGATCAGAGTCCTTTCATCAGGACTAATTGAAACTCTTAAGTCTTCTGTATATCTCACTTCTCTCATATACACAGATCATTAAAGCTACAACAAAACTCCTGCATAAACAGGAAGGTAAGCAAACATTTTCCAGAACAGAAGCATGGCCTGTAACATCAAAATTACAGCTGCCTTCCATAATGAAGAGGCATTCCACACCTGCAGTAGAACACATCAGTCTTTGTCCTCCCCAAGCAACCTGAAATCCAGTTTTCAAAGAATTTTTTTTAAAGATTTCTCTTGGGGATGGGGGTGGGAAGTACAGTAGAGGAGTAAGAAAGGAGAGAGGCAGAAAAATTGGTTAGCCAGATTTTGATTTATCCAGTACAAATGCTGGACTATTTTTAGGATGTTGATCACATTTCTTGAGGCAGTTCCTGTTATGAAGATGTTGCTCAAAGTGCACAGTAAGTTATGGTCAAATACATCCACGATACATTATCACCCAGAAGGCTGCATTTGGATGGGTTTGTAATTAAGTGAACACCTGTAAATATATAATCCTTCAGGGACTGACAGCTATTGTTATTTCATGTTGTTTTGTCTAACACATTTCACCACTGTCTTTCTTGAAGGCTTATATTAATCCATCTATCTTTAAGAAACTGTAATGTGCAAAATGTATACAATAGTTCATACACAGAGGAGTAAATCTATTGTGGTCCTGGGCATGCTGACATTTACACTGACATTTAACTGGCACAACAGAGTAGTAAGCGATGCCCTGTAAGACTTTCATATAACTATGTTTCAAAATAATGTTCTACTTGTCTTCTCACAAAGTGTTGATCACTGTGCTATTTGCCAGTCAGAACCTATGAAAATTTGTTTCTGTCTTTCAGGAAAAGTGAGTATTTTACTATTTTTTTTTTCTAGACAAACTAGAAAGATAAGGTAGTCTTCAAATATCAAAGACAGAAAAACAGTAAGGAAACATGAACTACACAAAATCTGTTGATACTATTTTAAAAATCACTGCTTCTGATTTTCTAACTGAAAAAAAACCACAGGTTAGTATAGAATGAGTACCTCTGACACTGTGACAATACATGTTTAAATGCCAACAGTATCTTTGCAGGGTTTCCTGGTTTACAACATGTAAATACAACAGTTCATTTATTTCACATGGCTAGTGAAGTGTTCAGCTTCATGATAACTGAAAAATAAATGTTTATATATGAACTCCATAGTACATTTATCTGAAATTATTTCAGATGAATGTGAAATCTCCAAATGACTCTTAAATATCTAGGACTTGAAAATCTTATCACGTCAAGCTGCTCCTACTGCATCTCAGAACCCAAACCTGCTTGCTTACATTGTGATGCAAGAAACATTTAAATATACAGCTGGCTTTAAGTGTATGCATTGATCCTGCTGATGTCAGCAACACTATAAACATGTGCTTAAAAGTTTGCAAGATGAGGCCTCTGGATATTGTATTTTTAAATTTACTCCAGCTTTAAATTTAGGGTCCTAAAAATGAAAAGATAGTATCTTTGAAAGGTACTATCTTCAGCTTGGACAGCTAGCATTTTCTGTTCCATCCTTCAGTATTAATTATTACTGGACATACACAGACTTAAAAAATATTTGATATATTTATAATTTATTTCAAATACAGTATCTTCTTTTAAATGAGATTACCTTCTATAACATTACTGTGCAGTTTGTGTTCATGTAAGCGTCTCTTGTCTTGTTTTACTTTTCTACTAGCTGAGGCTTTCCCCAAAATAAATAGAGAAATAAATGAACAAATTCAACAATTTGCATATTCAAAAGTTGCAGCGCTAATTTTAATTGCAAAACAGAGACACTTTTGGTGCATTGATGGAGCAAGATGCCATACTTAATTCAATAAGTTAAGAGAAACCTGAAAATAATTAGATACTCTTGATGTTTAGGTTTTTGCTTTTATTCTTCTTTTTTGGAAATGCACACACTGTACCTTTTCCTGATAGATCCAGCTAATTTAAAGGGATGGGGGAAAAAAGTCACACAACAGAGTTTATTTTCTTATACAGGTTTTTTTTTTTTAATTTTGCATTAAAGAAAGGAACTTCATCAACATTGATTGTCATTTACAGAAAACATTCAAAAATCATGTGTGCATTATTATGGAAAGCTAACAGTATTGAACTAATAATTTACAGGACATAAAATAAGACAAAAATCTATTACATTCTAAAGTAATATAGAACCTTTTCATTTGACAGGGATGCTGGTCCTACGAAATTCATGATAAAAAACCCCCTCAACAGTCACTTTCTAAATGAATCAGGCTGTATTTTTACTCACATACACATAAATTAGGTCAGTTATATTAAACAAGGGAGAAAGATCAGAAGAAGATTGCAGATGTAAAAATGCTGGATGAACTCCTGGCTCCATGGAAATCAGTAAGGGATTTTGCCACTGGTTTCAATGGAGCCAGATTTTTATCCAGTATATCGTGGTTCATTTGCAGTTTTGCTTTTTGCATCTACAAGCCAGTTAAGATACATCATAATTATTATACAATTAAGCTTAAAAAAAAAAAAAATCACTAATGACTCTATGAGGCATTTGATTTTAGAAAGGAATTTTTATTCAGCTTTTTTTGAGAGTGATTCATTTTGCATGTTATTGTATTTTATTTGATTGTTTTTTATCACACTTCTTGACAGGCAATGCAACTCTTATGTATTACCAACAGCGGTAAGCATGCTTATCAAGTAGCAAACAACACACCCCCAAAATTCAAATCAAATTGATTTACAACAATATAGCTACAGCCAAGCACCAAATAGCTAAGAGCTTGGAGATCTGGGACTTAACATCTCATTTCACTCTAACAAAATGAACTGGAAATAGGATAAAAACATTAGATATTTGAAAGTGGGAAGTATATGAAAAATCAGTTTCTCTCATAATCCTAAAAGCAAGGATGCATTTTCAGGGATATTTCAAAAATATTAGAAAGTTTCATTTAAATCTAAATATCTATTTTAGTTATGTTTTTTTCTTTTTTATAAATTGGTAATCATAAAATACTAGCCATTAAACTCATATTGGGATGCTGGAAAAGCATCCAAATACTTTGTGTGTTATTTATGCTCCTGCCTGTGTTATTATAGCTGTTGATAAACTGGACAGAATTTCTTTTTCTATTATGATCTTTAAAACATGTATTTGGTGAAGGTCAGTTATGGCTTCAGATTACAGCTAATGAGCGACCTGACCTCAAATTTGAATAAGAAATTAAAGGCATACAAAAATATTTTGCTCATTGGAAAGAAAGAAATGTTTCTATTAATATAATTCATGCCAGAAGGATTCATAAAAGCCATATGCTGCAAGGAAACATTATTTGCTTGAGCAATCTTTCTTCAAATTATATTAGTCAAATGAAGTCTGCAGGTATTAATACAATACTTACCGTACAGACTCACTGGGATCATGTTTCATTGACAGTCCCATCTTTTTTTTTTTTTCCCCATTACAAACAGAAGTATACACTAAACATCAACGGCTGGTCAAAAGGCTTTATCTATTACAATCAGTTTCCATAAAAACTGAAGAGTACATTACACTTACAGGAAGCAAGTACATAATTTGCTCTTTGATGTTTTTCCTCTTTAAAAAAAATCATTACAAAGTCTTATGCTTAAACAGAGACATAGAAAAAATCAGTGTATTCACTGTCCCAAGTTATTTACAGCAAAAATTACAGAGACAGCATACATAGTATCAGACCTTCCACAAGCATATATTAAAAGTAATTACATTTGAAAAAATATTTTATTTGTCTTCTACATTTCTACAATACATACTCAGGTTTCTTTCTTCTTGTTTTGTTTGTTTAGTTTTTAAGTAACTTTCTTTAGTGTTAATCAGATGAGGCAGAGAGTGCAGCTGTAAAATAAGGGATTTTGTTGCTATTCTGATTCCTATTTTATTTATACCGTCCATTCATTACAACCAGAGTAATTAGTTTAACATGGGAATTATCTCATAGCAATTAGCATGAATCTCAAAATACCCCATGCATTTGATTTAGCTGGGTGTTGATAACAGCTTAGAGTTCGGTTGTGCTTTATTTGTGGCCACAAGTACAATCACAGAGCCGCTCCCTGTCGCCTGCCAGAGGTCACATTGCAGTCATGCAAGAGGCAAAGACTATCACGGCTAGTTCACTTGCTATGCTACTCAGTGGCTTTTTAAGAATAAGTGCACGAATAAATCCCCATCTACTGCACGAGAATGTGGGGTCCACACTCTGTAGGGTTAAATGATTATTAGCATTTCCTACTAACAACAAAACACCTTTTTTTTGCCTGATTCTGACATTGAAGTGACACATTAAAAAAACACAAATGTAGTGCATCTGAATCTGAATCCCCAAAGTCAACAGCCTAATGTAGTTACTTGGACTTATTAAGCTGTGTGTCTAATCAAGACAAGTATAAGTGCTTTTTTTTTTTTCTTTTTTTTTTCTTTTTTTTTTTTTTTAAATAAGCTGGTTTTCTCTGGAACAGTCTTAAAGGTAAAGCCTGTTCTTTCCTGTTCTTTGTGGTTGACCATCCGGTCCTGCTTGTTTTTCAATGCAGTTGTGTTCTTGTTGCCCAAATAAGGGACCAACGTGATCATAATATTGAAAACTAGGAGACATGTTTTAAATTCTGTCCAGACAGAGTTTTATATTGAACATACTTTACTGCTGCCAATGTATAGCCATAAACAAGGGCCTCAGCCTTTTCTTGAAGCACATACATTTTTTTCTCAACAGCAGTATCTTTGATCACAAATTAGCAGCTCCAGCCAACGAATCCAACAAATATGCAAAAAACAGTGATATCTACATTAGATGAAGTTTTTTCTTTATGTTATTGTACAGAAGACCACGTGCAAAGCAAACAATTTCTGCAAGTACAGTTACAAAGAAACACTTATAAGTTATTTATTGCTGCTATATCCAATGATGTTTTCTTTCACTCTCCCTACATGCTGTGCTTGAATTGTGAGGATGATGAAATTATGTAAATGTAGTACATCATGCTACTGAACTCACTGTAAGCAGTATTATCCTCGCTGCCTGCAGTAACACCCAGGAAATATCTCTCCTTTCCCAGGGCATTTTGTGCATTGCCTTACTCTCTTAGCACAAATTAAAAGCAAGGATCGTTTGGAGGACACTGACACATCCATCATGTCACTGGACATTCAGGCTGCCTTTTTAGGAGAGTTACTGATCTGTGAGCTACCACTGTAGAAATTCTAGATCTCGTGTTTTCACAATGGCTTTTGTCTGCAGACTGCATTCACAAGTGGCTTTTATAGCTGTCATCTGCTGCAAACCACTTCTGGGATGGTAAATTACTGTGGTCTTGGGCTCATTGTCATACAGCCTTACTTGCAGGGACAACACATGTAGGGACAATACAGCTAAGTGAGGACATGAAGGCTGGGAGGAAGAGGAGGAAGGAATCTGCTTTCTACCTCTGGAGTGGAGCCTCCTTTGCAGGCTGCAGGTAAGGATCAGCTTTGAGAAAGAGCAAAGATGAATCATTTACCACTCTAGGCCTCATTCATTAGGAGCTAGGAGCAAAAGGAAAAGCCAAGAGAGGCAAGGTCCTCTTGGCAGAAGACTGTTCTTTATAATTGGCAGGTATTATGCTAACAAGAATTTCAGTCACTTGGACATGTCTCCCAGAAACCCGAAAGATTAAAATTCAAATTGCAATGGGACAGTTGGTGAAGAATATGATTATTTAAACCTTGATACATAGGGATGTTGGCCTTTCCTTTCTACCTCTTGAAGTTGTCCACCTATCTTCCAGGTATAAGAAATTCAGAAGATGGAGGGAGTCAAAACCTATACATACTCACTGTGAGAATATAAGCAATGATCATACTCAGAGCTGAAGAAAGTGTTTTGGTTAGAGACCTGGAATTAGCTCAATGACTGGCAAAATAATCCACTGCAATTTGTCTTTCTGTATGTGTTCTTGTAATGATAGGTCTATAGAAAACATATGGTGTAAGCTAGGGATAAGCAGAAGCACATTTCAAAATTCTAGGAAATGGGAGTATTTTTCACTAGCGCAGTATAAAACAGTCAGGTTTGCTGCAGTGAGAAAAGGACTGGTCATACCATGGAGAGGCATTGCTACAGAGGCCTGAGGGTAGCTATGGTTTCGTGCATCCCTGAGAGGAATGGGTAGCTGTTAGCCACTTTATACTACTTACTCTTTAGAGTAATTTCTCCATGTGGTAGCTCGGCATAACTGTTGCTGTCATTGCTGACATACTATCATTTATTCCACATCTTAGCCTTTCTTCTTACATGCCTGCAGTAATTCTGAATATGAGCTTACATTAATGGTACCTAAACTCACTACCTTTAAACTGCACTTTCTTTTGTCAGTTGTCTAAATTCAGTAACTCGTACAAAGCTCACTTGCATTTTGTTTCCAAAAGGACTTTAACATCACAAACTGATCGGTCAGTAGGGCTCCACCGACTGTGAAACAACGGGTGCAGTGAGTTCTGCATCAAGCTGAGGAAATGCTGACAGTGAATTCAGTTTATATCAATGTTATTTCTAATCGCTGGCTTGAAAGCCTTGTCTGGGTCGCATTCATTTGGGCAGCTCAACCTGTGCCCTTCAAAGCCTCTAACATTCTCTTCCTTATTATCACTGTTATATAGCTATTTTTAGTAATGAAACATCCCTGAGTGGCATACAGTGCAACATCTGCATCAAGCAGTGATTGTCATTTACAAAGCGTGAAAATTAAAAAGGAAAGAAGAGGACTGGGTCTCCAACACACTGTTGCTAATGGATGCCAGAGATGGGAGTTAGTTTGTGGAGTGGAGCCAGAAAGTGCTGGGACAGCTTGGTAGGTGTAAATGCACTATTTTGCTATTGTCAGGGAAAAGCAAGCTGTTCTGTCACAGGTTTCCATTTCATATGCGCTTAGACATAATGTATTTGGACAAAAAACTTTTTAATGTTTCAGTTTGATCTTATTGCCCAGTGCTATATTCCTGGGATGTCCAACAGACAATGACTCTGAGAATAGAAACCAGCTTCCAGGCTGGACCTTGGCTCTTCTGGAAACAGCACAATCAGTGTGGAGACAGGAGGAAGGACAATGGAGGGATCTTGAACATCTTTCAAATGTGCTTTGCAGCACAGCTTTAGAGGGGGTGAAAAAGACAACAGGGAAAGAAGCCATCAGCTGCATGTCTCTAACTGTGCTGCCTGACCAATTTGTGAGACTGCTGCAGCCTTGGAACAGCTCCCACAGCCCGCTGGTGGGAGGCTGAGAGGTCAGTGTGCAAGAGCAGCTTTGCACCCTCTTTGTGTAGAAGTTGTTATGTCAGAAATCCCTGTAAACTATCCCAAAGGGAAACGTACACCTGTGCAAGCTGCCACCATGAAAACAAACAAAGAAAATCACCTAATAAGGCTCATCTTCCTGGACAAGTCTGATAACTGCTCCACCTGGAGCACCATAACATGGCACAGGTATCGAGACAGCATTGGTGCTCAAGGCGCAACAGGAGGAATAAACTGATCCCTGTGAAGTGGAGCTGAAATGAACAATGAGAAGCATGAAGTAAAAGCATTAAAATGAAAGTATGAGAATAACATCTGACTTGTGCTCTGCAAAGCTCAAAGGGGACCTCTTAACACCAAGGGCCTGTGACTTTATGAGGAGCTGAGCATCTTCTGCGTGATGCTGAGATGCCTCCATTTTTAGTGGCTCTAGTTAGAGCTAAGGGAGCCTGACAACTTGCAGAATCAATTCCTAAATGCTGCCTATCACAGACCAATCAAAAAAATATACATTGCTTTTGGAAACAAGCAGGCTCGACTGAGTGCCTTCTATTACCCTGGGTTTTTTTTCTAGCAGTCGCTAAAGCAATCTTTCCATTAGAAGGAAATATGACTCTTGGAATTAATTCTTTATACAAAGAGCTGGCAAGAGTGACATTTACACCAAAATTAAGTCTCTGTGGTAGCGTAACGAACAGCCTACATCTGCTTCCTTGATGCCAAGGATAATTTAGATCAATGTGGTTGAATTATCTGAGAGCAATGCTAGAATTAGAAGATTCAATACATGCTTTAAATATCCTTTTGTTAAAGATTCCGGGTTAATCAATCATTAAAAAATATGTTCCATTTGAAAAGCTTGTCACTAAAAAAAATCAACAAACATAACCAATTATTACAGAGAGCAGATGTGACAAATCCTAGACTTAGAGATTGAATTGAAGGGCTTCAGATACTAATATGGACTAATGAAAGCCAAGAAGAAATAAAGTGCAGCACTAATATTTTCTGAAATGCATTTTGTGACTGGATTATGAAGTTATTTACTTGAATTACTGCTATTTCATTATTTAAAGTCTATAGATAACTTGAACATGAAATCCAGTATCAAGAATATGAAATTTTGAGTTTAAATGACTATGTATCAAAACCACCAACAAAAATCCATCCAGTAGCATGTGATCATTATTTATTGTTCTAAACTCAGTCAATGAGTGAGTTTACCTACGTGGCCAATCCCAAATTACAGAAAATTCAGTGAAATTTATCAGCCTTAGTTACCACAAATAAATAATATATGAGAATGAATTTTTATTTTCCAAATGAACAAGGTTATTTCCTCAAATTCTGTAAAAGTAGTAACAAAAATAAAGCAAACTGTTGGTAAATAACCTTATTTGAAAGTAAAATTTTGTTTGGCAATATTTGTAATTCATTGTTCAGGCTATTGCCTGTCAATGGCAATGAAGATTTTGTATACCAGCATCATAATGCTTTTAAAGGACAAAAGGCAAGAATCCATTTTATTCCAGGTCGGGATACTGCTACCTCTGTGGTCTCTGGAAAGTCATTTAACTTCTCTTCCTTCATTTCCACATGTTTAAAAAGTGGCAGTAATCCTTACTGATTGAAAAGGTCACGAGGTTGCAGTGATTTAAGAACAATGCTTTAAAGATTAAAAGCTGTGTGGATAATTATTAAATAATGTATTTTTCACTGGTGATCTCCATTTTGTTATCTTGCCTAAGACACATCAAAAATTCCAAGAACTAATTACCTCATTTGAAAAGAATGAAACATTTTCAAGATGTAACATGTAATTGTGACGGACTGTTTATAAACATGACAAACCTCTGTATTTATCAGCACTAAGAACAGTAGTATTTATCACATATTCTATGTATCTGTGGTTTGGCTAAATATGTTACTTTTGAAATACTGAAAACAAGTTTATAAAGGATTTCAAACAAATATGTATGTGTGTGTTCTTGTGTTGGAAATGACAAGGAAAACGTGAATCCCCCGCAATTAAAACTGAGCACTTCTAGGGTTCAGTTTGACTTTAGTTTTTTCCGAAATAAATTCACACAAGCAGTACATAAATATAGTTAATTAAGTTTTTTAATATTAGAAAGAATTGGAGTTTGGGGTCCTTTTAATGGATTTGCCATGTAAAAGGGGCTGCAAACAGATAAATCACCTTATAAGGGAATGCCAATCTTAGGTTTTAAGTGATATCAAGAAGCACCAAGAGCAATGCTTTATTATTTTAATTGAAGACATTTTAATGTAATCAGTAGAGATCAGAAAATGTGCTCTGAATTTGTAGCAAAAAAGGTATTTTAGAGATTGCTATTCTATAGGACTAAGTAATTTTGAACAGTATGTCATGTTTGCAACAAAGTTCTCAGCACAACTAACTTTGCTTTGCAGGTTTATTTCTTTTTTCTTTTTGAAGTTATAATAGTCCTACAGAGAAACATTTTTTGCTGAGAGTTTGTAACTGCTCTTGTATCTGGTCTGGTTTTGCTAAAATAGAGAAGACAAATGATGATGTTGTCTAGACTGGATTCTGTTATGAAACATGCATGTAAACCTGCAAACCAGCTGACAGAGGGCAAGGGAAAACTCCACAAAGTAGTTGGAATAGCCTGTGAATTATTTGATCACGCATAAAAAGGAACAGAAGATTGAGACCAGAGCTGTACTAGGGCGCTGCAAAAGCTGGAGGCATTAAGTTATGACCGCAACAAACAAGTTTCTGCACCCACCCTAGGGCCCAGCTGTGTCCCCGTGGGCTCCCGGTGACACCGTGCTGCTGTGCAGTCTGGCAGGCGGCAGGTCCTTTGGCCTCCCTGGTAGCGTGCTCCTCCTTGCCTTGCCTCAGATTGCACTGGCTTCTATGCAATTCGAAATAAAGAAATATATCTGCTTGTGATCCTGCCTTCACTTTGTGTCTTCTCTACTGCCTGCTTCCTCTTATTTCTGCTCTAGTCCCTCCACTGCCACCCCTGGAGGAGACTTCTCTGAAAAAGCTCACAACAGGTAACAGTGATGGTAAGGACAGAGCCATAGCAGAAGCCGAATCCCTCTTCCATAGCTAAAAAGTCTATGTTTTGTATCTCTGATAGAATCCAAATACCTTAATCATGACTGCTAATTAAACTTAATTAATCCACAAGATTAAGTCCACGGCAGTCTTCCATTCCCCTCTGTGTTTGCCTTTGGTTTTGCAAGCAAATGCACATAAAATCAATTCAGAGACAAAAAGAAAGCCCCAATCTTTTGCTCCCTTTCTGAAATTCATCTAAAAACAACCCTATATATATGTATACATATACAGTTATATACGTACAGATATATACATACATATATGCATGTGTATGTAACATACATATATGTACGTGTGTAATGGAAACCTCGGTCCCATCTAGGTAATGGCTGTGTCAGAAACAGTGACAGTTACGTTCGCCTTCATAACTATGGACATTGCTCACTTCGACTTCCCTCGTCCTTCCCTCCCTTAGTCCCTCTGCTGCTACTATTCCGAGCTGCATTTTAGTCTTCCTATGGTTTTCACTGAGTTCACTACATGTCTTTCCACTGAGTTCTGTAAAAAACAAACCAAGCCTTGCAACTACTTTTCAAAGCAATATATAAAAAATAAAATCATGTGTGGAATCAGAAAAATGTATATGTGGGATAGTCTACATTTTTAGTCCATGTTACTGATACTTTACTGACATCAGGTCCTGCAACGTTCACTTTTATATATGCTCTACCCCTGTAACAGGGAGAAAATAAAAAAAAACCAACCTTTTTCTTTCTCCACTAAAATCATCCAGACAAGGCTTTTGCACCATTGATACATTCCTGATGTTTCATTTACAGACTGCACACATGCACTACATTACACATATCTCAGAAGTGATCCTGTCATTACACATCGGCAGCTGATAGTTTAACTCTGACTGGCAAAGCAAATCTTGATTGCCCAAAGTAAATCTAATACATTACTTGGAGAGTAAGAAATGCATGACTGCCGGGCTGAGCATCCTTTAAAAGTAGGCATGGGATTTTTAAGCTACAGCATGTATGCATATAATACCTACATATATATATATATAAAAGTATATAGCACATATATATATATATGTGTATTCCATACATGCACCATAATTTTCAAGACAGCTACAAATTTCCACATGCATTAAACTATCTAAAAACATAGAAATAGGTAAGTCTAATAAGTGGAATTTTCTTAAATTATATTTGAACAATAAACAGCAAGAGTAATACTGCAAAGTACTGCTCTATTCTCATGTATATCTACAATAAAATTCTAGGAACAGTTGTCTCCCAAAACATCCCCAAATAAAATAAAAAAACCATAACACCAAGTGTCCTATATTTGTATATTCATTGTCAGTTCAAAAAAAAAAAAAAAAAAAAAAAAAGGTAAACAAAGAAAAGAGAAAAAAGACATCCCCACTCAGAGTTGCATATTTACATTCTTCAAACTGTAGCGGTGAAAAATAATTCTATTAAGTGCAGGACATTCCTAGTGTTGCAGTAGTGACATTTTTAATAAGTTCTTCATGAAAACATTTCTTTTTGTCATAATAGTGACGCATTCCATGACTACGTGAAAATTCTATTATCCCCTTCACTTGCAGCCAGTGGTTGAGTCTGGATTGAAAAGCTCCTTGTATAATGGAGGAAACAGTGTGTTCACTATATCTGGATGAGATTGCTTAAATACCTGTAGTTTCTCTCCATGCAAGTTGCAAAGTGCAGTAATGGTTGGTATCTTGGCTATTAACTGCAAAACATTAAAATAAAAAGAAAAAGAAGAGGGACAAGGCAAATTTACTATAAATTACAGTTTCCAAAATGAACTACATTAACATCTTGTTGGGTAACAATGCAATACTCAGAACTCCATCAAAACTACCCATCCAAAGAACCAGACGTTGTTCTTACTGTAAGAAACTAAAAACAATTGTCCTGGAAATTTTAGCCAAGTGCCAAAAATACATTTAACAAGGAACTGCCTCCAGGGGTATTTTTTTAAGGCAGTCTCATTCTTGCTAGGGTACCAATTAAAATGGTTAGTGGATTGAACATAAAATGGAGTAAGAGGAACCAGGGACAAGAGTAAATCAAGCCTATACATTGCAAGCACATAATGCGCTGCTTTTAACTTACATTAATGTGGCAATACATGGAGAAATGGCTGCAAAAGTATGTCATGATCAATCAGTACTCGGGTCTTTGTTTAAACAATTTACCTTTGTCAAAATCTCATCGTCGAGGTGGTTCTTCTGGATCACATGTTGAAGTGCAAAGTAAATCTTTTCCTGAAGCTTCTGGACCTTCCTCGGCTCTATTAACCAGGCTCTATCTGAGAAAAAGGAAAGCAAGAAGTAAAGTCAGTAATACACAGATGTGAGGAACACAGTGTCCCATGTTGGCAAGCATTCACAGCAATCATAATTCCCATGAGGGGAAGGACTGCATGATAATTAAGACATGGTTTCAGAGGTAAAGTATCTTAATCCATAAAAGGATCACCTAAGAGTTTAATTAACAGATACAAAGTCTACAGGAACACAATGTTGTCTCTGCATCTCTCTGTTTAAAATAGGATGTTAGAGATAAAGATAGGAGTAGAAATGAAACAAGGCCCAACCATTTTATTATTCTCTGTTGGTTCTTCTAACTTCATACTGGCTAGGTGAAAAACATGTCATGTTATTTCAGTGTCTTAATACATAAATAATAAACATATTGATCAAAACAGTTCTTTGAAAATCATAGAATATAATTATTTAAAAATTAAAATAAAATATATCTCATTATTTACTAGGCTAACATTTTGAGACCAAATATTATATTCTGAATAAAAAGAAATGGCTTCCTTCAAAAGAATTCCTTTAATAATTCAAAAGAATTATGAGTTGTTGCAATGTCTTGAAGTGCAAATTTCTCATTATTTAAAAATGTTCTCTTTTTAAACAACACAAAATAAAATATTATCTGGGAGAATAACTGTTACAAACACAGTCGTTTGGAAACCTATATGGCTTCTACTGAACTCAAACCCCAAGTGTAGGAGGTCTTCCTTAAGATCTATATTCTCACAAGTCATAGCTTCTGGAGACAAACAGACAGAAGTAGCAGACCCCAAGACAATCCCAAAATCATTAATACAGTGTGTTTACAGCACTATTAAACCTGCTGTTTTCCCATGCTGGAAACTTGGTTTTTCCTCCCTCTCTCCCTCAGGCCAGACCAATTCTTGGGTATAGATTTTAGCTTTCAAACAGGAAATGAGAAAATCTATTTTATTACGGAGCATGAATCTTCATGTACAAATTGAAAAGTGCAGGAAAATCCCTTTCACTTTCAGACCTCTTTCACTCACTCCCAGTCACTAAAATAATCCACATAAATAATATATTGCAATGAGCACACGTGCTACCGAGACTGGAGCTGAACAGTATTTAATCTCAGGAAGAGGGGTATTCTATCATTTGTCTGACTGTCTGTGGAGACAGGTGTTTGAGAAGTGTTCATCACCAAGTACTGTGAAAAGAGACAAAACCAAACCTCTAGCTACTTAACAGATGATCAGGAAAAGAAAATAATGTTTTTGCAAGGCTTAGAGAATCATGCTGCCAGAAGGTAAGCCAATGGGTCCTGTGCCACCAGTGGCCATATGCCTTTCAGTAGTGTTAAATCAAGGTCTGTTCTGGAGACTGGAGTTAAAAAAGATTTATCATAGAGAGCAATCCTTAAAGATATATCTTTCTGTCACAAGAATAAGCTTAAAAATAGACTGAGGCTGTTGGAGGGCAGGTTTAATCACTTATCTGTCATGGAGCATGCTGTATATAACACAAGAGTTCCTACATTCATGACAAGAGCTGGGTGAAACTTTTACAATGGATATTAAGTTCATCTCCCCAAATGTGGTTTCTACCACCTGACAACCATCTGCAAATTTGGCTGGAATTCTCGATGTATCTTTAGTTATATTCACAAAAGTGCAGTAAAAAGTCAGTAGATCAGTGGCTACCCATACAGGATACAAGAAGTAGTGGTTCAATTCTATACTTTTCCTTTTGCGTTTTGAAGTTTTGTATCTTTAAAGAATGCACAGGCCACTAGGATTGAGAACAGAGTAGGAAAGAAAATGAGGGACAACTTATAAGATCTGCTTTTGCAAAAGGAAGATGGAAGAAAAGAACATGGCCAGTCAGAATTTCAGAAGAGGAACTGGTACACAGGGTATAGCCAGGCTAGTGTCTTACCACTGGGCTCTGGCATGTACTGGTCTCCTTCTACAATGTTTTAACCTTGGAAATCATAGAATCATAGAATGTTTTGGGTTGGAAGGGATGTCAAAGACCACCTAGTTCCAACGCCCCTGCCATGGACAGGGACACCCTCCACTAGACCAGGTTGCCCAAAGCCCCATCCAACCTGGCCTTGAACACTTCCAGGGAGGGGAAAGTGTTCCACAACTTCTCTGGGCAGCCTATTCCAGTGTCTCACCATCCTCACAGAGAAGAATTTTTTCCTTGTATCTAATCTAAATCTACCCTCTTTTAGTTTAAACCCATTACCCCTTGTCCTATCACTACACTCCTTGACAAAAAAGTCCCTCTCCAGCTTTCTTGTAGGCCCCTTTTAGGTACTGGAAGGCTGCAATTAGGTCTCCCTGGAGCCTTCTCCAGGCTGAACAACCCCAACTCTCTCAGCCTGGTTTCATAGGAGGGGTGCTCCAGCCCTCTCATCATCTTCGTGGCCCTCCTCCGGACTCGCTCCAACAGCTCCATGTCTTTCTCATACTGGGGACCCCAGAGCTGGATGCAGTACTCCAGGTGGAGTCTCATGAGAGTGAAGTAGAGGGGGAGAATCACCTCTCTCGACCTGCAGGCCATGCTTCTTTTGCTGCAGCCCAGCATACATTTGGCTTTCTGGGCTGCAGGTGTGCATTGCCAGGTCATGTTGAGCTTCTCATCAACCAACACCCCAAGTCCTTCTTCTTAGGTTTGCTCTCAATCCATTTCCAGCCCAGCCTGTATTTGTACTTGGGATTGCCTTGACCCATGTGCAGGACCTTGCATTTGGCCTTGTTGAACTTCATGCGGTTTGGATGGACCCACCTCTCAAGCGTGTGAAGGTCCCTCTGGATGGCATCCCTTCCCTCCAGCGTGTCGACCACACCACACACCTTGTTGTTGTCAGCAAACTTGCTGAGGGTGAACTCGATCCCACTGTCCATGTCACTAACAAAGATGTTAAACAGTGCTGGTCCCCATACTGACCCATAAGAAACACTACTTGTTACTGGTCTCCACTTGGACATTGAGCTGTTGATCGCAACTCTTTGAGTGCAACTGTCCAGCCAATAATCAGAAATCAAGTTAAAGAATCACCTCCAAGAAGAATGGTTAGGTCTACCCTAAACTGGAAAGTCTGGATTTGTGCTTTGAATCATATGGAGAACGGGTCTGCATTTTGCAAACTTAGCAATTGTATTAATGGATCTTCTTAGCTCCACTTATTCCCTTAGCTCTTTTTCCTGTAAACTACCTGAACACTGTGAGCACAAGAATCACCTGTCAGGTTGGTGGTTCCTGTAGAAAAGAAACTTCAATATAAGTACTTCCCATAGGGAATCTCTCTGTATCTATATTAGTGGATGGAAGGACTGGTGCAGGTACTTCTGAGAAGCAGTGCTTCATTTTTTAATTTTTATGTATATTCCCAAGATGAAACACTTTATTGTGAAGAAACTGGAACATCTAGTATGGAAGTAAATGATTTCTTTCTTCATTGTTTACCGTTATCATTTTTGTAAGAAAATGGCAAATTTCAATGTCAGTTCAATCTGTACTGATTTTCCCTGCCTTCTCACTCCCAAACATAGCAGCCCAGCTGAAATGGGAATTATTTGCACAATCCAAATTTACAGATCTTTTATTTTCACTCATGTACATGCTGCTCAGCCCATCATTTCTTTCTCATTGCATCTTCTATGACTAAAAATACACATGCATACAGACAAGTCAGCATGCATCAAGCACTTTGACATTACTTTTTTGTTTGTTTGTTTTGCTTAAAGGAATAGGAGACATTTTTTGTGCCCTCTTGCTTGCCAGTAGGAAAAATCCAACTTGGACGTGAACTCAGGAACTGTGGTTTATTGAAATATTTCATCTCATAGCACTACCTTCAACCCCAAAGCTTGATTATAGTGAAGAACACCTTGGAATTGCCTCTACTTATCTGCAATACCTAGGAGAAACAGAAGCTGCTATTCAAGAGACACCCAGCTCTGCAAGGCTGTATCAGGACTGGTGTATATCAGGACTGAAATGCATTACTACAGTTAATGGAAAAGCTTTTACAACACACGCCTGCAATATAGCTGGCTCAAAGCCAGTGCTGAGTAGCTAGCTTTTCAAGTGCTTCGTACAGCTGCAAGAAGTAGAAATGAGTGTGGATACTCAGGCAACATGAAGTGGTGGCAGAATACAAGAGATTTTGGTGCTTTGTAAACTAAAGGAACATATATAGAACTGCAGAGCTGAATCGAAATTTTGATGTCCATTTAATGCCTACCTGCATCTAAGCACATTTCATAAATTGCTTGATCCAAAATCCATTAAATCAGTGGGAAAATTCCCATTACTTAAATAGGTTTTGACCAGATCTAAAGCACAGGACAGTCTGAGATGCTAGAAGCTTTCAGTGATCAGTTGTTGTTGAATAGAGCTATAACTAGTTCTTCTTTCCAAGACTACCTGGGAAACAGAAATATGACTTCCTTTCAATTTGGCTAGAAATTACATAACTGAATTTTCTTTCTCCCTACAGATGAGATGCCTCTATCTGATCTAAAGTGCTTTGAAGTCAGCTTTGAAATGCTCTAATTGTTTCTGTCAGTTCAGCTAACTCCTACTTTTCCTGTTCCTAACTGTAAGAAAAAAACCTGAAGAGTAAAAAAACCCTGAAGTTGTTAAAAAACAGAAATACAGATCCTACTTACAAGGTTCCTACCACCTTCTTCCTGCTCACCTTGGCTTCATAATGTGAAGTCCGCTGGAAACAGTGAAACAATCTTCTGCAGTTTCTGTTAACATCTTACTGAAGAACTTCACAGCCCAGATCCCAAACAAATTTCCAAGTTGTCTTCAGCTTTGCACTGAGTCAGTCTGCTGAACAGGCCACTAATGCTGTCCAGGAGTGAGCACTGGTTGCACATCTCTGTCATGCTCACAACTTTAGTCTTTTCAGACTGAGGGAAGGCTGATGGACAGGGACCCATTGGGACACTGCAGATACCCTGTCCCAGAAGAAGTCAGGGCATCTGGGAGACAGTGCCTAGGCAACTCTTGCCCCTGCGCGCAGCTGGGGCATCTCTGAGATGGAAAAGGTGGCTGCTTAGAGGGTCGTCTCTGGAAGATCCTGGCCTAACACCATGAAGAACCACCAGCTCAACCATTTCACTTCTAAGCAGATGATCGCAAGAACTGCTCAAAGGGAAAATAAAAGGAGCAGAGTCCTTTCAGTAGGTGTCATTAATGATGAGAATAAACATGTTGACACCATCTGTGCTAGTCTAATTCTGCCTAACATAATCTCCACCACAGATGTGCAAAAGGGCAAAGCGACCTAGAGGAAGTCTTTAGCAGAACAGGCTGGAAAAATAATTAATGGTGGGATTTTTTTTGTAAAGGCCTTTCAAGAGGTTACTCTTAGTGGGAACTGGGATTCCACCTCCCATGAGGCATGTTTAAAAATCCCACAGTAAACTGTGAGCTTATCTAGCAGATCCACCTTTTGAGTCAACTCAATCACAAAAAGCTCTTTTCTGCAGTCAGACAGCCAGGACTCACTGAATGCACGCTTGCCTGTGCAGAGCTATGATATATGAATACATGAAAAAGAGCATGTTGCCCCTGGAATCACCACCTCTCACCTGCAGCTAAATTCAGACAGAACCTCATACAGATTTTTACTGCTCATGTTCTTATACCCACAGAAAAAAGCCCATCATAGTTAGGGACTATATAATCTGCTCAAGGCTGTGAGGTTTGAGCTCCCTGAAAATGCGAGGAGGAATATGCACCTCCTTGAGCACCAGGCTTCTCTGTACATGGTCTGGAGGAACGCTTGCAATGGACAATGTACATGGTCTGGACAAGCTTGCAATGCTTGTCCATTACCCCCACACTTTAGATCTCTTTCCAGTATGTGTAACTGCTGACAATCTACCAAAAAGAGAGTGAGGTATATTTGGGTAATTCATACATTGCTTAATGTTGCTTAATGCATTTTAAACAGCTGGTGGACAGGGAAGAAAAAAAAAATCATTGTGGTGTTCAGAATGAAAAATTACCTGGTGATATCAGAACAGCAGATGAAAACAAGGCAATCTCCTCCTCAGTCAGCTGTAAGGAACATAAATTCTTTGCAAAGTCAAATGCTTCATTCACCAGATCATCAGAACCTGCAGACCACAGAGGACAAAATCAATGCTAGAAATTTATCAGTTCTTTAACCTGCCATGAAAAGTGGATTGTTTTGGTGTCAAAAAAAAGTTGTGAGTCAATGTCTGTACTGCCAAAACAAGTGCCTTTCATCAACTATTAAAATTCCACCTAGCCCGAATATGTATCACTAAAACATCCATTGAAGCACAAAAATTATCAAGAATTGGGGGCATGACCTGTACAAAAATTGCACAGACATCTTAGAAGAGGGTTTTCTTTTCCCAATATGGAAAGAAATGCTATTTCTAAACAGATATTAAATCTAAGAGTTATGAATGACCAGTCCTAAATAACTTTCACACATATAATTTTATTAATTAACACTACAAATATTTATAAAAACCTGTGAAAACATCATAAACACCAAAATAAATCAACTAATGAACATTCATAAATGCTTGAAACTTGTAAAGTAGTGTTACATTTATCTATATGCAAATAAGAAAAATATATACTGATGTGATAAATATATACATTTGAAGCAAATATGTCTCTCTGAGTTTGGTCTTGAATAAATTTCTGATAATTTATCAGTCTCATGGATGGGCAAAAGACATCCATTTAGCTATTAACATTTCAGGTAGCATTCAATATCATGTTGAGAAATGCAGAAATTGTTTCAATACATGAATCTAAATAAGCTTAAAAGTTTTACGCAAAACAGTATTTTAGATAAATTGTCATCTGTATTTTGTAGTAGTTCATTGTTTTAGTCCATTTGTTGCTGGGGCTAAAACTGCCTTCTGCAGGATACAATTAATGGGACTGATTTGCTATATCAAGCGTAACTATCTATGAAGATAAACTACTTGGCTCCTGCCATACACTCACGTTTTATCAAAACTTCAGATGGCAGAGTAAGAAGTCTATCTGAAAAACCCTTATGTTGATCTTTTTTATTAGAGAAAAACACCTATCATTGCTAGCAGCTAGTGGAGTTACCTTTTTTATTTTTTAATTCCAGCCTAGAGATTTGGAGGTTTGGGGATTCAACATTTACTGGAGATTTTCATTGTAGGTCACTATTTTCAGAAAGACAAATCTGTCACTATGTGGCTTAATGTAATTGGTTGAAAAGAAGAAGACCAACATACCCAAGGCTTTAAACATTTGCATCCCTCCATACTTTCCTTCAAACAGAACAGTATTGTTGAGTGGGTTGAAGGCACGGCACATTCTCACCAAAACCACTTCCAAGCAGCCTGACAGACACAAAAAAGAGCAAAAGTGCCACACATTACTGCAAAACATCAGAATATAGGAAATTAAAAAAAAATATTTAGGAAGACATCAGTCATTAGAAACACTGGCAGGGACAGACACTCTTTGAAGGTATCTAGATGATATATCTCTGAATGAGAGAAAAAATATTTCTGTCTGCTTTGACTATAGAAAGAGGTAATTTCTCATCCAGTTTAACCACCTTTTCTTTAGATTGGTTTTCCCCCCATTGCAGCAAATTGGAAGTCTGGACGTAACCTGAATTTACACCTGGGCAAATATTTTTCATTTAAAATGTTTGGTTTTTTTTTTTTTTCTCTAAATTAGGCATTTATTGAAACTCCTTTTTAATAACTAACCATCTTTTATTAAAAAGCAGCTTAATTCAATACCTATATAAATCCCAGCTTCATTTGCCTGGAGGGGGAGAATACCACAAAGTGTTTTTAGAGAGAACATAAAACTTAAAGTACTGTCAAGAACACCCCTAAATTGGGTTTTACTTTGTTTCCCTTGTTTTTCCTTTGAGGTTGGGGAATAGCCAAAGAACCCTTTTTTTTTTTTTTTTTTTTTTTTTTTTACTTATCTTTCCCTATTATTTCTTAACTGTAAAGATATACAGTTTGGGAAAATGAAGGGAAAAATTTTAAGCATCCCTTAACTAAATCCAAATCCCCTGTAAGAGGAACTCTGCATCTGAGGATTCTTTTGCAGTCATGCTTTTGAGTGAAAAGTCCTGATTTACTAACTCCTGCTCAGCATTAACAGAAAAACAGAAAATAAAACCAGACATATTTATACATGCTGAACCTGAACAGAGTTCTCCAACAGTACAGTCAAATATAACTGTATCTTTTGCTGGAGGTGCAGTTGTGTTGTTAGTTTTGCCAGCCAAATGAAGAAATTTACTTCAGCATCTACATCTACCTCTGCAGAATTTTTGGAATTAGTATGAGCTTTAAAACATCAGTTCTCATGCTATGACTCTGTTTTTCCAGGGCATTGCCTGTGTGTTCCCAGGGTCTCTGTACCGCTTCCCTTTGCACCTGTGCCCACAGTCTCAGTGCAGCCCCACAGTGAGCCACAGCCCTCTATGTACAGTGCTGGATCACACCAGCTTTCAGCCTTAATGAAGAGCTCTCCCTGGAAATATGAAGCACTTCTTGTGCTTTAACAAGCCGCTTCACACAGCATCCTGCCCTTTACACATGGAGGAAGCAAGAAACTGATATGACAGGGTAAATGCAGTTAATTACCTGTTGTGATTCACTTGGTTATACCATTTTGTCCTCCTGGTTTGGCAGTGTTACTACATAGTCACGATAAATCTTGTCATGATTCTTCCGGAGGACAGAAATTACCGAGTCCCGTGACAGGGAAGGAAACCCTTTTCCCCCTTGCCCTTATGCACACACGTGCACACCCAGGCACACACAGAGAGCGCGGCCGGAGCATACCACCGTAATCTGCTCTCATTTATTCTGAAACCAACTGGCGCCAGCAGGGATTTTCCCTCCTGTGCACTGGCTGGAGGGTATTTCTGTAGTCTCATTAAAAAGATTAGAGATGACCACAGAGGCAGGCCCCGGTGAGCCTGCGTTCATTTGACTAATGACAAGTGGGGATTTTACAGGGTGGCAGATGACTGATTCGACCAGCTCAAATCGCAGGGTCCTTCCACCACATGTCAGGTTGGAGACTGCAGTTTCTGCAACAATTGTGTGCGTAAAGGTACTTAATAACCACAATTGACTGTAGAGGGAAGGGGATCAGAAGGCAGTAACATGATTAATGTGGAAAAATACGGAAGGGTTAATGTAGTTAATGAAACAGACTGAAATAAAGGCTCTTTCAAAATTAAAATGATTTGCAGAACAAAACAGCAGAGCACATTTCAAATGCACGGTGCTAAACCAGTCTCAAGCCTCTGGCGTTTACCCACCTGACTTAAGGAGGAGAATTTGGTCATTCTGGCAGAGCTCCATGAAGCCTGTTATGCGTTTCGCGAACTCCACCACGTACTGGATAGCGTGGGTGATCTGAATGGCACACTGCTGCCACAGAGCTTCTCTGGTCTTCCGGGAAAACACAGATGGAAAAGCAAAGCAGTGAGCAAGTGGGTTCATCAGTGCATTAAGCGTTTCAGGTGGCCTTGCAGAAAGGCGCACTTCTCAGATTCTGCCCCCATCCCCAGGAGAGCTAGCAGCATCTCTGCTTCTCAAGGTACCTGACACTTCATTAGAAGGCTGTTTTCACAAGCTGATTGCCCCAGTGATCTGAACTCTGGCATTGCCTCTTCAAAGGGGGAGAATACATTGGTCAGTGTTAAAATGTGATTCTAATGTCAGCTTTTGTGCAAGACGGACAAACAGTGGCACAAACAATGCAAACGTCCCAGAGTACTCTTAGGGAAGAAGTGGCACAGTGCTATTAAGTTATCCAACAGGATATTTTTGCTAGTTTGAAACTTAAAATAATATATAATTGAAGTATCATTGCAATCTGAACACCGATTGCATCAAAATTTCATCTCCTTGATAATTATTTTCCTTGCACACACAAGGAAATGGATGCTCTTGGTTTGCATGGCACAGCTCTACAAGCTGTAGTGTGTTTTTATTCTTGCTAGTACTGCATAGCCCCTCAACTTTCAAAGAACAAACTGGAGTCTCTTCTGTCTCTTACATGATCAGCTAATGTGCCAAATGAAATCTGACTGAAGAATCACTGCTAGTGATGCCAGTGCAAGAGGCACAAAGATTTCTATTGACTGGACTACATCTGAAGAGGTGCCATAGTGTGAACTTGACCTGAGAATCACAGAGGTAGAACAAAAATATAGTGTAATGAGATCATTTCTCTACCCAGTTTTGAACAACTTCAATTTAAGGAGTACTTTCAGTTTGTTATCTATTGTATATAAGTGACAGATATTTGTTATTCACATAAAAAGGTGATGTGCTTTCCAAATTATAAGGAAAAAAAAGTCCTGTGATAACAAGCAAAACATGGAAAGCTGGATTCCATAACCATCCCTAAGCTTCAATATTAGCAAACATCCCAACATGCTGGAAAAAAACCTGCTGCTTCTTTTTATGAAGCGCCACTCCTTTGCTTCCAGTAACCAGCTCCTCAAAGATATTTAAAAGCTTATTTTCACCTGCATGAAACTCATCAGCATAACCTGGCCAAATACATTACAGTGTTAACAATTTCAAACCATAAGGAACAGAAGCAGCATATTACAGGATTGTACCTTGCTCTGGTAAACCTTAATTTCTTCGTATGTGTGGGTCTGCCACGCTAGCTGGTGTAGTTCCTCCAATGTATATTGACATGTCTCCAAATGAGATTTAATGATATTCTGTGCAATTCGATCTGTGAAGAGGAGAATAAAAAACAGCTTGCATGAAACAGTGAACAGTGATTTGCAATAGTAAAATGTTGAAAACATTGAAGGTGTTGGAAAATGCAGATTTTTTTAAAAATGTTTCTTTCCAATGCTACCTTTCTATTTTTTTTTTTTATTTCTGAAGATGACAGTAGCAAAATGTTTCAGTATTCAACCCAAAGCCAAATGGTGCTTGATAAATAGTGAATCTGTACATTAAAATAACAATGAAACTTGTGAAGCTATTCAGAGTCTTTCCTTCTGTATTCCACCCCCCCTCCCCCCCGCCATGTTTAAATAAATGTTGTTTGGAGATCCTGGTTACTTGATCACTTCTGCCTGCCCCAAGCCTGTGCAGCTGCCCAGCTCTGCCTGCTCAGTCCTGACATAGGCATTTGCATTACCTTGGGGTGGCTCATATCTGAAAAACAGGACACAGATCTCTTTTCTTCTAAGGTTAATTTTCAGTTGGATCAATTTCTGATTTAGCTCAATGAACATGAGCATAAAGACTGGTGCTAGCAAGAGGTGAAAGCTAGAACTAGTATCCTGGGTTTTAGAAGGAGAGATGGGGGAATAGGTCTCATACAGTATTAAGTTACCTTAAAGTTATTCTGAAATTGCAGCCTTAGAAAATACTGCATAACATGGAATGCAGGATGCAAAGGGGAAGGGAAGCATTCAGTGCTGGCCTGAGATCCCACTGAAACCAAGAATAAACTTCTCAGGGAAGTATTTTAAAGTAGATCTTTGCCCTTTAAGCCACTTGAGCCTATTACAAAGATTTTCACAAAAACTTCCAACATGAATTCATTAGCACTGGAAGTTCAAATGTCTTAATAAAGCACTCTGTAGAAATGTGATGATTTCTTATTTTGCAGCTTGGAGACCTATACGTCTAATGAAGCTCAGTGCTTCAGCCTGAAGACATTGCTTAGGCTGAATACCTTTTTAACAATGGAACAAAGTCAAAGTCACAGAACTGAACTGATGCCTTGTGGCAGAACTAGCATTTCGCAGAAAACATGTTTGTCAAAAAAGGAAAGGACATTGACAATGCATTAGCCAAAGCTGATCACAGGGACTAGAAAGAACTAGGAATGTCATTATTTACTTGTTCACATCCTCAACAGTTTGTGTACAGTGGGTGGATCTGGTGCTTGGAGCCCCAAAATAAGACTATTTCTTTGGCCAAATATTGACTGAATTTAAAGACACCAGCAAGAAGGAAAGCTGAAGAATTAATGTAAACATGTGTATGCTCCCTGCAATCATTGCTGTAGGAGTGTCATTTAAAGGTGAGATGCCTGCGCTACTGTCACAGTTAATAAGCTGAGACTCAGTGGAAAGGTGCTGAAGAAAACACAAAAGAGTTCCAGGTTTTTGTAGGAACAATAAAACCTGCTCAATTCAATTTTTACAGGTATCCCTTTAAAGGTCAACACTATCTTTAGGCTTCCTCGTGGAAGAATTGACTCAGGCATAAAGATAACTGAAAGTGCTTATTAGTGAGTACAGGGATCTATCCATTGTTCTTTAATGGAAGGTTGGATGCAAGTCTTAACCCATGATGGTAAGCTGTTGCATTTTATAGTAAAAAACTTACATATAAATGAGCATGTTGGAATAAAGGGATAATGAATTTAAACAGATTATTTTTAAAGGATCAATAAAGTTTTATTTGCATTTCTTTAACCAAGAAAAGCAAGTAAACCCCACCTTTTCTAGAAATTTCAGATGTTTACCCCCATATTCTTCTAATTAAAGTACAGTTTTAACAACATCATCTTTCTGGAAACATCCTTAGCCATGGTAAACCAGATTGCAGAGGTTAAGCTCAAGCAATAGGTTTTGTCACTTATATTCCTGGAAGGATTTAACCAGACAAAACTGAGGTGTGGTCAGAGGAACATTTAGGTCTTGTATCTAAAACACCAGTGAAAGAAGCTATGTTTTCAACTTGTATTACAATTCTGTAGCCTGAAAGGTGAAGGATTTTGCTCTCTGAACCCACTGGATGGTCTTTTGCTCTCTTGTGCTTCCTAGTCCAGCTCTTCTAGCCTCACCATTTGTTACAAAATGGAACTCTTCACACTTTTGACATAAAGAAAGTGCTACCAATACGTACCTCAAACACTGCAATAGTACTGCACAGACAGATTTCAAATCAGATAAGGTGACCTGATGCCAATAATCTGAAAATAAGATCTTTTCATTTCACTGACCTCAAAACATACTTGATTAACAGTTCTACATTATTGCAAAGATCTTCAGCACCACTCCTTTTCCTACCGTTTATGCATTTACCTTAGGACTGAAGAGCTAACAAAAACCTTCAGGGTTTTGTAGGGGTAGCTTCCTGTGTTTTACCCCCATACATCTTTTCCTTATGTACTTGTGCTTATGTTGAGCTGACATTAAATCCCATTTAGATGTGTGAAGGCCTAGGGCAATCACAGCAAGCAGCAGCTCCGAATGCAAACATCCAAAGAGGAATCAGGTGGAAGACAGACTTGAAACTCTTGCACTGCAGGCTAGGCAAGTCTGAGTGTATGAAGGAAAGGGTACACTGAGTCTCAGGGGAAGAGGGGATTGCTCATTCAGCATAAGCAGCAGAAGAGGCTGCTTGCTTGCACTCAATGCTGGGGTCCCTGGAAGGGTCTTCATACAAATACAGCATACACTGGGTGTGCAGAGCTGACATGATGCAAAAGTAAAAGTATAAGCTTGTCTTGGCTTCTAAGATGGTCCAGCAACAGACGATCCAATGCAGGTAGAGCAAAGAACATCACTCTTAAAGGGTTTCAAACATCATAGCCTTTTCTCCTGACATTTTCAGATTTTAGCATCTTTTTACTAATGAAGTTGGAATCAGTACACATCTCAGCAAATCCCATGCAGAAAGAAATTCCTAACCCGCTGGGAACAATGTACTGACATCTAATGTAAACCTGTCCTGTCACATGGCACAGGTACTATGCTGTACCCAAAATATGATACATTTCTGTGAGACCTGGCAGCTCTGAAGCACTGCTGGCACCTGAGTTCAACAGATATTAATTCTTTTAGCAGAACTGAAAATAAAGGGACAATGAAGAAAGAAAGCAAACACCTTCATACAGCGAGAGGAGAGCTATTGTCTTGATGTAGAGGCTGTGGCCTCAATCCTATGGAGGTACCCTCCCTGCTGGGGTGATGCTCAACCACTATGTCCCTCCTGTTCTCCAGGCTGGAAGAGTCCACTACGGTTACTCCACCAAGACTTGACTTTCGTTATTTTATTATTATTTTTATTTTAAAACTTAAGCTGGAGATTTCAAGGCTCCCCTTACACTGGGAAGCTGCATGAACACAACTGGGAATCCTGTTTGGATGGGCTGCAAGGACTATGAAAGACAACTCTATTTTTTGTCACCTCAATGTGAACTGCATTTCTGCTTGAAATGTTGTCAGCCTCCATTTTAAATAAGCTACGGCAGGTTTGCAAGGTTTGCTTTACGAAAACAAAAACAAAAGACATGGTGCTGGACACTCAGGTATGAGAATCAAAGTCTGCAACATTTTATTTTATAAGGACCAAATGCTGCAACTGTTGAGTGAAAATGAATAATTCCAACTGAAAGAATTACTGAACCTGCATGATTGTACACCATCATTGTTATATTAAGTACAGCTGTAAACCACAGGGTTTGTAAAGCTTATCTGCCATATTATATAAACACAAATGTAGACTAGGTGCTTCACTCCTCCCCTTTTGTCTATATACTAGCTTTATTATATTAGGGCTATATCTCATACCACACATCATGATCACTTGTTACTACATGATACCACAAGGAATGTGAAAGCTATAGCATACCCTGGCAGATGATTGACTCTGCCTGGGAAACATGGCTCACAGAAAATAACATGTTCCCAGTGTCGGAACTCCAGCATGCACAGTGATATGGAAGCATTTACATTAGATATCTTGGTTCTAAATTTGAAGATTTCTTAGTATTAGTACCTTGAAATTTTTCATGTAAAGCAGACACTTTTTGTACAAATGCTGTTTCATTAAAAAGAGAAGAAAAGAAAAATAGTCTAGAAAAACATATTTGCTTCTAGAGAGATAAGCCAGAAACAACATAAGCAAGAAAACAGTCAATAGTTGTAACCAGTATGAGGTCTTGAAAAATCAGAAATACTCAAACAAGATATATCCTGAAATGATCACTTGTATTTCATTTCTGGCCTGCATATATCTGAGTATTTTTCTATAATAGCCCACTATTGTAGCTGTAAAGTCTTGTCCACTCTTAGGGGTGAGAAGTAAACCTAGATATTGTTGGTTGTTGTGTCCAGAGAGCAGAAACCCGAGAGGTTGGGCTGGCCTCCACACCCTGCAGTGGGTGGGAACGCTGCCCTTCCTGCCACAGCAGCTCCAGTACTGCTGGTGGGGCCCTGAAACGTGCCAGTTGGATGGGCAGAGAAATTAATTGGCATTTTACAATGCAGCAGTGTAAAAAAAAAAAGTCAAATAGTAGATGTCCAGAAGAAGCTGAAAATTGTACATCAGGAAGCTGAAGGATTATTTGTCAAAAAGATTTGTTCTCATTCAGAGAAAAAATTGTGGGTTTCTGGAAAAAAATGCTGTGTGCGTGTATGTAATTTTATGGTTTGTGACATACAACTTGTCAGACAAGATGGCCTCACTGCCTATGGCTAGAGGGAGCAACAAAAATGTAACAGAAAGACGTACACGTACGGTGGGTGAACCAAAGGCTATACAGCGTGCAAGGGAACACGATAACAAAATAAATAAACATCTACGGAATATGCTCCTGGGCTTGTGGCTTGGCGGTTACAAATTAGACTATTGAGGCCAATATCCAAAAGAGGCCACGTGCAAATATTGATGGGAACTGTCCTGAAGCGTAACGAGGGATCTCACTGGTGCTAACAGAATTAAATGAAGCTATCAGGGAAAAGCAGCATCTAATGGATGAGATGTGGAACATAAGGCATAGACAAGATAGCGGATGAGGAGAACCACGAGAGATCAATGCTGTTTTAGCAAAAGAAATGGCTTTTAAATTTGGCCTGGCCTACCTAAAACTACAGAGGGAACAAAAAGAGTTGATTCTGTGAGGATGGCCCAGCAAACAGTGACATAAGCTGTACCACAATTAGTGCAACAACCCCCTCCTGGTTTCCTACAGACGCGTCAAATATTGCTTGCCATTCCTTCTCTGACCTCCCGTAACCCGTGTTTGGCTGAGTAAGAGGCCCCATGAATGTGTACGAGGGGTCGGTCTGCTCAGGCCCATTGGCCAACAGCCACCATCTTTTGGGGTGAACATGGGCTTGGGTTATGGCTTCTGCCTTTCCCTAAGGTTGTCTGTCTCCTTCATCTGCTGAGGAGCCTCTTTTCCAAAGCTTGTGGGAACCCAAGTGTCTCAGACTGCTGCTTGTCTTCACTGAAGCTGGACAGTAGCTAGCAAAGAAGTATTGGATGGTCTTGACAGGAGGACTGGGCAGACAGCAAAACTGCAAAATCCCTGTTCCATCAGCAGAACAGGCCAAAAGCATATGCTGCAAGGGAAAGGCAACAGTGCACGAGCTATACACCTCTCACACAAACTTGGGACTACAGCTCACAACTTCCAGAAGAGCAAATGACCTTTTCTGTTTCCAATTTTGGCTACTCTGCTGGGCTCTTCTTTTTTTTTGAGTGTGGGTTTTTTTTTCCTCCCCCCCTCTTTCTTCTCTCCCCCCCCCGCCCCGCCCAGTAATGTCTTATTTTAGATTTCAGTAGATACCTCACAAAAGGCACTGTCCAAAGGTTATGATAGGTCAAACATGTATTGCACCAGTGAGTTAGGAGCTACTTAAATCCTAAGTACATACAAAAAAATGAACATTGCAACCTAGATAATATAAATCAGCATAACCCCAGATCAGGGGTCTATCATCAGCTGATGAATCAGTCCTGTCTTTTTCCAACATTTCCTTGTAATATTCAGAGATCTCAAACTACAATACTGAGGAAAAACTCCAACTTGGGGTCACGTACAATGCTGGTGGGGATGGGTGCAATAACTCCATGGACTGCATCCAGCATTCACCAGCTGTGAATTTGGCCTGTTAAGTGGAAATTATCCACAGTACTCGGCAGTGTCTGTTTCCTACAGGCTCTTTAGTTCTTTCATTTGTCTCTCTTTTCTCTGGAGAGACTCTAGTTTTTCTCAGCATTCCCTTCTTTTGCACTGGGAACTGAAGAACTTTGAAGTGTGCCTCCTAAAACACTGATAATCATCCTCAATTAAAATGAATAATGAATTTTTAATTTGCCACTTACCCTTAGGATCCAGTTGAGTAGCTAAGAGCTCATCTCAGCTTATATCCTAACTTGAGCTCTCGCAGGGATCCACTTTGAATTAAAGCTGCAATAACACCACTGCTTTGGCTGTAGTTTGTACAACTATGAAAACTCCAGCTAGACATTCTAAATAAAAATCTCCATTCTAGGACCCAGAATAATGCCAACCGGGTATCAGATCACCACTCTTCTGGGGTATTATGACTGCAAAATGAAAAGTTTTGCAAACTGGTTTCATTACACAGATTACCTCAAGAAATTCTTAGACAGTAGTAAAGGCAGTGACACAGAGAATAAAGTGAAAGTATGTCTTGTGGTTGCTGTGAAACATGAATAATTGGTTCCAATTTTTTAAAATGAACTGGCTGAAAAGTCTGAACTTTTTTTTTGCAGAAAGCAGGAACACTTTTAGGAAAAAGTGTTTGCAAAAAAGCTCATCCCATTTTTCATCTGTCCCTGGCATTCTCAGTGTCATAATGTACAAAAGATTTGCCTTTCAAAACCTGTTATAGATTAGCAAATTTCATAAGCTCCATTTGTTTAATAAATTTGTAACACTACACAATATGCAGCCTAGGAAGATGATACGAAACATTAAACACTCATATGAGACTAGAAGTGCTTGAATCTAGTTCAGGAATAACCCTCCCTTGTGTTCAAGTTATTGAATGCTTACTGTCAGGAACAGATTGCACATTGAGGCAATGTTATATGTGTGAATTCTGTATTTGCTCTCTCTCTCTTCAAAATAAATCAGTGTTTCATTTGCCTTTCAAAAAAATGCTAATAAATTACAAGAATTCACGATAAAATTCAATGAAGTCCTAATCTGGAGGAACATAGAAGATGGACCCAGAATTCTTTTAAATCCTGGAGGATCTTTGTAAATGCTTAAAGGTCTCCACTTAATAATACTTTTCCTGGGTCTCAGCCAATTTAGTAAAAACGTATATTTTGTACTAATTAGAAATCATTTAGCTAGCAGCAAAAGCACTAACCAAGGCATTAGCTAGAGCTTACGGGACATGGACTCTACAGGCACCATATAATTATCACAAATTCATTGAGATTAGCTGTTTCCTAACTTTTTCCAGCATAGCTTACATAAAGTGATCTTTATGTTAAAATTGAGACTGTTCTGAAAAAAAGAATGTGTTTTCATTTATTACAATTAACCAAATATTGCTTGGTGTGGACGTTGTTCACTATGAAACCTAGAAATATGCATGGAACAACTGGAATATCAAGGGTTTTAAACTAGGGTTGGAAGGGTTTGCCCTGCCATAGTCTGCAAAAGGCTAGGAGAGATCAGACATACATTTTAGCACTTCTTTCACTGTCACAGCCTTACATTTAGCTTTTTATAAAGATTTTAAGAAATCTAGGTATAGAAATGCTTTAAAAAGTACTGATAAAACATTCTACGATGGTTCTATTTTCCTGTAGTGTGGCAACTGAATTGGATCAAAGTGGTGTCAGTGTATAGTGTCAGACAGTGAAACAATTTGATTATCATAAGCAATGACAGAGATTTCACTGATCAAGACAAAAAATGTCCATGCAGTCATAAAGGAACACAAGACAGTGCTCCATGCCTTAATATCTTGCTTTAACTATTCCAATTTACATGTGACTTTCATTCCCCCAAGACTACTGCACTATAAAAACTGTGCTCTAATAAATCAGTTTCAGCACTTGTCTGAGCCCTACATCTTGTTGCATTGCATTTTTCCACTAAACACATCCATGTTCCTCTCCTGTGTGTTTTGCTCCACCTTTTTTTCATATCTTTTCCCTCTTATATAAAATAATTGTCATTGTTCTGTGAAATAAAGTACCACAATTAAATGGACTGAAGAAAGACACCATTACCTATAGAGCCACGAACAACATCACAAACTGTATAACAAGCACAATTATATTGTTCTCAAGAATAAGGTGGAAAGTAGTGAAAAGCATGAAGTGAGTGATGAAATCTGCCAGACAGGAGACACGTAGTGTGACTAAGTGAGCTATGGCCTTGGGAAGTCGAACTTAGGATGTTGCATGTGTACTGGGAAGAAAAACAATTTGTAAAACCAAGCTTCTCTTGGCTACCTTCTGCTTGAGGATTAAAGAAGGGTCAAACAATGTTGTCCAGGATGACAAAGAAACACAGTATGGACCCCAGATTAAGCGCTCAGAAAGCACAAGATAAGTACGCATATTGTTGGTGCTGACTGCCCAGAAACAACATATACAAACATTAAGAACTGGAAGCATTGACACTGAGATAAAGGAGTTGCTCATATGAGGACGTAAGCAACATATCACTACTAATTCAAACCACACGAATTTTTGCAGATAGTATGTCACTTCCATGTACTACAGTGATTCCTAAATCATCACTGCCTTGACCTCTTGATTCTCATCCGCAGTGCTATGTTTGCCTCCTTGTGTGTTTTGCCTGAGACACAACCCTGCAAGACAACACCCGTCACATGTCCCAGCCCTCCAGCTGTCCCAGCCCTCCAGCTCTGGCCTTCTCTTTCTGAGGGTTTCTTTCAGAAAGTCAGATACCATTTCTTCTGTTATTGACATTGCTCCTCTGAAGCATACAACAGGGAATCAGCCGAATGGTTATTCCTAGGACCAGCAGCAACAGCATGCCTCAGTCATACCATTAGCTTTACATTGATCTTTTTGTGTGATTTCGAAACTGACAATATTCGCAGCACAGTGCTATTCTTGATAAGATTGTTATGATATATGGTAATATATGGGATGTATGATATAGTATTTTACATATTTTGACTGCTACAAATGGTTGCTTTCTAACTGCTTTTTGGATTCTCAATAGAATGAACATATTTTGTCAAGTTTGGTTATGCAAGAAAATATTCATATCTTTTGAGAAAAGGAGGAATTTTATATACTTGCTTTAATGGATTAGAAATGTACCCACATTAAAGAACTATATTATCATGCTTTAGAAATGTAAGCTTGTTTTTAATACCATGTAATGCATCTTTTTAATTCATTTGTAAAACACTCTGAAAAGTAAGTAAAACAGAACAAAAGATCACAAAATGTTCAACATCCTCAATCTCAGTTATAAGATGACACTGACTTTATTAATTTCATTTGCCTAATTCAGCTGCTTATATTGTTCAAATAGTCATAACCACAATTAAGATGAGACCTAATTTTCTTGGGTGCTGCAGAAAAACAGTCAGTAGAAAATTTTTATTTCTTGAAAACATGCATTATATACCAGAAGTAGTTAAACTTTACCTCTCTAGGAACATAACTTCTGACTGTATTCCCACTTGCAAGCAACACTTATCCTCACAATAAACACAAAGGGCAATATATAAAATGGCATTTTCTGCAGCACTATAGTGCATGGTCTGTAGCATGACTGAACCTCAGCTAGGAATGCTGCCAATGGCCATTACTGGTAAAATTATTGTGATGTTACTAGTTGGCCTGCATTTCAGATACGAATTGACTTAAGTGAAAGACAAGTCAAATTGCTTTCAGAATTAGCCAAAGAGCTTTATAATTTGAAGAAAACCCCAGTCTTTGGTATACTTCAGGCTGGCTACTGCATTTTCAAATAGTTTTAGATTAATTACTTTACTGTATAAATTGGAACTAGAGTTAGTAAAAAAGCACATTGCATTGTGCTTATTGAGCTGCTGTAATTTGTGTTAAGTGTAGTCAAATAGGACTGCCAGAGCCAACATGCCACTGATCCAACATCCACTGCAGTTACTGTGAGGCAGTGGATGCTCAGTGGTTTGAAAAGCACAAGGTAAAAAACCTGGTGCTTAAATGTAGTACCTTCTAGAAAAGTCTTTATTTTTTAAATCTATATGAAGATTTATAAAACAAACTCTGCCTTCCCTAAGTCTTCTTAAATCAGTAAGTGCTAAAATATGCACTTAGTAAAAGACCACAACATAATCAGTTATTTATGAACATTTGGATCATTTAAACTACTAGGCTGGGCAACATAAACTCATTAAAGCCTTTATGTAAATCTGTAATTAGGCTGGTTTTGTTCTAAATTTACAAATAAAGAGATTACTAATTTGGAGGTGGGAAAAGATAAAACTAAAACTATAATATTTTCAAAAATATTATATTTTGCCCAATGTTTCTGCCAAATTATTTGTTGATTTTATTGGTTAAATTTATTGCTAAATATATGCTTTAAAAATCAGAATCTACAATTATAAAAAACCACCCTTCACTCCAGCATCAATTGAGCTAGAATGCTTCAGCATCATAATGTTCTAATTTATTGCACCACTTTTCTGTCCATTTTTTATGAAGTTGAAGTGTTTCCTAACTGAGCAATGCTGTGAAATTAGTTTTAAATCTTGCCATTCTCTGTTCTCTTCTTGAGTGCATGAAAAGGGGAAAAAAAATAATTAGTTAAAAAAATAGCAGAAGAAGTTCTAAGTTTTGTCACACGAACTGAAATGAGTACAGAACTGAAATATTAATTTATTCTGATTGTCACCTTTAAATAGGTAATGACGGTAAGATATAGTGCCCTAAGGGTATCTACGGAGAAATGCACGTTGCACATTTTTAATTGCTCACTAGATGGCAACATTGCTCTGCGAGGCTGTAGGCACCTGGTCTGCAAAATTTGACTCTCACCTTGGTAGGAGCGATATTAAAACGCCGCTTAGAAAAAGCGTTAAATAAACAGTACACAGGACTACAGTCACAAAACCATCATTTCTGCTTCACTGTGTGGCAGGTGGTAGCCTTGTGAAGGGAACATCAACGTAGATGTTAATGTCACCTTAGATACGGGTTTTAGTTAGAGAGTTCATTGCGAGTGTGATGGTCTCTACAGTATCCCTTCAAATAACATCTAACTGACCAATACATGGTCAGTAAGCCATCCATTAAAACTTGATTTGGCACAGGGAACAAATCCTGGAGATATAGAGAAAGGAGTTAAAGAATAATAATAAAAAATGCTTATCACATTGGAGAAGTGCTTCTGCAACCTTAAACAGCAAGGCACAACATACTACCTCAGCGTGATGCTGGTATATGTACTGCATATGCAACAGACAGTGCTGTGGACATCCATGAACAGCATAGGCATGCCTACAATGAGCTGCCCTTGTGAGCTATTGCCCACCTTAAGATACACACAGGAGAGCAGGCTCACAGGGGCTGCGGAAAGGGAAGATCAAGTCTGAGCCTGCCAACCTTACTTACTATTTGACTTCAATTTTGGCAGAAATGTAAGCTCTCCAAGCCATTGGGTGCCTTCAAATAGTGCTGATATTGAAGAAATGCCATGCAAATATACATAAACAACACTTTTTTCTGTAATTATAGGGGCTGAGCTATGTGATCTCCTGTACGCTGTAGTGGTGCCTCACTACCTAAATACACACAGCTATGGGGCACTCTTCATTTTGACGTGGAGCGAACAGTTAACCAATCTGTTTTCTCCACAACAATGTTCACTAATAATTTTTTCTCATCTTTAAGAAATCATAGGCTGGTAATATCAATTGCAGTCAAGGCAGGGAAACCTTTCCATTAACTTTTACAGACCAAGATCCAAGCCACATATTTTGTGAGGAAAATGCAGTGCTCAGCTCAGTGACAGATAATATTATGCACATATATTTAAACAAGATGGTCTTTAATTTGACCAAGTCTAAAAATAAGCCTTTAATACCTGCTAATTTAAAATCACTCTTGGGAGCAGGCATTGCTGTCTATGGAGCTACCAGGGTCAGGAAATGGAGCTCCCTTTACCCTGTAGGATTTCCCATGCACCAACTGACCTCTGCGAGGAGAAAGCTGTTCTGCAAATGACAAAATTCTCATGTTTGACACGACGAGCAGATTTCACCCCACAGTTTGATCTGCCACCACAGCATGAGGAATTTCTGCCTTCCCACATGTGCAGATTAGCATGGTGGTGAGGGAGAAACAGGACCATGCCATGGGGTCCCTGGCAGCATGCACCCTCAGGCCATGGGTGTCTCCTGTGCTGACAGCATCGCTGGCTGGCGGGACACTCCTGGGTCATGCCACCCGTGGACAGCAGGACAGGTAGAGAAAGAGCCTGCCCAGTGCATCTGGTTGCTGTATCTCACCTACTTTGTGCTCTGCCCACCTGGCTAGAAATCCAGATCAAGTCTCCAATAAGCTGCCTTGAGTTAAGGACAAAAATACCTGCCTTAAAAGAAAAAGGAGCTGGTCTGGAAATGCAGCTGATGCCATGCTGAGACTCTGCTGCTATATGCTTATTTATGAGCTTTGAACTGATTACTTTATGTTTTGAGGTTTTTCTTGTAACGGGAACTGGAATACTGACCAGGGCTGAGCCTAAGGCACAGTTCTGCCTAATGGGGAAATACCTGATTTTATCCAACTTTTCTCCAGCAAAGCTCTGGCAGTTACATGAGAAATTTGTGCCTGTATCTTTCTTACACTTAGCCCTCTCTTCCGTAGGAGAAATTACCTATCCTGCTTCTCATAGTGATCAGATAATGTGCAGTTACACCCTGGACTATTCAACTCATTTGGAGGAATATGCTAGTACTAAATACGTGTGAAGAAGCCCTATATAACTTGATTTATCAGCACCTCTTTCTCCTGCACCTGTTTCCTGGTAAGGTATTTAGAGATACCAGTAAGCATGCAATGTAGGATAAGCTATATTTTGCTTTCTGTGCAATTCTAATACTATGTGTTGAAACATTTGCTGTGTAAAAATTTTTAATTTCAAAACTGCTAAGTTGAAAAATTTCCATTTCTACTACAAAGTCTACTGTAGGTGAAGGTATGTTCAGGAAAAAGAGCACTTTCACATTCAAATTAAAGCATGTGACTGTTAAAGATCAAAGTAAGGCTGACCATTTTGATTCCTTATTGGAGGAATTAGAAAATTAATATGTGAAGAAAAGAATGCAACTGATGTATAAATTATGTCACAGAGTATTTTAGAAAATATTATTTTTATAACTGAATCAAACTGACAGGGAAATGAAGACTTGTTATTCAGATTTGTCAGAGAACCTTACTGTGGAATAGCAAGCAAAAAGTAAATACTAAAGTAATTTATGCAATTGCAGCAAGTTGTTTAGTCAGGTGCAGCAGGGACCATTGTTAGAACTTGTTTTACAAGCATTTAACATTTTCATTAATAATCTGAGAGGGTTCACAGCATGCTAATTAAATGAAGAGATAGTTCTAAATTGAAAGAAGTCACAAAGCATCAATGAAGACTGAGACATAGCATAACAGATTGAAAAGGTTAGACAAATAAGAAAAAGAAAATGAGATTCAAACTTAGAAATGTCAGGGGTATCTTAATAAAAAATGCCCTATTCAGGAGAGAAGTGAGTGAGAAACAAGCAAAGCAATAACACTGAAGGAATAAATGAACTGGATATTGGTTGGCATATGTGATGCAGAAGCTGCAAAGACTACTTTGATTCTGTGCTGCCTGTGAAGAAGTCTGTCCCTTGGATAGCTTACAGCTCAAGAATGGAAGGAGTCTCACACATTCATTTATGAGGAAAAAATTAAAAGGATTGCACTCAAGATCAGGCAAGTGGCATGTGAGGTTGTGCTTAAAAAAGTACATGTATTTGAAGTATATAAAGACCAGAAGAAGACTAAGATTGGAAATTTGAATCTGGTAGAAAGTCTTCATTGAGGAAAAGAACTAACATGACCTGGAATACTTAAAGCAATGGCAATTTCTATCAGGCACAAGGATCAATGCAGTATAGCTTTTCCATCTCCTGTATACTCTCTATGATTTCATCTAACAGTTAAGACAGTAACTTTGATTTAACGTGAGTTGAGCTTAGTCCTAAATCTCATTGGAGTGAGCAAGATACAGTGCTGCGGTGAAATTTAAGCACACTGTAATATGAAATTAATGCATCCCAGTGCTTAGAGTTTTCCTGCTTTGACTGCAAGACAGCAGCTTTACGGATGGTCCAACAATCCACTGCAGCATTAAAAAGCATTTTCTGTTTGTTTTTAAACACTGAAAATATCATTCACCTGTGCACTAATCTCAATATTTTATGGTGTATCTCTTCCATTTTTTTTCAGTTGTGTCAGCTGATCCGTTATATTACATTATCTCTCACTAACACCCTTACCTCTCTGCTCTAGGGGCCACAAAAGACATACAGCAGTACACGGGTAAAATCCTAGCAATTTAGGAGCCCTCTTTCCAATTTCAAAAGGAAGAGAGGTAAATCCCAGCACCTGAACTTTGCTATCAGATCAAAGAGAGGTCATTTGGTGTGTCCTGCTCCCTGTGCTGGGGTTTTCCCTGCTTTGTGTGCTCCAGAAGGGGAACACTGGCAAATAACACAGAGGATGAAAGACTGGGAAATGTGGGGTGGGTTTAGGGCTGGCTGCTTTAGGGCTTGAAGAGAAAAAAAAAAAGGTGAAAATTTAAGAATGATGCATTATTTCTGTGCGATCCAGCAAGAGATGAAAGTTAAACGATTCTCTAAATCTCCATGAGTCAAAAGATCCCCTTGACTTAAGTGGGATCCTTTAGCCACTAAGGATATAGTCTTGTGGCTGTATTCTCTTTGGGCTCACTTCAGTAACTGAGCACAAGCCCCAATTCATGGACTTGTCATATTTCTGGTACCTCCTCTGAGTCTCCCTGGGAACATTTCCCTTTGGTATAGGGTGCTGCAGGGAAATAGCTCTTATGACTGTTAAATTGTCTCTCAGCCGGTTTGGAGTACTGTGAACTACTGTTACAGGATTGAGGTTTACACAAACCACATGTGAGTAATCATAAGGCCACAAGAGCCAAGAGGGAAGTTGGAGCAGATGTTCCTCACTAATCCTCTGTACTGCTATGCTGTGGGTGTAGGACTTCTTTGGACAGCAGCGTGGCCAAACGTTATAACAAAACACATCCCCCTAAACAGAGCGGCATAAAAGCATAACTTTGTCCTGTGCAATTCACAACTAAAGCACACAATTTGGTCTACAGCTTCCTGCACTGAGCATGCATGGGTAGAAAATATGCTACAGATTCTAGCTGCACTTTCATTTTTTTATCAGATAGTAACTACTACACACACCCCTTTCTGCAATATATATTGAGTGCATGCCACATCTCCAGGGCCTTCAGGCGGTCTGAGTACACTCCTAAATTTACACAGCTCAGTGTACATCCATGAGGCAGCAAGGCCAGACCAGAACTAAAGAGGGTTTTTGTGATGTGTCATTAATTAATTTGTTACAGGTGCTCTTGAATATCTTTTTTTTTCTTCTTCTTCTTTCTTTTTAATTAAATTCCATCAATGAAGTGTTACCCTTTGATTATATTCTCAACCACAACTGACTCAGCATACTTCACTTGTTGAGGTGGGAAGTACCTAATTAGGAAGCCAATCTTCTTTCATGTTATTTCTTTATAATAGAAGTAGTACTTCCAGTTGTGTTGGAGAGGTACGACTAGAGGCATTAGATGAACAGAAATCCTCCTTAGAGAAGAATCACTGTTAGCCGTTGCCTTTCAAAACGTCTCATCTCACAGAGAGGTCTCTTTGCTGCTTTTCAAAGAAGATATCAAGGGACAGGTTCTACTAGGCATTCAAGTGGAGGAGCAGGGGTATCCACACAACTACCTTCAGAGTTTGTGCACCTCACGAATTCAGTGAATTTGCTCTGCATGTACATCCACGCATGAGAAGTAGTGAGCTGGTGCTTTTTGACAATAAATAGCCTAGAATTAGCTGCCATGGGGATTCTGGGTGTTGACAAGAATATGGATGGCTGGCTGAAGAGATCATTTAAACCTGCTAGTAATGAGCTCATTTGAAAAAAGCTCCCCGCTACTAATTATCACTTGCTTCTGATCGATGCATCACCTCCTTTGGTTCTCCTATTTCATAAACAGAACATGAACTGCTGAGTTTAAGAAACTGCATAATTTGCAGATTTTGGTAAAACCAGAACTCCCTCAATATTGTACCCATTACTGCCAGACTGATTTTCTCTCCTTTACCTGCTGTACATGTGTGTGCATATGCATATGTGTGAACATGTAATTATAGTGTACCTGTGTATGGAATGCCTATATAATATTTTAATAAAGGCAGTATTGTAATCTGGCGCTTACCTATATACACATTACACTAGAGGAATAAGAATTTTCCTTACCTATTTCAGTCATGGATATCCCCGAAGCTAATTGCCCATTGTTGAAAGAGTTATAGGTAAACAAGTTTGGTACAGAGGTGAGGTCATAGATAGGTTCCTGCTTTATCTGTTTGATTCCAGTCATGTCTAACCCAGACTGGTCTGGGGAAGGCTGGGCAGAATCCACGTTATAATAACCCTCAGACTTCGGCAGGTCAATGACGTGCCCGTTTGAGTAGGTGCTGCCAGTTTCGTTACTCAGGTTGCTCAAGCCGTTGCTGATGCTGTTGTTGTAAACCCTGGCGAGGGCTTCTGCCTCACCACTCTGCTGCTGCCGTTGCTCCTGCAGTCGTTGCTGGTGCTTCTGCACTTCAGCGTACAAGCTATCCCTCTGCTTTTTGGACATTCTTCCAAACTTCACAGCTGAAAAGCAAAGCACAATGAGAGCCATTATCATCTTTCATTTTTTCTTGATTTCCCTCAACCCCACCACTCTTTTGATATTTACTTTCAGCCTTACTTTTGCTGTGAAAACTTGTCTTTTTCTGTGGAAACGAGAGAGGATGCAAAGCTTTATACCATATGTGTCTCACAAAAGAAAAAGTATTGTGCGCTTGGATTTACAAGGTGACGACAATGACTCCTATTTGACAGGAGGGCCTCAGTCAAGCAACTCACTTCCCACCGTGAATGTTAAAAAGACCATGCATCCTTTTATATCTCTGTGTTCACTGAACAACATCCCAGAGCTGTATGAAATGCACAGTCTGTAGATTCATATCCCATGTGATTTACCAACTTTCCACAAACCTTTAAACAGTGCACTAACAGGATTAGTACTCTGGATGAAAACAAGCCCTAAAGCCTTATTATCACATCCCTTCAATGGGGTGTTATCTTCACACTTAAAAAAAAATAAATCTTACAGGTTAGAGTTAGAACCTAGAGGAAAATAACAGATTTGAAGGTAAACAGCACAAATGAATGTCATCTTTTCCACTGAGTAAAGTCTCAGGGATTTACACAATCAATTTACATAATCTCCATGCACAAATCCATGCATTCCTTCTGATGAGAAAGGGAGGAAAACACCAGAGTGCAAACCACTCTCCCCAAGAACAGGGTTCATTACACTGAGATTGAAATTTTCAAAAATGACATGCTGATTGCTGTGGAACTAGGAGGAATAAATCCACAGCCTGCATATACAGTGGGTCATAGGTGATTATCTTCCCCTACCCACCCCACCCCATCTCTCTATAAATTCTGGCTTTCTACTGGGTTAGATCTTGGGATCTCAGAGCAGAGGGAGTTGTTAATTGTGCTCTAAAACAAATGCAAGATACATTCAGCAGAATTTATCAGAGCACAGATAAGAGGACATTGCTCTGGAAATACTGATTTCTACGTATTACAAAGTGTATTTTCCAACTCTGAGAATTTCCAATCCATCTGTAATTGGGATCAGTTCAGAATTATCACATTTATTCGCACAGGATGGGCTTGGCTCTCATTTTTGCTACCCCATAGTTCAGCTATAGCCCTTGAGAAGAGTCTGAGCTTACACATGCGGATGAATGTCAAAATCTTCATTCAGGAAAAAGAACAGAAAAGGAAGAGCGTAATAGGAAAACGCAATATCAGAATACCAAGGAGATGGCAGCTTCTTCAATTTATTTACACCTTTTTTACACTAAGAGTTCTTTTTTGCCTTGTTGCCAACCTCAGCTTATTTGCAGCTCTTCACACAGGCTGCAAGCTACCTCACATGAACACAGCCTGCCCCTGGAATCAGTCCACGGTGCACTGCACACTCTTATGAACAATACACTATGACTATATTTTGAAAAATGCAACTGTGTATTTTCTTCAAATTTAGGGCCTCAGTAATAAAAACAAACACCCACTGTTTATTCTCATTATATATTCATTAATTGGATTCTCCAGCTGCTGTCAATTAGCATCCTGCCTCTGCATGATAAAAATGAATCTGTTACATGGCTGAGAGGTAAAAATCACATTCAATTTCTCTGTTAAAAAAATCCATACAGCCTATTTTAAACTTGCAAGAGCTCTTAATATTGTTAAGTATAAACACACTTATATAAACAAAGAGAGAAGAAAGCAATGTTGTCAGAAGAATCACTCCTTTTGTCTGTACGCAGTGGTCCCTGAATTATAGGTTGGGAAGACAGTGCTGTCAGTCACATTAAAATGCCCCTGTGATACCTCAAATCATTGGAAGATATTACTTTTAGGAGGAAAGCGCGTGCTGTTAAATTACTGAAATGTTACTACTTTAATCTCCTCTGGGAAGAATCGGGAGCTAAGGCATCAAGTAAGCTGCATGCTAGGACCAAAAAGAGTTCACGGATTAAAGGCTAGACTGCAAAGCCCCTCCCAGACTGGTGAGACTGGTGAGCAAGTTGTATCAGTGAGACATGAGACATACTGAGATAGGAAAAGATCTATTACAGTCCAAATTCTAAACAGGTTTATAATCTGTGGACCATCTAAAGAAATAGCTCTTTAAGTAACTTACCCATCAATGACTACTAATTTCAAATGACACATTTTGTGTAAACTTTCTAAGACAGAAAACTGCTGCCAGACAATCAAAATTAATATAATCTGCCTTCAAAAATAGCACTCATACTTCCTGACCATTTAAAATGTGTCTGTGAGCTGGAAACCCCCTGCACAAGCAGCGGTGGCTGGGGCAGGTCGGCTGTGGGCAGCCTTGCCCGAGCCTCCCACTGCCCGTAGCTCTGGTGTGGTGCATGTTCCCAGCCTGCCGATCGCAGCTCATCACACCACAGCTTGGAAGATGGACCAGAGCTCTGCAAGGACCAATGGATCCTGCGATCGGATGCACTTTTGAGCTTTCCTCTGGCTTAGTGTCCATTTTCAGTGCTCAACTACAGTTTCCTCTATAGATCCAAGTAGGGACAGGGGGAAATGTACAGGTAAAAGAAATGGGGTTTTAGCAATGCAAAATATTTGGTCAAGTGCTCTGAATAAAACAAACAGAACCCCTGATGCTATCAAGGTGTAAATTTCTTCTTAACTGCCTATTTACTGTCACAGACCTTTAGAGATCTCAAGAAAAGGGATGCTTTCACACATCACTATTTAATGTTAAGATAAATGTTAATGTTTAATATAAGAGGTTATCTAAACTGGAATATAAATCCACCTTTCCAGAGGTGATCTTTTTGTGCTTTTGATCAGAACAATGCATTTCACTTCTGACTCTTTCTGTTCCAAACTAACACTGCTCTCCATTTTGTGATTTCCCCACCCTCCCCATGAAAATAGCCTCCTTTGTTAACTGAATGGCAAAGATCTGTGTCTCACAGTGCGTGCATTACAAAGCAAGAAGCTTCTCTTCTCTCTTTTCCAGAAATCTACAGGGATTTTATGAAGAGCTTCAAAAGGTATAGGCGTGAAGCAGGAATCTGACTCCTTACCATCTCGAGACATTCCCAGGGCAAGACATTTCTGCAGTCGGCAGTGTTGGCAACGATTTCTGTTGGTTCTGTCAATTAAACAGTTTCTCTGCCTTGGGCAGGAGTAGGAGGCATTGTTCTGCTGACTCCTCCGAAAGAATCCCTAGGGGCAAGAGAGAAAGAGACAGAATATTACCATGTGCATATATGTACACACGCGGGCACACACACACACACACAAAACCATGTAAACGACTACAATAAACTCTTAGTGCAATGCTATTTATGCTATGGCTTTGCAGATGTGTTGGCCTTGTATAGTGAAATTAAAGAACATTTACTTATAATAAAGAGAGTTGTGCTTTATTCTGTAAAGAATGTAATTCTACTTTGTTAAAACGCAAACAATAATGTTACAGAATGCATTCTTATTGTGCAATAATGACCATGTATCATCTAATGTTTGCTCATAGTAGAGGAAAAGCTTGTCAGCATTTGTAAACAGATGATTTGTTCTGACTATTTTCTTCCTTTAATGACACTGGTAGTAACCGGCATTGGCTAAGCATAGCACTAGAAGCTGAAGTCTGCTGTTCAATTTAACCTGGGAAATGTTGATCTGATCTGGAGGGACCACACACTTCAGGAGTGAAAAGTATTCAAATTCAAGCATCACAAAAGCACTAGGATTTAATGACTGTATCAAGTAAAGCCAACACACAAAGAAGAAAGCAACACCTTTAGACACTACCATGAGAAAGTAATGACATTTTCCATTTCAATGGAATATAACATTATCCATTTTATCTATGTAAAATTTTGTAGTTATTCTGTCTCCTGGAGCATTTTTCTGGCCAGTTGTGGGCTATTTGTCTAAAGATCAGAGGGCTAGAAGGAGAGTATTAACCCATACCTAAGGCCTTACAAGCTCTCAGCTGCTACAAATGACACCAAGAGGTACCGTTACGGCAGAAGTGACATGAAATGGCAGATGTGATAAGAGGAATGAAACCAGGGGGTGAGGATTAGCGAGAGAAAGAGAGAGGGAGAAGGCACTTAATGATATTCTTTTCTTTCCTGTAAAATAAAGAACAGGAGGAACAGCAAGTCCAGAGAGACAGAAACAAAGAAGAGAGGTTCCATGGCCACTTCAGCATCTTTAGATGTAGGCAGCTGCAGGGTTGTGTGGTGGGAGAGCTGAAGGATAGCTTAGCCACCACAAGAAGACATGAGGAGAAAAAAGGGCAGAAAGCATCATTACTGCAGTTACCCTAGTCACCAGAAGTGATGACAAAGTCATTGTGCCTTTCTGGGCTGCTTTGCAAACAGCTCTGAATGGAGCCAGAGAGCAAGAGCTGATTTCATTTACCAGGCAAACCAGTCTTATCTCTGCACAGGCTGACGTGCGGTGATGCCGAGCAATGGAAGTCGCGGCAGCCATGTGTTTTGGGGGAACAAGAGTGGGGAAGCAACAAGGTGGCAGTGTCACAGGGCTCAAGTCACTTGCCACAGGTGATGCCTGAATTCTCACTCAAGTCCTGGTGAACCCAGTGAGGATGGTGTGGAGTGTCAGTAACAACGTGTGACAGGAATGGTATCCCACCAAGGACACCGGCAGCACTAGTTCTGGAGGCTGAGCATAAGGACACTCACTTCATCTGGCCTGTGCTGGTTTTATCAGTAATTTTAGTATATATAAAAAATAAATTAAGTTTTATGACTTGCATTTTCGAGAACATGGATGTTCTCACCAGAAAAAGTCTGGTGAAAACTTGTCTGATCCTGACTGACCAAAATTTCCCTGAAACTGGGGACATAAGTTTAATTTGAGGCTAAATGGACACTAATTGCAGATATTTCTACTGTATTTGCTGAACAGCCAATTTTGGTTTTGCCATACAAAGGATTTTCTGGTTTAAAGGTTTAGATTTTAGCAATTCCTATGTGAATACGGATTTGAGAGAACAAATTAATTAAATAATGTTAAAAACCCTCATGCAGCCATCTAGCATTGACTGTGCCTTATCCTGTAGTGCTGTCTTTCCCATTAGGGTTGATCTCATCTCAGAAGAATTTGTTTGTTCCTTCTTTGCCCCTCTTAAGAAAAAGTCAAGGGTTATATGATAAAATTTATCTACAACAGGTAATTTATTTTTCCAAGGAGACTTTTGTACTTCCTTTCTCCTGCTAAGATCTAAATGTTGTCTTATAAAATACAGACAATATTGTCATTTCATTTTTAGGATACCTGTATATAATATTGGCTGTATTTACTGAGAATAATTCCATTGGTGGAAGGAGGATTCAGTTCATTACTGAGAAGCTACGGACTTAAAAACAGGTTTCCCAACACTGACAACAAGTCTTTCTGCATCTTGAACAAGTCACTTTATCTGTCACTGACAGTCAGTCTGAGAAGGGAAATGGTCACATGAACTACTGTCTAAATCATGACAAAAGAAGGATAGCCAAAAACTTTGCTCTGGAGGTAGGCAGGAGGGACAATAAAAGGCTTCCCAGCAAAAGAAGGATCCACATACACAGATGGGATTGAAACCCGTCTTCAGGTTTCACCCTTTCAGTGATGACAGTGGCAGAGCCACCACTTTCTTTAATGGCTCCAGCAGGTTATTCAGTGTATGCAGGCATGCACAGAAAACAACAGGAATATTTATAATGCCCCTTAAGCAGTTATAATATGCATTTGCAGTGGCATAGCTAATGTAGAGACACAGAGTTAAAGGATTTCCTGTCCGCTGAAGTTTGTAGCACTGCCACTGGCAGTACAATCCACGGATGCTGTGTCCTGAACCGCTGTGGCTCTCTGGTGCCTGGCTCAACATGTGTGCATGCTTGTGGAGTGCTTCGCAGCTCTTTCTTCCACACGTGGTCTTCCTCTTAATTAATTCAGATTTCTAATGCATTCAGGCAAAAGAAGCCAGAAATGACCAGTCATTAGTATGCGGGCTGAGCAAATAGTTATTTAATTGCTGGGCAATGAAGAGCAGAGTTGCGCTACCCGAGACAGCACTTACCTTAAAAGAGAGCTCTGACAGACTGAGATGCCTCCCATTGGACTCTGTTGTGCCTTTTTCACAACAGGCTCACAAAACAAGATTAGACTAATTGATTTCATACCGCAAAACTGGCACAAAAACAATAGGGTTAAAACTGTCATAAGTGGAAGAGAAGCTCTTTATCTCAATAAGCAGTCTACACACAGAGCTGAGGGGTATCATCTCCTCTTGAGGTACATACAAGGGCCAGCATTAACCCTAATCACATCTACAGGAGACTCTAACTGCAACTGCTCTGTGGATGCTGGGTACTGAGACAAGACACTGTTTTTCTGCTTAAAGCATTTTTCTCCTGTAGCTTTTGTGGCAATTTTGAAGTATCAGATCAATTAGTCTAATCCTGTTTCATGTGATCATCATAAGAAGACGCTTATTTCTAGTCCAGTGTCACAATAAGACAGTGATACACTGCGGGTTGTTCCATTTGCAATTGTTAATGTCTCTGAAAGAAATCTGATCTTTGACAATATATTGCTTCCAAAGTGTTGGCATTAAAAGCCTTCTTTTGGGAATGAGTGCATGCAAATTTTCAGATTTCTCAGATGTTCTGAAATTTTGTAAAGCATTAAATAAATACAGGCTTGCCATTGCACTCTACAAATATGCATCCACTTTCAAATGTACCAGTTTGTGTGTTTCCACATAGAAGAAATCAGAAATGCTGCCTTTCCATCTTTGCAATTTCACATTTACAGTCAAATCTGAAATACTAACATGGTAGTATGAAAATCTGGTTTTCCATCAGTATTTATATAATTCCTTAGATAACAAAATCACAGAGTACTTTTAAAATTGAAAACTCTTGGCTTGGAGTCTGATTTGTGTTATTTGAACTAGTGCCTGGGATAATATGTTAATACAACTAAGCAGCAAGGAAGAGTTCTTTTCCCTTTTTTTTACCTCCAATTCCCAGCAATTGCTCTGTGCTGGAGCCTATAAGGAAGAAGACAAAGGATCCTTTTACACTACTCATAATGTAAGGCATTTTTTCTTTTGGAGATTAGAGTTTGGCCTGCAGAGAATGCAAAGGAGATAAAATAGGGCCAAACTGACACCTGTAAGCTTTTAAGATGTTGAACTGAGATATCTCGTCAACTTTTAATGCTACATGCATTGTATAGGAAACAAGGTAAGAAATCCATCACTCAAGCTGATCTGAGGTGGAGCAGGTGTGACTTACAGTTGCCAGCCTCTGTATCAGCACTTATACTGCATCAGATGCGATTAATTCACGTTTCAAACAAGGAGGTAACTCTAAAGACTATTTGATGAAAAGGAAAGCAACTAGTAAAATTAGGCATGAAACGCATCTATATCAGCAGCAGGCTTTACAGCCTTTGGCACCACTTGCTTGAAAGCATGTAAGAGTGTATTATTGTACACACATGCCTGAGGCTAATGCAGAAGCTGATGACTATGCTGTATTAAAATCTCATACCTTGCAGCCTTCACATGTGATGACTCCATAGTGTATTCCAGAGGACTTATCACCACAAATTTTGCATGGTATCACTTCAATTTGCGCTGAAAAAGAAAACAAGACAAATATTTTTAGTACATAATTCTATTTAATTTCTTTCTTTCTCAAATGAAAATCTTAAAAACTAGAGCTAGACAGTAGATAACCTGTTCACCCCCCTGACATACATTGCTTTGTATTGCACTGTGTGTTTCTGAATGCTTGATTTGGCAAATCTTAATCGCTTCACATTATGTATTTTCTACCATACCCCACAAAACTCTTCAACAATTTAAGATATCTCACAATCAGCAAGTTTTTCCTCATACTCTCCTTTTTTGTTTTTACTTGCTAATTTCATCATCATTATTGCTAATATAATTAGGGGTCCTAAATAATTATCTAGATTCTTCTTGCTTATATGTTTCAAATGTTCACAACTTTTCATTTTGCTGAAGTAGAATTACATGGTATATTTTGATGCATTTTTCAAAGAAGTAGAGGTGATGAAGTTTTCACATCCTTCAGATTATGGCTTCAAGACACACAAAGATACCGATCCCACTGACAGAGATGGGCTTGTAAATGATTGCTTAACCTCTCCTTCTCTACAAGCTCTTTGTTTCAGCACCAGGGCACAGGCAGGCAGGGCCCACAGACTGATTTTAAGCAGGCAGTGGCTGTGTGCTGGGAGAGGCAGGTACTCTCTGAAAATGTTCAAATATGGATATGCTTCAGATCCTTTTATAAACATAATGATCATTTAATTCAGAGAAGGAAAACCTATTTCACTAACTTTTTTTTTTTTTTTTTTGCTAAAATAACTGTTTCCTTCCCTCAACTACTTTGAATTCCATGTGTGTGTTTCCTTTGATGATACTGTAAGAGCGCATACACTGAAATGCAGGGAAGGATTGTGCCTTTATTCTAGTCAGACGTGTTGAGAAGAAATGGAAAACCCATTTTCTTTCCCTTTCATTTGCTTTCCTATGTGGGATGCATGCCTCCCTGCAATTCTCCTGCCACTTGGAAGTAGCATCATACTTGGTAAAGGATCAGTACTTCTGGTAGATGTCTTTTCTCCATGCCCAGGGCAACAATAGCAGCAGTTCTCTGCAACACAAGTCAAATGCTTGGGTAGCAAAGCTGAGAGCTTGCGTAGCATGGCCACCCTGAGCACGAGGATTGGTAACTTTCAACATTCAACTCCAAAATGGACTGGGAGACAGGGAAGCAAGATTATTGTCCAGATCCTCATCCTAAGAAGAGCATCCCATTTCAAACCTGTGGTCAATTGAAAAGATTCTAAATGATGGAAAAAAAAATGTACTTAAAAATGACTGCACAGCCACCACACTTCCCACCAAAAGGCACATTGCAGCCTCTACTTCCCTAGCCCCCTACTTAGGGTAGAGGCTTACCAAGATGATAAACTCCACAAGGTGAATGATAGCAGGCCCTCTTCTCTGGAAAGTCAAGTAACTATTCCTTTGGACACTTTATCTCAAAGGGACCAGGGAAGAGGGGTGTTCATGAATGGCTATAGACTTTAGTTCCCCAGTGGAGATCAGTTTCCTGAGATGCTGTGTCTGATCAAGCACATTTTTAGGCAAGACTTAGGCAAGCAGACCAGGTTTTAAACTGCTCCTAATCCAGGATGGATAAAATTAATTTTATTGCAGGAAATAACAATTTGCTGTTAATAGGTTCTGGACAGAGACAACCCAGAACCAAATTTTGCCTGTGTTTGTACTTAAGAAAGTTCATATCTAGAAATAAAATTTCCTATGTCATCCAAAATTTTAGGCTTAGCTTCAGCATCTCATTTTCATGAACTAAGTGGTGGTAGTTTCTTTCCCTTCTTAAGAAACTAATACACATTAGCCATCCTGGCACGATAGACACATAAAAAAGAAGGCAATTCCTTACAGAAAAGTGTCAGCAGTTCCTTGGCAATTTTGCCAAATTGATCCTGCTCAAAAATTCCTATGCTTTATCCCCACTGAGATAATTAAAACATTTAAATATGCACCTCCAGGTACTGCTGTTTGAGAGGCTACTTTGAGTAATTGCTCACAGGTCTCTGCTTGAGAGTCATGTGGAGGGAGCAAGGCTCAGCTCTGGGACCACACACTGCTTTATGTTGACAAGCCTCAAAGACATATGTCAATGTCAGAGGCAGGAACTACAGTGGGAATGCGAGGAGATCTTCAGGAAAAGGCAAGACAAAGGAAGAAAAAAAAAACCTCAGAACAATATGAAGGTGCTTTTAATGTGGCTTGCACATACAGTTTCTAACTGTGATAGGAACAGAGACAGGAGGGTTGATCCCGTGACACTCACTGCATTCAGCACACTACTCTTTACTGTGAGCAATCAATAATTCCATGCATGACTTGCAATTATAAGCACTACGTTCATGGTAAATATTTGTGGGCCAGGTCACTAAATGCTAAGGCTCTAGGTTTCAATTAATATGAAATATATACTTTAGACTTGCAACTCATGAGTTAATTCAAACCCTTATTCAAAACTAACCATTCTATAAATTAGTAAATACAGGATGTCTAGGAAATTGCTATCATGGCTCCTTAGAGAGCTCACAGAAAAGGCAGCGTCTTTAGGACACAGAAGGCATTTGAAGAAGTTTGGAAAAGTAGACTCTGCTACTGTCTCCTAGGCATTTCTTTTTGTTCATAAGACAGCAGAACAATTTAAGGATTCGTAACAGAAAACTTGAGTCATTAATTGTACAGGCCAGATGAAAAAGAAGCCACTGTATTCCCAGAAACCTCTTGAATTACTGTAATTAACACCCAGTGTACCAGGTTTCTTTTGCAGATTTAATGATTGTCAGAGGCTACTACACCTTTTTCACATTGTATCTTTGTTCAGCCGCCTGTAATTTTATGTCGCTTTTCTTCTTCCTTTCTCCTCTTAGGCCAGCAAACAGTTTAGGGACCTGTATATCCGACCTTTCTTTACAGCTATTATAAAATAAGCAGCTCACTTCTGAATTCCTTACAAGTGTAAAATGCATTGATTCAGTACCGCTTCCTGAATATTGAGGCAAAAATTGGATGAACTAATAATAATGGAGTTGACACAATGATAACTTTCAGCAGCACAGGCATAGAACTTATTACTTATTTTCTACCAATGTAGTAACAGGAGGAAGGAATAAGAGCAAAACTATTTATCTCCACTTATAAAGTCCTTCCACTTGCCTTCTTACCCACCAACTTTAATAATGCAAATAAGAGTAATGGCTCCTGCCTCTTTTCCAGCGATAACACAGGTCTCAACTGTCCATTTGTCCAATTTTTCAACAAGCACATGCAGTTTTCATCCTCTCTTGAGATGTATCACTTGATAAAAGCCTGCAAAACCACCATCACCCTGATGTCTAACAAAACATTCACAATGTTTGGATACACGCTGCATTGTGACTGCTCCTTATCATCAACTATAGCTTCTCTCAACAGTACCACAGGGTGATCCCATCTCTCTGAGGTATTCATCTCTTTTGTTTTACTTAAGTTTAAAGTACTTTGGGGCTGGGAACTGCCTCTATTTTTATATGGCACCCTACATATTAGAATGCCGCAATGGAAATTAATTAATTCTACATGACTAGTAATAATAATAGTCTACAGATACTGCATTTACCACCTGGAACCTAATTCCTTCTCTCAGGACAAAAGGAAGAAGGGTGGAATTCTATTAAGGAAGTAACTACAAAACCATCTCACATATTTGAAATGATCACTTGGATAAAAACAAATATGTACTTAAAACCATCTTCAAACCAAGCATTAGCTATTTTCTCAAATGCTGCCCCAAGAGAAATAAAAAAGTACACTGAGCTGCTTTTTTTTTTTTTTTTACCAGCAAAAAATTTACTCACAGGCACAAAATTCATTATCCCAAAAGTAGGGCAATAATCAGGTTTCAAAAATTGTTATACTGGTGAAATTAGGAAAAAATCTGGAAGGAGATACACAGTTAATTTGCTGAATTCCTCTTGAAACAAAGATAAGAGTCAAGAAGGCAGCTAATGTGTCCATTGTGTATTTGTGAGGACTGCCACTCACATGCATATGCTGTCTAACAAGAAAAAAGCAAAGCTCCCATTTTATATAATCTCAGTTTAATATCTGAGGAACTTCATTCGGGAGAGACAGGACTATAATCTCCCAGACCTGTAGCTTTGGTTCCAAGGGGAAAAAAGACTCGAGCTTTCAATATTTAGATCTTGATCAAAAGAGGATAGTAAAGCATGCTGGGCATGAACTTTGAAGAGGAAGTCGTCTCTCTAATTTCTTGATCCAGGAGGGATTGCACTTGGAAACATCAAGGCTAATCAGAGAACCGAAGCAAAAAAAGCAGCTCCTTTACCTTCCAAGAATTCCCATCATCCTTAAACTGGAGTTCTTTGAAAAATGCTAGTAGATTGGCCCAGTTCACTTTCATGTTTGTATCCCTAAGTGATTTCAAATTAAGTATATTCAGCATTTTTATCTAGTTGCCAATTCTGCTTTTTTTATCCTGACCTCTGTGAGTAAGACAGGCTTTCTTCCTTGCACGTTACCATCAACAGAAATTTCCACTATAAGTTAAGCTGCCAGATAGATTTTGGTATCCTCTTTGCCACTGGATCAGATATTCTCTGGTTTCACAGCAAGACTTCAGGTGTTTTGCATTTGTATTTAATAATCTGAAAATATGCAGCTGAGGAAACTAGGTATGTTTTCAACCTCTATCATACCTCATGCAGTGAGAGCTACATAGTTAGCAATATCCCAGCAAGCTAATTAATGCCAGCTAATGTTAATTAATGTGTCTGTAGATGCATTTGCTGTCAGCCATGCCCCGAATGAGCCATTAGAGTAAGCAGATATGATGAAATTAGCCTAGGAAAATAACATTTTCATAAAATCTTATCATTTTCACACGGTGATAGAACTCTGACTATGAGTCTAGACCCTGGACTTTGTTAGAGCTACAAAGACTGTCAGGTCCACTCTGCCCAGGGCCCTTTCTGCATGTGCAGCAAGGCTGATGGTTCCCAAATGTGCCAGTCCTACAGCTCATGTGCAGAGACACAGCAATTCCCCAGAAGCAGAAGTTCTTGAATATCTGTATGTCTCACTGGGCACACACAGTAGATTTGATCTGTACACGATCTGTAAAAACATGTCATGAATTTCAAGGTAAGTGGTATCTCAATATCCAGTGGAAGCTGGATATTGAGAAATCTGATAGACCATTGCTCAAAATAGAAGAGTGATAGATTACAGCTAAAAAGATTGTTTTTCCAGAGATCCATGCAATTGTCAGGTCTGATTTCTTTCATGGTCTCACACTCTTAGATAAAGTTTTTTTAGCTTATAAACAATGTCACTTGAAGGTTTTTTGGTACATATTTTCTTTTTCCCCTTCCTCATTTATGATTTTCCAGTGGGGGGGGAAAGAAAAAAGAAAAAGCACTCAATTATATATGAACTCTTCTTACAGACAACGCTGCCCTTCATTGCTGGCTATTCTAAAGACTACTGGAAAAGAACCTTTTAAAACCTCAAGTTTTTTCAGTGAAAAAAAAAAAGCCTTTATGTGGTTACCCTGTACATCCTTATTGTGTGCACTTAAAATTTATTTTTTAAAAGAAAAGGTAAAATCAAACAATAGAAGTATGCATGGCAATGTCTGCAGACTGATGAAGTTTCAAAATAACATGCCATATTAGCCTTTTTGCAGGTTTTGCATATGAAGGAAATAGGTTTGTATCCGCACTGTAGATATATACTTTGGAAGACTTTTAGTGTCTGTTTCATTGCCATAATAATGTTTACAGACCATTGTCAAATGCTTTGAAATAGATTAAATAATATGAGTTCAAATTATTATGGCTCCTCCAGAGCTAAAGGTAATCTCCAAACTGCTTATATTATCTGGTCTTTTTGTATCTTATTGTTACATACTAATTTTAGTACAAGTCTGGAAAGAATGATCTGCACAGATTACTTGCCTTTACATTCAGCAGAGACGGTGAAACTATAGGAAAAAAAATAAGCGCAGTAGAGCAACCTTTTCCTATCACATTAAGAACAGAAATAAGAAAAAATATTTTTGTTCAAATGACCTTTCTTTCCTTTCCTGAGTGTAACTAGCATCTAGCAGTGGATCTAGCAGTGTTATTTAACAATTTATGAATACTAAAAAGTTGCTATTCTTGTGATGTTCCAAGTATATAGACAAGATGAGATTTTCAGATAATGTAATATCTTTTATTAGACCAAAGGATACATTCTTTTACAAAGAAATGATTTTTGGACCCCTAGCTTTTTATCACACTTTAGATAGGAGCAAAGGACTTCAAGCTTAAAACAGGTTAAGGATAATGGCTCAGACATGAATTTCATTATGCTAATCAATTAGAAAACCTGCAAGATTTGCGAGGTTGGATGATTTTCTGTGGAGCAAAGGTAGTTGTGAGCAAGAGGGCCATAGGAGTCTTAAAAGAAGTGACATGATGTCGTGAGATAATGGATATATACTTATTTTGGATTATCAGTATTTTTTTTTTCTCTGCAGAAGAAGTGATGATGTTAATGAGTTAAAAAAAATATATATATTAACAGAAAAATCTGTATTTCCATGGGGTTATAACAAGACAGTGGTGGTGATGTTATTTCCTGGACTCCAAATAAAAGCTGTGCAGCTTTTTAGCCAAGAAAGGCAGCCCAACACTCAAACCAAAAGGTTAGGAAGATGCCAAAGACACAGAAATTGCTACCTAGCAGCTTGTTTCTTTCTTTATTTTGTACAAGATAGAGTGGTTGAAGTGCATAAAAAGTACTAGTGTTGAAGGCTGCCCTGGACTTTTGGGATGGTTCACAGGCAGGGAAGGCAGCAGAAGAGAAGCAGAACTGCCGGTATCCTCTGCAGGGCGGTGATGGCTAACACAGACAAGTACAGCCTGGTGTCCAGATCCAAAAAGATGAAAATCAAATCCCTTGCCAGAAGCTATGGCTCAAAGCTTGACCCCTGAAAGACTGTGTGCAAAGATGTCATAGAAGGTTCAAAGGATCAGTAAACTTTGACAGCGCACCTAGCACTCTGTAAATCTTTACAGAAGCATTTTCATTGCTTCTTAACACAGACTTCTCTGTATTAATCTATGCACTCTTTCCCCTAGTAACTCATACGGATGGAAATTATGTGTGCGACTTCAAAGGATGGTGCCATAGTAAAACAAGTTACCACACAACTAAAACAGGTTGCCAAAATGATGATTTGGGCTCCATAGGTGAGTTCAAATCACAGATATTTAATTAAATTCTCAAAGCCTTATCCCAGGCCCCGTAAAAAGCTCAGAAACTTGCCTTATTCACAAGGAAAGATTTAAGTGTATAATAAATGCAGAATTATTACTGTACAGTTTCTACTTCCCTGAAAGACTCAAGCAATGGTTCTGCTGATACTGCACACTTTCCCTAAAGAGATTATTATGGTAATCCCAAATATTATACTACCCAAGCTATCTTATATTTGAGCTCATCAGATCCAATGTTCTGCAAATAATCTCTAGCAGCTTTAGCTAGCGTTTATATAAGCTGGTCAGGATGGCTATTTGAGCAGTGATGACCATGTTTCCTATGTAATTTTCTACACGGTAAATGTGCACTTGTTCAAAAACCGGCAATTTATACAGAAAATGTGTTGCACACACAAAGTTCGTTCTTATGAGAAGTACACTTAGTACTTACTCTGCCAAACTATTTGTCATAATTTGTGGATGTTTCACTTAAATGGTTTACAATATAGCAGGCATTTAGCAGGACAAATTATTTTCTCTCCTTACTTGTCTTTACTCGGAAAGCTACTCAGAGCGTGTCCAGTGTTTCTGAATTACTTTTTCCTAATAACAATCATGGCTACTCTTTTTTTTTTTTTTTTTCCCTCTTCTGGATAAATGAACTAATGAACTTTCTGAATGAACAGTCCAGATGATAGCACAATAAATATTTATAGTCCATATTGCCTGTTGAGAGCTGGCTGAAATTGTCATATAGTATTCAGCACATTAGTGAGGGTTCTTTATGTTAGATATGCCCAGACAACTGCTGTGCAGTTACAAAGCCTGGTAGTACAAAGAGAGAAGTTGCAGGAACAGGCTCTGAAGACCTTCTGTTTTCAAGGCTGTGGGATCATATGTGACCTTATCTTTCCTCACACCCGGCCAATGTTACTGCTTGCTGGGGTGGGGTGGAAATGAACTTAAAACTTCAGCTTGCCGGGGAAGGAAAGTGGAGTGCTTATTCTTAGCTCTGCCTGTGGCAGCACCCTCTTCTCCAGCTCTTTGCTACTGGATTGCAGCTGCAGCACATTCACAATCTTTGCCTCCCCACCTTCCTTCCCTCCACTTATGTTGTTTTGTTTGAATATTCCCAGTTTCCTATACTTCCAGTAAGACTCAACCACAAAATTTGATGCCATGCAAAATCATCAAGGGAAATGAGGACCGTTGCACAGTTCAGGTCTCCACACAGAACCAGCTGACACCCAGCAATTTGAGTATTCATGACTCAGTTCCCACCAAACAGAGCCTGAAAACAGCCTCTATATAACCAGAGGCTTCAAGTATAATCCTATTTAACTCCTCTTCTATAACTGTTTATTTTCCAAACTGCTTCTCAAGCACTTGCTCTGATAAAAGGAAGAAAGGCTGCACCAACACCTGGGACGGATAGCTATAAGAAAGAGCAACATCATGTGGGATGGGTGTTAGTAGTGCAATATTACAGTGCACTGTTAATGATTAAGGATTTAGGGGGTTTGTTCAATCTGTGGATACACGCAAAATAGTGTTGCTGAAGCTAGAAAGAATGCAGCTTTACAGCTGTAGAAAGTAACAACTGGCTCGGAACCTTCTTCTATTGTCCCACTTTAATATTTTTTTCCTCAGTGTTTATAGTTCATGCAAAAGTTGTCTGGAAATTATGAAATACTCAGAGTTTAAAATGCTTTCTTCTTTTGGAAATATATGCAATAACAGAAGAATCAAACCATCTAAATGTTTACTTCTGAAAATTAGTAAGTTATACATTGATAGAAATAAATACAATTAAAGATATGATAGAAAAATCACTAAATTATATTTAGAATGGAAAAGTACTTTACCTTCATATAAGTAAGTGAGCTAACCATTCAAATAACTGGATATTTATGTTTTGTATTCTTCCATTTCTGTGGAAATCCATACTGATTTTTATTGAGGTCTCAGTATGTTCTACTTTTTATAAACAAAATATTGGAAAAGGAAAGAAGGTAGATTGAGATTTTAAAAAGTCCAAACCTAATATACACACAACAGCAATAACCAGTGCCATTTTTAAGATTTAATAGGAAAAAGCCATGTTTAAAATGTCAGCCTTAGTAGGAACAAAAAAGCACTTCAAAGTCCAGAAATCACTACATATGGTAGCATACATAAAAAGTCTAATAATTTTTATCCTGTGTGCACCTTTAAAAAACAAATTTGATATTCTTTTGTAGCCATTGTTATAGCTACCTTAAACATTACCTCTCAGGACACTGTATCCAAAGATGGCATTTTACTTTACAAGTTACGAAAATGTGACTTAAAACAACTTAAAGACAATGTTTAAGCGTATTCAGTGGTTACTAACGGCTTTTGCAAACTTTGAAAAACATTATTTTCCAACTTTTCTCTCTCTCCTACAAATTTTATGTTATAGAGAAGATACAGAAAAAACCCTTTCATATCTAACAATGGTGTGTAACAAGGATATGTTTCATATGGTAAGTATTCTACTGCAGAAATCACATATAAAGTTAATGTTCCTTTTGCTTTATCACTTAGCCCAACACCTTATTTGTTAGACTAACATAACTGATTGCCCCTGACTAACATAAACTGATATTTATTTGAATATGCATGCCTGCAAGATAGTTTAAACATTTAATTACATCAATTGATCATATCTTCAATTTCCCCCAAATATTACATCCACAGTAAGAATTTTTATAGTTGTATCATTTACTATAGCAAGCAAACGTCACAATAGTTACATTTCAGGAAATTTAGTCTAGGAACTACATTTCTTTTATCTAATACTGAAAATTAAGCACAGAAGGTAGCCCAGCACTAACCAGTGAAGAAGTATATACACTGAGTCATCTGAACATGTACATTTAATTACATAAAAGCCAAAGGACTTTCCTGAAGTCCTGCACACAGAATATCAAGCACTACAGAGTGAGGACCATGAACAAAAGTGTGGGAATGGCATAACACAGGAGTACAAATGGTTATTTTGCACATTGATAAGTAAAATTCTTGTCAACATCCCTGCTTTTTTTCCTCCTGATCCTCAACACTCCTATTTTGTGGAATGTAATGCCTGTAAATCTATTTGTCTATTACAATTAAAAATGCTTAATGATACTGTTTTCTGACTGCCTTATGCAAGATATCTTCAGGAAAATTTTAGCTGATTTGACTATTACAATCATATACATTGATGAACAATACTTTGGTGAACCATATGATGCAACTTAAAAACCTAAAGGATTTTAGTAAACTAAATATACTGTCTATTGGCAGTTCTGATAAATCACTAATTAATGCAACTTTTAATGTTAAATGTTTTACAGCTTAAAGCTTCTTTCCAAAATAGCTAACTGTAATGCTCAAGGAAAAGTTGAGAGGGAAGAATACATAAGCATAGTGTATGTCTTTATTTTTATTAATAAGCACGATTCAGTAGCAAAAGCCTTCTTAAAAATGGGAGTTGCTTTCCTTTGGTTTTGCCTCTTTTTTTTTTTTTTTTTTTTTCTTTTAAGACAGAAAATCATCAAGCTGCTGCCCAAGGGAAAGAAGGGATGGGGAAATACGTTTCTGCTGGTACAGATTTTGTTTCTGAGTTGCACTAAGTAAATTTGGGGTAATTCAAAACACTCAAGTAGAATTATAGCAGTGCAGCAAAAAAAGAGGATCTAACTTGCATTATCTGGGACTTTACGTAACTGCCATCACAGTCAATGGAACAATTTCCTATCCACTTTCCTGGATCACTTTCCTTACAATACCTTCCCCAGTACATTAGGCACAATATAACTCCTACAATACAAAATGATGAGACACAGGCAGCAACAAACAAATAATAAAAGTGATTTCAGTCTGAAAAGACTCTGAAATACTTCTTATGTTCCCGTCTTAGAACTTTTTGAATTTCTTTATGTTTTTGATCATAACTATGGATTTTCACTTTTGCACATTTTTTATTTAAAATCTTTTGCCCCATCTTTTGAAAAGCAATCAAATCAGCTGGAGATATTCTTGGATTTGCATCTGTTGCTGTCTGAAAAATGTTATACTTCCCAACTGTCTACTTACCAATTCAATCTACCATCTTTTAACACAGTGAGAAGAATTAATCTTTAGTAAAACTCTAAGTGCAGTTGTCTCAAGAATAGATTTGGTACAGCATGGTTAATATTTCCCTATTTATTCTTCATTGGAATAACTCATATTGTTAAGGAAGTGAAGAAGAAAAATGTTCCAACTCACCAGTTGCATCAGTTTTTATTCTGGGTTGAATATCACACATTTTGTCGTAAATAAATGACTCCTAGGAGCAGAACGGTATTCTTCCTACTACCCTACTTACTCACAGTTACAACTGTGCTGTTGCAAAAGTGGAGTCTTAACAGACTGCATTAACAAGATTAAATGGAAGAAGTGATAAAGGCATAGACTGTTCCATTTCATTAAGAAAGGGAGGAAGACTGCTGGAGGTACTAAGTAATGAAACATTTTCTTTTTATACTATTTTCATATAGAATGCATTTCTTATTCCATCCCAATCATTTCAAAATAATACTTCTTTTCTGGAAGTTCTGAAAATAAATCTCAGCTTTCCCTTACTATCAGATGTTTTTGTTTCAGATATATATAAGAAATGGAGGATTAGAATGGCAGATATAAGATGCCCAATTATTACAGAGAAAACCCCCATCTCATGAAATAACACCTATATTCTACTTACCTGCATCCAGATCTCTAAAGTTAACCTGCTTACAGTGGTTTTAGACTCCATGTGGCTGACCTGACTGAAGTGTCCCTGTTGGGCACCCATTACATTGAAGGAATATCAACTAAATCCCAGTTGCCCTTAGTTTGTATGGCCGGGGGAATTAGGGAATTTAGGGGTAAGCTCTCAGTATGAATCTCTGAGTTGCTCTGAGCCTGGAACTATTAGGGGGTTTTTTTTAGGCTTCCACATTTGCTAGAATTGCATCCTGGTTCACAGGTTACACTTGCAAGGGTGTGCAGTGGCTGTCATGCACCAAACAGGGTACAGAGAAGCCCAAAGCATTGCAAGCTTTACACAGGCTTTCTCTCAGAAAACCACCAACCAACCAACAACCAAACAGCCAAAACAAAGCAAAACAAAGCATAAGAGAGCACTTCTACAAGACCGCTAATGCATTAAATATAGTGCCTCCCACTAACTTGCTTTTCCCTTGGGAATCTTTATGGGTTTTCAGTGCTTTGAAAGAATTCCCCTCACCTCCTTGTTACACATTCCCAGGCTTTTTTTGCTGGAAGAGCTCTGCAAGGTTACTTCATTTCCAGGTAACCTTTCCTTGTTAAACCATTTTCCCATGTCCTAACCTTTTGCAAAGAGTACTTGTTGGAAAAAGATATGATTCAGATTTTAACAGTTCTGTCCTGCTAACTCTGCATATTCATTCCCTTGGAATTTGTGCCAAAGATAAAACAGAGAGGGCTTCATTTTCAAGATTCAATAAGCCTGATACATACATAAGACTGTTAATCCTACATGCTGTTAAAAAAAAAAAAAATGTACAAAAGTGTCACCATCTCAGCCACTTTGCTTTGAATGCTCCTTCTGGTTAGATAAAGTAGTGGAATTTTCAAAAAAAAGTAGTGGAATTTTCAAAAGAAGAAACTAATGCAAGGGTAAATATTAAGGGAGAGTTCCAAAGTTTATGAAAATAAGGACAATTATTGAAGATTAGGAAAAGTACAGAAAACAAACAAATACATCAGCTGGGAACAGGCAGCCTGAAAAAATATTTTTCCAATAATGAGGAAAAAAAATATTTGAAGGATAATAAGAAACAGGATGAGTTAATTACTTATAACAACTCATTTAAATCTGCCTAAACATTACACAGCTATTTTTTTCATGACTGTTCCTAGAAACGGTCACGTAGGCTACATATGATGCTGTGGGATTATAATTTTAAATAAGGTCCCAAGCTCTTGGCCTGCTGTATTTCAGATGAATAAAAATTCCCTGGCTTGCTAAAAGAATAGGAATTCTCGTCTCTCTATTATTTCATAAATGGAAGCCTTTGATGTTATGGGGAATAATTTTTCTTGACTGGATAAATAATTGGTGTATAATTTTCCTCCTGTTGCAACAGCATTTCATTCTGCTGAAGTAGTGATTGCCTAACAAGATTTTTAAGTCTCACTGTTTCATAATATATTACAGTTTCCTATTAGACATACCACTTCCCTCTCAGATAAAAAACATGGATCAAAGAAATGGCCAAAAGAAATGAACAACATTTAAGGGTTCTATTTCCCTTTTCTCCCTCTCTAATTTGTGTAACTGAAAATTAGTTCTGCATGAGTCAGAAAGAAATCAATAGATTGTTGCCAAATATTACAGACCCTTCTGATGCAGGAATTAGTATCAAACTGGTACTGAGCAATGATTCCAGATGCACTGGCTTTCAAACTGAGAATTGTCACTGGACTAGTAGCCTAATAAATCACCCTGTACGTCCTGTTGGGCATGTTCTGCCTCTACAGGCATCAGGGAAAGCAGAATACGGATGCAGAAGTCTCAGGCAATGTTTGCGTTTTGTAATGAGAACTCAGTTCCAGAAGAAAATGGCGATATTTAAACTCTTACAAGAAGGCAATGATATGACATAGTTTTCAATTCTAGGTTTGTATTTCTAGAAATGTACCCCACTGACTCTCAGCTGAAAAAAAATGATAGAGGAACAATTACAAGAGCTGAACAAATACAAAATGAAAACTTCACTCATCTATAGCATAGAGTAAAGCAAGCTCTGACATCCATGCATTGCTAGCTGCCTTTTGACCAGGGAGCTGTCTTACGAGCTAGCTGAATAGCCTGAACCAACGGACAATATGAATAAAAGGGGCCATCATGCACTTAGCTTTCTTTTTAACTGTTTCAACACAAAGGGATCATAGAATAGTTTGGGTTGGAAGGAACTTTTAAAGATCATCTAGTCCAACCCCCTTACAATGAGCATGAAAAGGTCGTATTTGCACATTAATGAAAAAATGTTGCCTGCGTTTGTTTCTGCCTGTTGATCAGGAAAGAGATTTTTTTAATATGATAAATATTTTTAAGATCAAGAAAGGGAGGAATTTGACACCAATGAATGTTATGGAATGTAGCTTTATTCCTTAATGTTGTGACAGTTAATTGTCTCATTAGTTTAATTTGCTCAGCAGTTTATAGCATAACACATACAGTCACAGGATTAACTATGGAAATGAGGAATGTAAACAATTTATCCCAGTAATTTAGAAGGAAAATAAATTATAAAACATGTTGCACAAAAACTTACTATTGCACTACAATAAAAATAAAATAAAATAAAATAAAATAAAATAAAAAAATGGAACCACCCTCCTGGAAGACAAAGGTATTCAAATTCAAAAAGGTAATCAATTGGATATTACATTTTTTTGTAGAAACTACAAATACTCGAGGGCATGGTCTGTTGGAACCACCCCATGCACTTTGATAGCTCCGGAAGTCCTTCAGCTGTTGTAGGTAAAATCTCTTCTAGGTGATAGCTCTGGTAAAAATGATTTGGCTAAACCAAGGGCAATCTGGCCATTGCTTTAGAGACCAACAAATTGTGCAGATTAAGAGGGAGGCACAGTGGGATTCACTTCCATCCAACCATCTTGCTCTTGTTAAGAGCAGGCACCAGATGCATCCACAGAGAGGAACTTTTTTCTTTTGCTGTTCTTGCTGTTTTTATCAAAAAGTATCCAGCTGTCTTGGGAGTTAGAGGAATGAAAAAAATATAAAATGTGTGTATGCGTGTGCACACGTGCGCAAGACTGCACTGGTTCAGAACCTCATTTGGTGTGAACTAGTGCAGGGCTGCTGAAGTCAGTGAAGCTGTGCCAAATTATATTAACTGTGGGTCAGGCCCTCTTCTCATTTATTCCTACATTACACGACAGTTAAAAAATAAAGGAAAAGAGTGTTATTAAAGAGACTACAGGTAAGTGTATCACTCTGTTCCTGAAGGCTGCATATGATACATCCCCCCTGGTCGTAACTGCCAGAACTACAGGAAATTGAGCAGCAGCTTCTAGGTTGTGGCCCTGCACAATTTCTAAGAAGGTGCTTCTGTTCTTTCATTTTAGGAAGTAGGTATTGTTCTTGGGGAATTTGACGAGATGAACCTTGCTCTTTTTTGCTTTGTATATTCTTCAGCCACACAAGCTCTGATCCACCTTGCAAATGTCCTTTTGGATGTCGGCCTTCCTCCCTTGTGGATACAGAACAGAAAGAAGTCTTGCTGCATCCTGAAATCTTGTGATCTGTAAATCTAAGTCTCTGCAGCCCTGGGGACATTTCAACAATGTGAATCAGGTTCTATTCCACTTACAGGCTAAAGATACAAAAATGGTGATACTACCTCCTGGTTTAAAAAAAATCAATACAAATGTATCGAGAATCCAGGTGCTTTAATCAGGGCTGCTATATATGGAGGAATCACAGTAAAAGGATCAGCACAAGAAATTGGTAGCAGGGCTTTCTGTCAGTTCTTTTTTTCTTTTTTCTTTTTTTTTTTTTTTTTGGTGAAAAGTAACCCCACCAGAAGGGGAGCCATGAATGAGAGAGGGCATGCTCTAAAGGTCTATTAGTCCACTGTGCAGTGCATTTTCAGTTCAAAGACTTCAGAAATGATAAGAGAGGCTATAACTTTATGTGCAGAAGAGAAGGATCTTTGGAGAACCTTCTAACATCAAGGTGACAAACTTCCTCTGTTGGTATGACCTCTAACAGCTTTGAAAAACACTGAATGAGTTTTAAGAACTAAGGACTAGATGGTTATCCATAGAAAATTTGAAGAAAATCATGGACATGTAGGAAATAGTATCTTTGAACCAAACCGAAAGTGCTGACCTCAGATTTTTAGCTGGTCTATTATTATACTTCCCTGTGGAAACTTGCAGCATCCGGGTGACTTGTTCTGAGTGACTTTTTCATCCCACCACTTCTTGTTTCACCTTCTAATGAGTGACAGACCCCTCTCAATAAAAAAAAATCTCTTCCCTAAAATGGCTGCTGCATCTCCTTGGCACACTTAAAGAGAAACTGCCTGTGGAACTACTGATTATTTCTGTAGCACCACATACTTTTTCTAGTGTGACTGTAACTATCACTACTATGAAGATGTACATAACAGATGTCTTTTGGAAGCACAGTCACCTGTAACGGTAGAGCAATTAAGCATACTTTTGTTGTGCTTGGAGATCATCAGAACCACCACCAAAATTTGTATTGGGTTGGACATAAACAGAGCACTTTTTTCCACCCTACACCCAATATATAATAAATTGCAGCACTTCGGTACAAGAAACCGACTCACTCTGCATTTCAGATACATTTCCAAAGATTTGAAGCACTGGACAGTCTCATCCAACACACTGTGCTCCAATCTTCTTTGATTACTCAATTTATTTATATTTTTACTACGATTAAAATAGCCAGCAAATGTGCTCTTAGTTGGAGCCACCTTCTGAGAAGTAGGAATACTTTGATGGCTGCTTTCAGGTTGAACCCATTGATCTATATGACTCACTTTTTGCTTGATAGTCTGAATATGAATTACATAGTTTGGCTATTTAAAAGTAGTTTTAATTGTCTGCATAGGATAAATAGTTACATGCCCCAAATTTTGGCCATTTACAGAAATTATTTTATTATGATGGTTGCATAAAAAGCCTCACAGTGTTTCCTCCCATGAACCAAAGCATAATTCCTTATTTAAGTGTATATGTTATTGCCCCTCCTTTGCCATGTACTGTGACTCTAATAAGCCTGTCAGCTGCTTGCCCATATCTCTTCTTCCCCTAGACTGACATATCAAACAGATCTCAACCTTCCTCAGGATCCTGGGGGCTGATGGGTATCATAGACGAAGAGTCCAGGCTCTTCTGGACTCTTCTCAGAGTAAGAAAAAAACTTACTCTGGTGGAGTCTCACTGACCATACATGCACGAAAGCTTCACAAGGAAGTTATCAGCTGAACTGTTGTACAACAGATGGGGAGGGGGAAAATAGGATTTTACTTTATTTTGTGGCTTTGCTATTGAGGTTCAACAGACCTGACAAGAATCAAAGATTGTCTCTTTGTGGGTCTCCTAAGCTTATTCAGTCTCATTCTCATTGTGGAGGCAGTCTTTGTGCCTCCACAATGAATTTCAGACTTCTGGAGCAACAGAACCATTGTGTCTTGAGAACTTGGACTGGCCTGTTAAAGGAAGCTGTGGTTTACACAGGCTTGTGTATCACAAGAAAAGCAGAGGTGGTATTTTTTTTTTTTTTCTTTAAGAATGAGTAAATTATTTTCTATTGTTCTTTATAAACCAGAAGAACCAGCAAACCAAGTATTTTTTCTGTAGTTACTGATCTGTTAAGAAGAGTAGCCCCTACATCTTGTAAATAAAAACCAAAGCAGAAGGACTTAGGTAAGTTTGGTAATGAAATAAATCATAATAAAAGGAAACATTTTCAAGAGTTTTCTAGTATCTAATGCAAGCCTTAGTCTTCAATACTTTAAGCAAAGCATGAACTGAAACCTCTTGGTTTTACTCCCATAAACTACTGTGCCTGCACTCTGCTTCCTGTAACGTAGCCCACTTTAAACACTCTGGATTACACTCTATAACTATAATGCCTAGGTGGAAATCTAATAAGATGGGACAATTTACCCACCGATGACCACAATGACCCTCAGTAAGTTAGTGAGGCCAGTGTAACTCTACATAGTTACAGTCTGGACACCTCTGCATTTCCATTTTAATGTAAGGAAACAATAAAATACCTCTGGAACCTCTGCATTATATGTATCAGAAAATACTATTTGTCTGGCAGTAATGCTGCTTCCAAACTGTGCTTGTGTCATGTCCTTCAGTGTGCCAAGCTCAAATATTTGAGACAGTGGGGTGAAATGACAAACATAGCAGAACTGTTTCAGTGAGGATCTTGAACCTCTCGTGAATTTGTGCTTCATCCAGTTGGGGGGATAGTAGGGATTTTGTGTCTTACATTAAACTCAAATAAGCTTTCACAAATGAGAACACTGCCTGCCACGTTATAAGGTCAGCCACAAAGAAAGCATCACTGCTGGATTTCTAATCTTGAATCTCATGCTCATTAATAATACACAACAGAACATCAAACCTTTCTAAAACAACAAGCTCAGAACTTTCCTTTAATACCTCTGTCAGCACTTCTCCTTTGCACTCCTGAAGACACAGATTGTGCTTTTGACAGAAAGAATGAGTACTTTTAAGTCACTCATCTTAACACTACCACAGGCTTCTATTTCCAAGTGCAACATCTGAACAATAGATGCAGAGGCCAACAAATTTAAAAGTAATAAGAAAAATTAATTACTAACTAAAGATAATGTCTGTTACAGGCAGAAGATGTGTAACTGAGGGTGAGCGTGAACCACCAACCTACCGTTCTGCTATTTTAGCTATTGCATTCAATAAGGTCTCCAAGCATACAACAAAGCTTGCAGCATTGTCCTTGAAAGTCCTCCAGGAAGGCATGAAATGGAGTGGAGAGAAACTGCAATCACTGTGACAGCTTCATTCTGACTGGTGACATGAAAAAGATATTCATCCACACTGGGGTATGTTAGGGCTAGTTCCAATTAAAAAACCCTAAAGAACAGAGACTCCTAAGACTTTGGTGTTCAGACACTGTCTTTTGAGAGCAGTTTTATTCAAAGTGGGATTAGTAAACCTGTATGAAGTGCCTAAATGCTTCTACAGGGTATAGGCAGTCCAGTGATTTGCTATTGCATCTGGCCATTTATGGACTGGTCACACACAAAAGTTGGAAAGAAAAAGAAAGTATCATCTTAGGTGTCTTGAGTAACCTATTAAGGGAAGTTTTAATTTTGAAAATTTATCTAATTTCCTTCTCAACAGAAACTAATCAATAAAATTGTATTAGTGGCATCAGAATATAGGGGAAGTAGTGAATGAGCTATTCTTATCTGTTCCTTAGATACACCAAATGTAAGATCCGCTTACAGTGATGTTTTTGCCAAAGTACCCAACTTTTTTTCTGACACAGCTTTAATGAACATAGCTGTAACTTCATTAAGGCTAACAGAATACAGCTTTGTCATCCTAGCTGTACAGATGATAGTTTTTTGTTTTGTTTTGTTTTGTTAAAGCTATAGAGTAAAGGAGAATGCCTAACAGTATCTGGGCTGCAGTCACATCTGAGGCAAAGTAAAATAGCTTGTAAGCCTCAAATAGCAGTACAGACCAAGAAATGTAAAATGTTCTAGCCACACAGAACTTTGGGGCATTTAGTTAATTAGGCAAATGTGCTTGGTGTCCTAGGAACAATGTGACAGAACACTTTCACAAGACGTGGTGAGAGCCCTCAGTAAGACCCCCTCACCCCTTTCAGCAACTGATAAAGCCTATCACCATCTACGGGATAAAAGGAAAGAACAATATCAAATGAATCACAAGTACAGCTTCCTGCCATGCTACTGAAAGAATATATCCTTGTCAGAAGCCTTTCATATGGCTATTTTAAAAGAAATGAGAACAAACTGTAAGGAGAGAAGAGACCACCAGTAGAACAGTGGTGTTACTGTAAATTTTTTTATCACTCTTGCACAGCTCTGTCATTAGGTTGGGTGTGCTTTTCTGGCTTCCCCTTCCAGGACCTGCCAATGAATTTAGAGAAATGAAACACAAACCTTTACCATCTATCTCTTAGATTAAAAAAAAAAAAAACCCACCCTAAAAATAAAGTAAACCAGGCACAAAATACTGATCCATTGTTACTCAGCTTCATAAAACATAAAAGCATAAAAGGGGATTCTCTTTTTCTAGGCTGTGAAATAGAAATGGCTTCTTTGCTGGTATATTTTGGTTGTTCTTGAAAACAATAAAAGATATAATCTTTGATGAAGACATTGAAATGATTAGATGCAAATTTGATATCTCCTAATGAGATAGGGTAGGTGATGAAATCTAAGAATCCAGTAAGAAAAGTACAATCAGAAATATGTTCTTGGAATTTTTAATTCTGATACTTATCTAGACAAGACATATCTACTTGTCTAACTGAAAGTAAAAGATTTCCCACTCTAGGTGCTGAGACTGAAAACTTAATTTGCTTTAAAAAGTTAAATGAAGGGCACAGCAGAACAACCATATTTATCAAGGTTAAGTACTAAGATACTGCCTGTTGTATTCTTAAACACGGAACTACAGTCATATTACAGCTGTCAGAAATGGCATTGTTATAAAAAATGTTTTAATGGTACAGTATACTCAGGTCTGCTTATAATGACGTTTTCATCCATTTTTCTTCTCTCTACAAATGCTCTTTCTGAGGGGTAAAAGTGTGTATCATCTGCCCCTTTGCACAGTTCTCATGTATAATGCGATTACTATGATTTTCTGCACCTCAAAAGTGCAGCCATTTCCATAACTACACAGACAGAAAGAAAATGACCCAAATTCAAATTGTGGTACAAGAGACAAATCTTACTAACATATCTCATATTACTTAAGATGACTTAAGATGAATAACTACAGATAGCATTAGTATTTTCAATTCAGGTGGTTCTGTGTTTGATTATTAACCAGCCCTACCTCATGTTCCCTTGGGCACTAATGACTTCTGATCATGTGACTCAGGACATCTCAGCAAAACTGTAATATTGGTCCCACCGAGAATTACCTACATAGGTAAGGGGAAAACAATATGCCAGGGATACATGCCATAACTGCAGCCCATGTTAACCTCTTATTCAGTGCAGCTTTAGCTGTTAGAGCCAAGAAGGCAAAAGAAACATAAAATCTTGCCGTATTTGGAGCTTTTCCTCTTTTTTAACAATTATTGCTAAGCAAATCTGGCATTCAGACAAAAATGTTTTGCTCTGTAGAAAAATGCTGGAAAAACATTATTAAAAATGTCAGGAAAATTGTTATATCTGGTAGCAAATCATAGATATTAAAAAAGGGAAAGAAAAGCAATTCAAAGCAGATGTTTTCAATATGTCTACCTGAAACCTTTTATAACAAAGTTCTCTCTCCACATCATTGATCTAAAGCTTTAATTGGCAGACAGTAAAGTCTGATGGGAAAATAATGGTCTTTTAAATACCTGGGAATGAAAAGCAAATTGAGTTAGCACAGTGTAAGAGGCAAGTAATTACATAATGTCAATCCTGTTTTATACAGTTCAGTCTTTAAACAGCATGCAAAGAAAAGACATGTCTGGGAGAAAATATGAATCTCCTTATTTCAAGTGACTCATGTGCTCTTTTCCCAATAAGAAGTTAGGACTATTACGTGTAACAGCAGGCTCTTTGCTCAAGGGTTTCTCAAACGCGGCTGCTGCTAACACTGTTAGTTTGTGACTATTTAAAATTTTCTCTCCCTTGTCAAATCCAAATGTCAGTCACTAGCTATGAGAGTACAAATCTTCATTGGGCAACTTCCAAAATGACGTGCTCTGCAGAAGGAGTTTCTATTATCTCAGAGAAACCCCTCCACAAAAAGTAGACATAGAGTTAAAAGACTGATTGACATCTCAAGAATATATACTATGCAACTGCATATCTTCACTGACGTAATATTTAATAATTTGATGAAATGTAAGTAAATCACTGAAAGCAAACAGGAAAGGGGAGTTTTAGATGGCTCATGGCTCAGTTCTTCACTGATTCTCCACTTCTCAGTTTCCTATATCTGCTGTCTTTGTACCCTAGAATCATAGGATGGTTTGGGTTAGAAGGGACCCTAAAGACCATCTAGTTCCAACCCCCCTGCCATGGGCAGGGACACCCTCCACTAGACCATGTTGCCCAAAGCCCCATCCAGCCTGGCCTTGAACACTTCCAAGGAGGGGGCATCCACAGCTTCTCTGGGCAACCTGTTCCAGTGCCTCACCATTCTCACAGGGAAGAATTAATTTCTAATACCTAATCTAAACCTGCTCTCTTTTAGTTTAAACTCATTACCCTTTGTCCTGTCACTACATGCCCTTGTAAACAGTCCCTCTCCAGCTTTCCTGTAGGCCCCTTTAGGTACTGGAAGACTGCTAAGAAGTCTGCCTGGAGCCTTCTCTTCTCCAGGCTGAACAACCCCAACTCTCTCAGTCTGTCTTCATAGAAGAGGTGTCCCAGCCCTCTGACCACCTTCATGGCCCTCCTCTGGACTCGCTCCAATAGTTCCATGTCTTTCTTGTACTGGAGGCCTCAGAGCTGGATGCTCCAGATAGGGTCTCACGAGAGTGGAGTACAGTACCATCACTTATCCTTATGAAACGTACGTTGCTTCAACAGGTTTTCATCTAACAGGCTCAACATCAGAGAAGGCATCTAAAAAAGCAAGAACTGACAGGAAGCCAGAACTTAATACTAGATGTCAGCTAATTTTTCTAAGCAAGATAGTCATGTGGCACTGTAAGATTTCCAGGAAATATTACCTGTTAACTTAACCTTGAGTATTTTGCATTTGCAAACTTTTACCTTAGTTTGTCGCAGGTGCAAGGACTACTCAACAGCAATCACTTATCTCCATTCAATATAGGGAAGAGAAGATGATCCTAGTCCATGGTGGTATATTTACTTGACCACATTTTGATTATGTGTGAAGACATGATCTCAGAATTCTTTGCCTAAGTAATACACCTAAATGTATTCTCAATAGGATCACAGATACTGAGCTGATGAAGAAGAAATTGAGAACAGCTATTATGATCATGATTTTCTTATATTATAGGCCTCCACTGTTACTCCTAGCAGGGTGCATGCAATTAAGTTATGGTATGGTACTGGGTGCCTCAAAAAATGATAACCTTTGACCACTTGGCTTCCTCCAAAAAGGGATGGATTGTATGTTTCTCCAGTTTATGTCCATGGTGAATTTGAATCTTTTATTCTCTCAGGGTGCCTACGGGCAGCTAGAGGACAATGTTTGTGTTTTCTTTTGCCTTTTCTTTCTCCTCTTTCTTACTGAATTCAGAACAAATAAATTCAGCACTGTTGCTTGCTGCTCCATCTCCTTTTCCAAAAGCCATCTTAAGATGCCTTTCTGCTAGCCTCCCAACACTTCAACTACTTATCTTATGCTCAAATCCTACTTGCCACCTCCTTTCCTGAAAGTTCTCATGGATTTTATATAGACATATATAAAAATATTTTTCCCCTGATTCCTCTCCTGTAGAAGTTGATTGCATGAATTCTTTCTTTCAAATTTCTCTTCCCTTCAGTCAGCACAAAAAAATTGGGAGACTCTCTCAGTTTGCTTTGTTACTGCCACCTCTGACTCAATACATCATTTGCAATTTTGAAAGTGGATTGTAGGTTTTTACTGCAGGGATCAACTGATTGCCTGTTCACCACTGTGCCAATGACTCATACTTGCTCACCTGCCCTATACACTGGTCACTCATTACAAGCATGCTACATTGCACTCTGGGATTTTTCGTGCAATTTTTTTCAAACTTTTAAAAAGTTTCAATTCTTTTGTTGTTCACAGCAAGTAACTGCAGTGTCACAATTCAGCTCTTGCCATGTGGAATGGTTACAGAAACAGTCCTGGGTAAACATTTTCAAATCAAATTTTATGACATACAGGCCAGGACCAGTCAGGAGAAATGTAACAACAGGCTATTGGTAGAGGACAGAACTGCAAGGCCATTAGCATCCATCTGCTGTGCTTTAGTAGTCAAAATGTACTAGAGAGGTTCATGCTACAACCCTCTGTAACAGAATTCCTTTGGACTCCAGATATAATATGTTTAAAGTGAGCAATAAAGACACAAATGTCAAAAGCTGTGAAAGACAATTTTCACCAATCACCTGGAAGGGAGTTTCTGTTACACAGACTTAAATGAAGAGTTAAGTACAGATTTTGAAGTAACAATCATGCTACATTTGCTAATTATGCTTTGGTTGACTTTAAGTACCTAAAAGGGTTTCTTTTTTTAAAGCTAATACATTAGTTAAACCTTTTCTTTATAGAAACTTCAAAACAATGTGAATCAATCAACTGAATGACTTTTTCTAGAACAGAACTACATTTACATGATATTGAGGTAGTGTTTAGTGACATATTGAAGAAAAATATCCTGACTGATCAGTAGCTGAAACTGCTATGTAATGACTCAAGGTATTTCAACTCCATAGGTCTCCAGAGAATTTGGCGTGTGTTGATGTAATATAAGACATGCATATGTTTATTCTGATAAAGACATTTGGACTGTAGGCAAACAAAGACTCTGTATTCTTGACGCCTTGACATTTGCCTTAGAAACTAACCAATATAAAATACACTAAATTGTTACTGTTTATTTTATTAACTCTTATTCCTGAGGCTGCTTAATTTTTCATTGCTTAAGTGTGCAGATGAAACAACAAATTTGCAGTGCATGATAAAGTGTTTAAAAACCTTTTAGTAATTTTAGGAGCTTCACTTTCAAAAGTGACATAGAACTTTTGAAAGCCTGCAGGAGATCTAACTATCATTTCAGTGGGCACCAGTTAATGAAGTCTTGGTAGTACCAAGTAGGTTTGGGTTTGGTGGTAAAAACTAGTTTTGGTTTCTAGTACCAAAAAATACTTTAAAAATTATTTTTAAGAATTTGAGTAGATAAGCTTAACTTTTTGGAAGTTGATGACATTTAAAGCTTCAATTTCCTGAATTACTTTTGAAAATGGCACCTAGAGCTTGAGACCTTTATCACCTACCTGTTTGAAAACCATGACTGTAAAGAAACCTGTAAAATGCTTTCTGCTACTATATCTCTCTTTATTATATATGCAAGAGAATTGAGGTCTAAACAAACAGTAAGACATTGAGGTGCTGGAGCGTGTCCAAAGAAGAGCAACTAAGGGTTGGTGAAGGGTCTAGAGAGGAAGTCTTATGAGGAGCAACTGAGGGAACTGGGGTTGTTTAGCCTGGAGAAAAGGAGGCTGAGGGGAGACCTTCTCGTCCTTTACAACTACTCAAAAGAAGGTTGTAGCCAGGTGGGTGTTCGTATCTTCTCCCAAGTACAAGTGATAGAACAAGAAGAAATGGCCTCAAGTTGTGCCAGAGGAGGTTTAGATTGGATATTAGGACAAATTTCTTCACCGAAAGGGTTGTCAATCATTGGAACAGGCTGCCCAGGCAAGTGGTTGAGTCACCATCCCTGGGGGTATGTAAAAGACGTGTAGATGTGGTGCTTAGGGACATGGTTTAGTGGTGGACTTGGCAGTGCTAGGTTAACGGTTGGGCTCGATGATCTTAAAGGTCTTTTCCAACCTAAACAGGTCTGTGATTCTATGATTCTATAATCAAAACTATATTAGTAGTATTAGTATTAGTCTTTTAGAGAAATGAACAAAATGTGATGATCTCCCCTGCTCCAGGGTTTTTGTTTACTAGTTGTTTGTTGACTGTAAGGAACCTGTTCTGGAGCCAGAAACAATTATTTCTCCTTAATTTCTTAAGATCAAATGATCTTAAAAAGATCAAATGTTTATGGATCTGCATGCATAATCAGCAAGGAAATGGAAATGCTGACACACCCTTTTACTCAATAGATTGGTTAATGATTGTGGCACACTTGCAGGATAAATATTTCTTGTAGCCTAAGGGATTTGAAGGCACATCTCTTCTGTTAGTTACTTAACATGCTCCAGCAAAGACTAAAATGGGATTTCCATCTCACTTAGAGCGAAACTGTCTAATTTCTGGAGTTGGAAAAACTTTCTTCTGTTCCAGGACATGGGAATTTTAGAATCACAAAGTCATAGAATGGTTTGGATTGGAAGGGACCTCAAAGATCATCTACTTCCAACCGCCCTGCCATGGGCAGGGACAGCGTCCACATTTTACTGTGTAGCAGATGTTTCCCAAAAACACTGGGTGCAGGAGCACAATAATTTAATTTGAGCAATGTGCATTTTATAAGGAGAATTCACTTCAGAAGGCACAAGTAAAGACTATAGTATTATGGATCTTACTGACCTTTTATGCAGAATGCCTTTATAAGCCATTCAGTGTGGACAGAAGAGGAATCATGTGCCTAAGCCACTCCTATCTCCACTCCCTAGCTTAGAAGAGAGAAAATTGCAACTTGAATTCAGCTAGTGCTTCTTCTTAGTTTTCAATGTTTAGCAAAAGAACTTTTTTTTTTTTTCTTGAAAAGGACATTGTTAAGTTTAGCCACTTTGAGGTTAACAAAGAACCAGCTCGTTCAGAGATTTAAGCAAATAAATAACTAAGGATCCAAGTTGTCCCTGTTGTCATTAGGCAGGGACTTAGAGAAAGCTGAGGAGGCTTTGAGCTCTTTTTGACATGAGTATTCAGAAAACAGGTAAGAGGTATAAGGTACCTGCAGAGTAGAAAGATTGTATTTGGTAGAGGGAGGACTAATTTTTATTTGAGGGATGATATTGGTGCACAAGAATAAAGATCACACCCCAGATTGCTCCTAAGAAAATATCTTATTTAAGCATATTTTTCCATTTAATCCCTCTGGATTACATTTTCATTAATCTCCAGATGAAGCCCTGGGTTCAGTTGGCTTTTTTAACACACACTCCATTAACTGAGGTGTACACTCCATTAACTGAGGCGTCTTTCAGCTTCCTGATTTACAGTTAAGCTTATCAGCTGCTATAGGTCTATGTGAGCTGTATCCCTCTCTTGCCAGCCAGGCGTCCATGGCTAAATTGGGAAGTTTATCACAGCTAGTAGCAACAACCCTGAGAAATCCTTCTGTGAGATGAGATGGAATCTTATTTGTGGCTGCAAATCTATGGCAACTTAGGTGTATGGGTCCTGCCCAGAAAGCTAGCTGCCTAAGTCTTTTGTGGCTATTTCTGTTTATTTTTCCACAGAGGATGATTTCAGAAAGACGGGAGATTTGTGAAATATAAAGTGACAGGCAAAACATCAGAAACAGTGTAATGTTCTAAGCCACGTCCCACCCAGTTGAATGTAGGAGAGGGGGTTGCCCTGGTATGCTGGGAATATTTAAACTTGGTACTTTAGATGTCCATTGAAAAGGCTCTGAAAAACTGCAGAAAAAACCTGCATTAAAATCTTTGCTTTTTCAATGCATTTTTTTACAGAAGATTTTATTTCCATTTCTTTTAATTGCAGGCCCTGAAAGCTCAGCGTGGGGCCTGAGAATCAAGCTGATTCTTTCTTATTCTATAAATAAGGCATTAAGTGTTATCTAGAAAAATAACCTTTATTTCTGACTCCACTGTCTCATGGTTAGATTTCAGTGACATACAAAGTGCAAATTCCTTACCTGTGTGGCTAAAACTATCTAAAATTTACCAATCAATCTCCTGATGCACACACACACACACACAAAAAAAAAAGCAGAACACAGTTCCTCTCTCTGATGGTCTTGATCTTACAAGTGCAGCAACAGTATAAAGGATTAAAATAAATCCAAATAACTTTTCCTTTTTTATTAAAGTTACTATAAAATTTGAATGCACAAATTTCAGTGAGAAAGTTCCATTAAAGAGGTTCCAATATACTGATATTTTAAATAAACAAAAAACCTAAGAGTGAAGAATTTATTTGAAGAATGAGAAATGAAAACTCAGAACAAAACCAAGCATCTCTCAAGACTTTAAAAATTCACCTAGCTACATACATATCTAGATAAACTTTCTTGAACCTGTGTTTGTCTTTTTATCTACAATGAACCTAAGGAAAGTTTTCTCCAGAATTAGCCTGCTGAGTAAATCTACCTTCTATGTTAGTCTCAATACAGCCAGGAAATAATTTATTTAACCACAATTTTAAAAGTTTATTTTCTGTTTCAGGAGCAAGTTGATCTTTTTAAAATGCACTGTTCTGAAGTAGAAAAACCTGGGTTAATGTCTTTGTTTTCTTAAATTATATGCCTCCCTTAATCCTATGATTAACAGTGCTGAAAAGTATTGATGGTTAGTTTGACCACCAGTGGCTGATGCCAGTCAGCCGGTGGCTTTTTTTGCGTTTTTATTGTGTTGTCCCTTTCCCTTGAAGATGATTCAAGATCTGTTTAAGTTCCTGAATCACACATTAGGTAACAGGCCCAAGCTTCATTTAAGCAATACAACCCTGTTAAGTGTTTGCACAGTATCACTGGGCAATACAAGTGAAAGCAGATATTAGCTGATCAGATATAAATGATTGGCAAAGCCAAGCCAGACAGTCCTCGTGACAGGTTAGTTTTCCACTACTATTTTCTCTTCTCCTGTTTCTAGAGTTTCAGATCCAAAAGCTATTTTAGAGTGCTATTACATATGGGGACATAACAGCGGGTCTATTTTAAGCTTATGACAACATTAGCACACAACTAATGTATATACACAACTAATGTGTATATAAATTCAAATCGTTAACAACACCTCTTCTGTTTGCCTAATAATTTCTCAAAAAACGCATTCCTGTGCTTGTGTGCTTCAAATATTACATATCCAAAGTGGCTATTTCTTCAAATGAATTGCTAATGAGAAGCTGTCAGCACACATGTGATTGCATACATTTTTCATCCACTGTGGAGATCCAAATATAAAACTCTGCTCCCCGACATAATGCTAGTTTGTGAGTGTCCAAAGTACTTTGGACCCATAAATGAATGAATGCCATACATTCACATCTATATGCAGTTTATCATCCCTGACAGATATAGTATGGGCAACTCTAAAGAGGTAATTCAACTAACATGCAATGCAGGTAACATAAATTAGACACATTATGCCTTGCTAGCTTGGCACTCAAGAAATTTCAGCTTTTGATGTACGTTAACACTGCATCAAGGGGTACACTTCATGTGTCTGTATGTAAATTCACAATTAGATAAACATCAAGCTTAACATACAGTAATTTGGGAGTACAGAACTCATGAAAAGAATGCAAGTGATGGAGATAAAGCATATATTGTGTATGACCTGGGAACACCTATCGGTCGCGTTGTTTGAAGCTTGTGATATCATACTAACATAATTTATTTCTACTTAAAGTTATCTATTCTCTTCGCTGATTTAAGATTTATCAGCCTGGTATGATAGGGCAAACTGCAATGACACATGTTGACAGCTTAAGAACTGTTCACATGAGCTGAGAACAGACAAAGGACAACTATGTTCATACCCATAATCTGACATCCGTATGTACCAGAGAAAAGTAGTAAGTATGTGTTTTTTCGAACCTTTTGAAATAGACATTTAGTGCATTTGGACAATCACTTGCCATCCATACTGTTATGGGATGAGGCAAATTTATCACCCAGCATGGTGCTGGATGATAAACATAAGCATCTCATGCAAGAAATAACTATGTCTCAGCTAATTCACTTTTTTTTTTTTTTTTTAAAGCACAGATTCTGACATAAGCTTGGTGGTGAGCAGTGACCAAGAAAAATGTAGAAGGAAGAGCACTGTGTTTCAGCCATTTGAGTTTTTCTTAGCCAGAACAACAGAGCAAAGGGAAATAGTAATGGTAATTGCAAACAGAAATTGAATTGAGCTGGAGTGGTGTGCTCAACACCAGGACACTTAGATGAAGTGTAAATGAACAGCTTTGTTACGAGGAATGTGTGCCCAATGTTTACAAGGAATTATCTGCAATTGGACCAATATGGAAAATTGACCCTGAGGAACAAATCCACAGAGATACTCTTCATTTATCTGAGACAGGATTGTGTAACTGGGGTTGATGTTACACTAAGCTGGCAAGAGAAAGTTTTAGAATTATGTATATATTGCTACCAATAAAAAGCTGGCATAAAATCAGTTTGTTTGCAGTTCATAAAACACCAATGCTTTCTGCAATGTCAGCTGCTTATTTGGCACTGCGTGGCTTATTACCATCTCCACCTTTAAAGATAGAGTTTAAAATAAATTCTTTTCCCAAAGAACTAGTGACTAAGGCCCAAATTTGATTTGAAGGGAATACGTATGAAGTAACAGGTCATTCAACTTGAGTAAGATACCACAACAGAACTTGACCATTAGTGAGTGGGTACAGCCATTTTGTCTTTCCCCCTCCTGTATTAAAAAGTAGTCTTCTTTACTTAGCTTTGCTTTTTGTTCCAAAAATAGCAGAAGCAACAATGGTATTTTTCATGATAAAACCAAACCAAAACCAAACCAAAACCAAAAATCCCACAGTATATTTATACAAAGTAGTAACAGTAACTGCACTGGTTCCAAAATATTCATTAGCAAAATCTGGCCCAAAGCGAAGTAGAGAGATTGATCTGAAAGAGCGAATAGGGGAAAAATGGTAATTATCACTGCACAAAATCAGCTTACAGGTCAGAGATGGATTGACAGGTTTGTGTTAATGATGACCCAAACATGGGCATAGTTCGTTGATATGGTGTTAGGAAAAGGCTCAAGTAAGATGTATTAATTTTTCATTTTCCCTATAGCTAGAAGAATGGCAAGAAAAGACTTCCTGGTGGTATTTAGGCACTCTATTTAGAAACTTCGAATGAACCAGAAAGTGCATACCAGCTGAACAGCAGAGGAAATATATGAAATGTTTTTCTATACAAAGATTTTGTACAGTCTTTTTCAAATAACTTCTTAAATAGTTCATTGGAAGTGGATACTTCTCCAGCATAAGCAATCTATTGTAAATTGCTTTGAAATGGTATCTAAATTTTCAAATCATCATTTAGTTTTGTGTTATTTTTGTATCACATCTTATTTTGAATAAAATGTGTTCCATGCAGAAATACCCTTGTGAAAAGGAGCTGAAGAGTTATGCAGGTTTTGAAGAATAATCCAGTAGATGAGGAAGGAAGAAATGCTACAAAATCCACAGTGGGGGATAAATATGATACAGAACAATCTTAAAAAAAAATTATGACCTGCAATTTGCACAAAAATGAATTAAAAATACCTTATCATTTTTAAAAGACAGTATCTGTGGTCTGTGAGACTTCAGTCCTAAGGAAATGAGCTATAACTACCAGAGGCTTTCTTTCAGTGAAACAGAAAGGCTCAAGAAAAGATTTGAGAAAAGGCTCAAATAATTTATTCTAGTTGGATATAATCTACAAATATATTTATACTGTTTAGTCCCAATGACTTCTGTGAAAAATGAGACCTTTACAGAAATTGCAAGTTGCTATTAAAATGCTATGTAGGAACAAATGCACCTATTTACATTAAATCTTATCTTAACAATAAAAGTGTGTCACAACCACTTTCTCAAAGAGCTAGAGCAGACATATTTCAGTACTAAGCAGACAAAAATATGTATTTCAATATAGATATTGAAACATTATATTAGAATATGTATTGATTATATGTATTATATTAGAATATGTATTATCAGTGCCTGGTAAAATTATGGAGAAGGTCATTCTGGGAGTTGTTGATAAACACCTGAGAGACAACAGTCATTGGTCATAGCCAGCATGGGTTCATGAGGGGAAAGTCCTCCTTAACTAACTTTCCTCTTACGACATGGTCACACATCTAGTTGACCAAGGGAAGCCAGAAGATGTGGTGGTTTTTGTTTTATTTTGTTTTTTAGTTTTAGAAAAGCTTTTGATACCATCTCTCACGGTATTCTTCTGGACAAAATGTCCAGCACACAGCCAGACAAGTCCATAATACGTTGGGTGATGGGTCAGGCTCACGGAGTTATAGTAAGTGGGGTGACATCAGGCTGGTGGCCAGTCAGCAGTAGGGTTCCCCAGGGCTCGAGTTTAGGACCAGTGCTGCATAATGGTTTTATAAATGATCTGGATACAGGAATCAAATGTACATTAAGTAAGTTTGCTGACGATCCTGAACTAGGAGGAGCTGTGGACTTCCTCAAGGGTAGAGAGTCCTTACAGACAGATTTGGGCCAGACTAGTGAGCTGGGCAACCACCAACCATATCAAATCTCACAAGACTAAGTGCTAGACTCTGCACCTTGGATGGGATAATCCTGGTTACACATACAAACCGGGGCATGAGAGGCTGGAGAGCAGCCCCACAGAAAGAGATCTGGGGGTTTGGGTTGGTGGCAAGTTGAATATGAGTCAACAGTGCGCCCTGGCAGCCAAAAGGGCCAACTGTGTCCTGGGGTGCATCAAGCCCAGCATCGCCAGCCATTCGAGGGAGGTGACTGACCCACTCTACACTGCGCTGGTGTGGCCTCACCTTGAATACTGTGCACAGTTCTGGGCGCCTCAGTATAAGAAGGACATCAAACTGTTAGAGTGTGTCCAAAGTGGAGCGACCAAGATGGTGATAGGCTTCAAGGGCAAGACTTACAAGGAGCAGCTGAGGTGACTTGGCTTGTTCAGCTTGGAGAAGAGAAGGCTGAGGGGTGACCTCATCACCATCTACAACTTCTTCAAGAGGGGCAGCAGAGGGGGAGTTGCTGATCTCTCTGGTGACCAGTGATAGGACATGAGGAAATGGAATGAAGCTGCATCAAAGGAAGTTCAGATTGAACATTAGGAAAAGGTTCCTCAGTGAGAGGGTGGTCGGGCACTGGAACAGGCTCTCCAGGAAGTGGTCATGGCACCAAGCCTGTCAGAGTTCAAGGAGCATCTGGATGACGCTTTTAGTCATATGGTTTAGTTTTAGATAGTCCTGCAAGGATCCTTATGGGTCCCTTCCAACTTGAGATATTCTATGATTCTATGACTCCATTTCAATATAATGGCAACAGTTAGCTGTGATGGCCTAAAAACATAGCTAAGACAAGGTTTAGTGTTGAGTTCAGTATAGATTTATAAATGAGAAAAGTAGTCAAAATTACAGGTACATACAATCTTTCCCGGAGATTTCAGCTTACAAGCAAAGCTTAGATTTAAACTTCAGAGTCAAATCTGTGCTTTTAGTTTATTTTATTGTTTAATAATGTTAAAAATGCATAGATATCTTATATAAGAGCATAGATATCTTTAAAAGTATAAAGCACAGAAAAATCTTGTCCACTGACAACAGCATGGCTTGGGAGCATGTTCATTTCCCGTGTTATTTATTTACCCCAGTGCAAAACCAAAGTGGTGATGGAAGTCAAACACAGGTCACAGGTGAGCTTGGCTGAACAGCCTTACGCACTTTAAAATATTCTTTGAGTTGCTGTAACTCCAAGGAGAGAAATACAGCAAATGTGAATGAAATCATAATGACAGTGAAATACATTTTGACTAGCCTAGTACTTGGACAAATTTAGATAACCTTACAAGATTGTGTTGATCAAATGGTCTCTGTTAAAGTACAAAGTACCGTGTTCATTAATGTTCAGACTTTGATAATGTGTACACTGTCCAGTCACTGTAGTC